>NC_091301.1:13265240-13351120 GCF_038502225.1 Cherax quadricarinatus
TTGGGGGGGGGGAGGTGTACATTTTGAGGTGATCCACAAATTTTGATGTCTCGACTGTGTCTGATTTTATCAGCCTTTATCAAGTAAACAGATGCTACCGGTAGTAAATATATTTTAGTGTCGTAATCTTTTTCTTCTAAACGATGGACCAGGAGAGAATCATTAACCCACTTTTCATATCTGTGCCAAGGGGTAAAAAATTTAAAAAAAAAAGGGCTATCCACAAGCTTCACGTTAATTAACTCTGCAATAACATGCATTTATTCTATCAGATGCAGAGTGGTGTGCCTCACAAGTGCCTCATGGCATAGCCAGCTTGAAAGAAGACAATGATTATCATGAGAGTTACTTAACCTGATTTATTTTTTTTGGCTTGTTCTGTTAGAGATGAAATAGTGAGAGCAATTTTTTTTTTTGGGGTGGGGGATGGGATGCACACGTATTATTAGCAATGCCAGGTTTCTGCAATGTTTGAAATAGGCTTTCGAATTATTACATACACTTATTACGTGAACAGAAACAGCATAATGTGAATCATTATATAATACTATGCTGCCTCCATCTCTGCCTCTCTATCCTTAATAACTAGTAAGACTTTTACTTGTGTATGCTTATATATATCAACAATGTCTTGCTAAGAAGTTCACATTTTGAGAATTCAGGAAGAATGTTTAAGCACTGTAACATACTAACAGACTGAGGTAAATAATATCCCTCAAATACATGACCAATAATAATGTGTTGGTGAACGAACGAGGTTATAACTATTAATACTTGTAAGAGTGTATATGTATATATGTAATAAATTCTGTAAATAAATAAACCATGCAGGTTTCTTAAGTAGTGATACATGAAATTTTTTTAACTGATTATAACACAATGTAAGCAAGTTGTTTGTTATTCATACATATGCAAAAATTATGTATAGTATTAAAATATGTAAAGTTAGTTCTAACTTAAAGTTAAATCACTAAAAGCATATTAATACGCTGCACTAGGATAAAAATGAAATGTGTCAAGTAGAATTAATTCAGTTAATGGCGTCTTAAAATAACCTGTTTGAGGCGTCCACTGAAAGTGCAGCTTAATGGACAGTTAGTTTCACAAGTGCCAGTATTATATAGTTTAATTATATATATATATATATATATATATATATATATATATATATATACACAAAACAACCACTGTGAAAGAATAGAGAAATTCCAAGCGCTTTCGTGACTACTCACATTATCAAGGAACAATGAAAGTAATGCATCAAAGGAAGGCATATAAAGGGTCTAGCCCACACCTCACTATCACATCCCACAACAAAGCAACACCTGACGCGCAACTCATAAGAAAGGGAACACTGCAGCAGGCCCGCTGGCCCAACTAGACAGGTCCTTCACACAACCCACCAAACAAACTATTCTACCCAAGAATTAAAAATTTTAAAATTTATTATTTGTCCAATGTATTATTAAATTCTTCCTAAATTCTATTAATTATAAATGGATCTAATTTATATAAACCAAAGGAAATATTCATATTATTGTCAAAACTGCTTTTTATGAAACAAGATTCAATTACATTCCTGTTGACCATGGACTTGCTTGATATAACTTTCTCAACTTTTTGAAAATCAATTGGATGGTTAAAATCTCTCACATGAATAAATAGAGCATTGGAATCTTGTCCAGTTCTAATGCTATATTTATGTTGTTTTAATCTTAGTTCGAGACTTTTACCAGTTTGACCGCAATAAAGTTTATCACACATTTTACAAGGAATCTTATAGACACATCCGTCAGCATTTTGGGGGGAATTCTTGATCAAAAGTTTTTTTTACTGAATCAAGATTTTAAATACAACTTTGATATTAAAAGTCTTAAGAAGAGAAGGCATATCAACCAAGTTTTCATGGTAAGGGAGAACCAACATATTTTTAGTTGAACAAGGCTGGTTGTCCCTTTTTGGATTGTAAAAAGTATTTCTAGCAATTTTAAAAGATTTATCAATTACGTTTCTTGTGTATTTCAAATCATTACCCATTTCATAAATTTTGGATATTTCCTCATCTATGAACTCTGGACTACAAATACGTAAAGCTCTCAAAAACATTGATGAGAAAACAGACAGTTTGACTCTATATTGATGTGAAGAATAATAGTGGACATAGGAACAGTTATTTGTAGGTTTTCTGTAAATTTTAAATTTGAATTCATTATTACCCTTAATAATTAAAACATCTAGAAAAGACTGAGTTATTTTCTTCAAACTCAACAGTAAAGTTTATTGAATGGGCTAAGCTATTTAATTTGCCAAGGAAATGGTGTATATCTACATTCTTGGGCATAAGACACAAAATATCATTGTCGATCAATGGTTTAGAGAACCGACAAGTTGATAAATTAAGACACATGTACAACTCTTGGGTATCTTCACTGAGGAAACGTTTCGCCACACAGTGGCTTCATCAGTCCATACAAAGGAGAATCTTGAAGAACAGGAGGAGAATGAGGTAATCAGTCCCTCAGCTGATTACCTCAGTCTCCTCCTGTTCTTCAAGATTCTCCTTTGTATGGACTGATGAAGCCACTGTGTGGCGAAACGTTTCCTCAATAAAAATCCCCAAGAGTTGCACATGTGTCTAATTTATCAACAAAATATCATCAACATATCTGAACCATTTAGCTCTATTGGGGAGGATTGTGTTAAGCAGCCTTGTTTCAAAAAATTCCATGTATAGGTTACTAAGAACAGGTGAAAGAGGATTTCCCATTGCCATACCAAACTTATGAGTGTAAAACTTATCATTAAATACAAATTTTGCATCAACAATGCTAAGTTTAATAAGTTTAATGATAGTAGGAACTGGCAATGGTAAATCATAATTAACGAGTTCTTCAGATAAGAAACTTAATAAATCATCAACAGGAACTTTCGTAAACAAGGAAGTAACATCAAAACTAACCATGTTAAAATCATTTAAGTCAGTCAAGGAGCTTAATTTATCAACTAAATCTATGTTGTTTTTAACATTAAAGTTAGAAATTTTGCCAACAATAGGGCTCAAAATGTCAACAAGCCATTTGGATAATTTATATGAAACTGATCCTATGGAGCTAATAATTGGTCTGACTGGATTCCCTGGTTTGTGTGTTTTTATTAGTCCATACATGTAAGGTAAAGATGGATTAGTGGAAGTAAATTGTTTGACTAATTCATCTTTGCCTTTCAGTAGAAGTTTTATTGTTTTATTGAAATTGCTATTAACGGTTTCTAGGGGATTTTTTCTAAGTTTAAAAATCCCCTAGAAAAAATGCCTTAGAAACCGTTAACAGCAATTTCAATAAAACAATAAAACTTCTACTGAAAGGCAAAGATGAATTAGTCAAACAATTTACTTCCACTAATCCATCTTTGCCTTACATGTATGAACTAATAAAAACACACAAACCAGGGAATCCAGTCAGACCAATTATTAGCTCCCTAGGGTCAGTTTCATATAAATTATCCAAATGGCTTGTTGACATTTTGAGCCCTATTGCTGGCAAAATTTCTAACTTTAATGTTAAAAACATCATAGATTTAGTTGATAAATTAAGCTCCTTGACTGACTTAAATGATTTTAACATGGTTAGTTTTGATGTTACTTCCTTGTTTATGAAAGTTCCTGTTGATGATTTATTAAGTTTCTTATCTGAAGAACTCGTTAATTATGATTTACCATTGCCAGTTCCTACTATCATTAAACTTATTAAACTTAGCATTGTTGATGCAAAATTTGTATTTAATGATGAGTTTTACACTCAAAAGTTTGGTATGGCAATGGGAAATCCTCTTTCACCTGTTCTTAGTAACCTATACATGGATTTTTTTGAAACAACGGTGCTTAACACAATCCTCCCTAATAGAGCTAAATGGTTCAGATATGTTGATGATATTTTGTGTCTTATGCCCAAGAATGTAGATATACACCATTTCCTTGGCAAATTAAATAGCTTAGCCCATTCTATAAACTTTACTGTTGAGTTTGAAGAAAATAACTCATTGCCTTTTCTAGATGTTTTAATTATTAAGGGTAATAATGAATTCAAATTTAAAATTTACAGAAAACCTACAAATAACTGTTCCTATGTCCACTATTATTCTTCACATCAAGATAGAGTCAAACTGTCTGTTTTCTCATCAATGTTTTTGAGAGCTTTACGTATTTGTAGTCCAGAGTTCATAGATGAGGAAATATCCAAAATTTATGAAATGGGTAATGATTTGAAATACACAAGAAACGTAATTGATAAATCTTTTAAAATTGCTAGAAATACTTTTTACAATCCAAAAAGGGACAACCAGCCTTGTTCAACTAAAAATATGTTGGTTCTCCCTTACCATGAAAACTTGGTTGATATGCCTTCTCTTCTTAAGACTTTTAATATCAAAGTTGTATTTAAAAATCTTGATACAGTAAAAAAAACTTTTGATCAAGAATTCCCCCCAAAATGCTGACGGATGTGTCTATAAGATTCCTTGTAAAATTTGCGATGAAGTTTATTACTGTCAAACTGGTAAAAATCTCGAACTAAGATTAAAACAACATAAATATGGCATTAGAACTGGACAAGATTCCAATGCTCTATTTATTCATGTGAGAGATTATAACCATCCAATTGATTTTCAAAAAGTTGAGAAAGTTGTATCAAGCAAGTCCATGGTCGACAGGAATGTAATTGAATCTTGTTTCATAAGAAGCAGTTTTGACAATAATATGAATATTTCCTTTGGTTTATATAAATTAGATCCATTTATAATTAATAGAATTTGGGAAGAATTTAATAATACATTGGACAAATAATAAATTTTAAAATTCTTAATTCTTGGGTAGAATAGTTTGTTGGTGGGTTGTGTGAAGGACCTGTCTAGCTGGGCCAGCGGTCCTGCTGCAGTGTTCCCTTTCTTATGAGTTGCGCGTCAGGTGTTGCTTTGTTGTGGGATGTGATAGTGAGGTGTGGGCTAGACCCTTTATATGCCTTCCTTTGATGCATTACTTTCATTGTTCCTTGATAATGTGAGTAGTCACGAAAGCGCTTGGAATTTCTCTATTCTTTCACAGTTTTGTGTATATATATATATATATATATATATATATATATATATATATATATATATATATATATATATATATATATATATATATATATATATATATATATATATATATATATATATATATATATATATATATATATATATATATAGGTGTGCAAGCTTATTTGTATGATAAAATAAAGTATTTTTAACATATAATGCATAGGAATGGTCTATAAGTGAGAATTCAGTGAAAATTTTTTATTTCGGAAACATGGTCCAACTGTAACCAGGGAAAGACTTCGGTCAGATGACTCTGAGTGAGTGGGTCTTCTCATGACCAAGACCCGCCTCAGGAGAAACTTCCTTATATCTCCTTACCAAGAAGACACCATTATTACAACCAACTGTGAGATGGGAAACGTGTGCCTGGACGAATTCCAGTTGAAAATAAAATGTTAAATGGTTCCTGTGATAACATTGTGCTTCTGTCTTGTAGAGTAGACTGTAGTTGACCTTACAATACACTATGTAATGGTTCTTGAATTTTTCCAAATATTATTTGTGTGTGATATCAAGAGTTCCAAAGTGAGGAACTAATCTAATACACATTTTTGTGAAAGTTGCTTTGTTTACAGTATATAGAAGTTGATGTAGAATAGCTTCATACGTTTTCTTATTTAAATATTGCAGTAGATCATACATATGTTTTCATACGAGGATTATAGGAAGGTAATTCAGTATTACATATCAGTATTTTGGTTGTAGTTAAATATTCCTCAAAATACATTTGGGTGGTCATTGTGGTGTCTAGGTGTAGGAATTCTGAGAACTACTCTGGGTTTGCTGCTAGGAGGGTCAGAAGGTGCCTCCAGAGAGGCCAGGTGTCTCTCTGTCCTCAAAAGACGCTGTTAGAGTAGAATAAAAAAAAATGAACGTTAAAATCTGTAAATTTGGTATGTGTAGTGTGGAGACAGGCTGGAGACTGGGTTGTAGTATAACTAGGCTGGTAACCTTCTTTCAACTTCCATCAGGGTAGGTTCAGTCTCCTGCGTCTTGCTGGGTTTACTCCCTCTTAGCCTCGTGGGATGTCATATCTGTTCTTAAAACTATGTATGGGGTCTGCCTCCACAACTTCATTAATGCCATTCCACTTCCTGACCACCCTGAGGCTAACAAATACTTCCTGATATCCCTGTGGCTCATCTGTGTCTTTTAACTTTCATCTGTACCCTTGTGCATCTGTTTCCCGCCTCTTAAACATTATCCTGTCCACCCTAATAAATCCTCTGAGTATTTTGTATGTCGTTATCGTGTCTCATCTGGTTCTTTCATTCTCTAGTGTAGACAGATTCAGTTCTTGTAGCCTCCTCATACCGGTTTTCATACCGGTGCTGCATACTCTCAAGATGGGCCTGATATTTGTTGTACAAGATTCCGAAATGGCACTTTCTTGGCATTATTGAAAGCTTGACGAGAATTGGCTGCGGAGGTTATTTGCTTTATGTGATCCTTTAACGATTTACCAGGCACTATACACACCCCTAGGTCTTTTTTTTTTTTTTTTTTTTTTGAGAGAGAGAGGTCTGCAACATCATGTCCAGTTTTCTGTCCCTTTCACCAATCTTCATAACCTTTCATTTGAAGGAGTATAACTGAAGCAACCACTTACCCGACTAATCTGACAGCTTGTCTAGATCCATTTGCAGTGTTCTCATCAGTTTCATTCTTATTAGCTTTACATCATGAGCAAACAGAAAACAGTACTAGTCCTAATGTCGCTCCCTGCGGAACCCCGCTAGTTACTTTTCCCCTATTCTGATATCTGTTCCCTGGTAATCTCTGTTTCCTTCCGCTAAGATAGTTTGATCCATTGGAGTGAGTTTCCTGTTATTCCTGCCTGCACGTCAATTTTTTGCCCAGCCTCATGTAGGGTACAGTACTGAATGTATTCTTAGAAAATGCAATGAACCTCTCTCTTCCTCGTCTCCAGCCTGTTGTCATGGTAACGTCATACGCACAATGTATAACATCACTACGTACAAAACTGACGTTCTAAAAATCCCTCGAGTACAGGCGACCAACTGACCCGAGCAAAGGCAGTAATAAGCAGCCTATTACAGCAGCACTTCCTTAAATCCAGCTCAGGATTAGAAGCAGTTTCCATACGATTAAAATCAGGTTATTCTAGCTTTCATCACATAATGAAAGATGTTTACATTTTTCTAACCAATATTTTGAGTTAATCACTAATCAACGATGACCAATGATAATTAATTCCATGACGTTCACAATGCGACCCGGATGTGGAACTACACACAAGGATTAACCTCCCTACAGTCAGACAGTATATGTAGGAATATTTGTATTTTTGTTGTAAAACATGTATTCACCAACTAAGTGTGCCTGCTTATACAATGTGTATCGGAAGGAAGACGTAAACATAATACAGTATTTGTATGCATGTATATATATATATATATATATATATATATATATATATATATATATATATATATATATATATATATATATATATATATATATATATATATATATATATATTATACACCTGTTGCTATTTTGTTCCTCCCGAGATGGGACAATTTACAATGTGAACATATACTGTATAATTGTTCAGTTTCTTGTAGCAGTCTGCTTTGTTTGTTTGTTTTTTTTTTTCTAAGCAATTCACTATATGATGTATTTGTCGAAGTTCATTGGTCAAAGTAGGTTTCTTAAATAATAACGAACAAAGTTACTGCGGGTTCTTAGATGTTATATAAAGCCATTGAAGGTTTGATGAAGAGGCTATACCAAACCTATTCTTAACTAAGTAGTTAAGTTTTTTTCTTTTAGCTCAAACCAGGTTCTAATTAGAAGAGTTGTTAAGGTATAAATAACTACATGAAGAAACTCATCTCATAAACACTAAGTACATTACTGAAGCACTATTACCACTACTGAGATTGCTATTACTATCACTACTACTATACTTTGCTTATATATATATATATATATATATATATATATATATATATATATATATATATATATATATATATATATATATATATATATATATATATATATATATATATATATATATATATGTATTTTTTTTTTTTTTTTTTTTTTTTTTTTTTTTTTTTTTCAACAAGTTGGTCGTCTCCCACCGAGGCAGGGTGACCCAAAATAAGAAAGAAAATCCCCAAAAAGAAAATACTTTCATCATCATTCAACACTTTCATCACACTCACACATTATCACTGCTTTTGCAGAGGTGCTCAGAATACAACAGTTTAGAAGCATATACGTATAAAGATACACAACATATCCCTCCAAACTGCCAATATCCCAAATCCCTCCTTTAAAGTGCAGGCATTGTAATTCCCATTTCCAGGACTCAAGTCCGACTATAAGAAAATAACCGCTTTCCCTGAATCCCTTCACTAAATATTACCCTGCTCACACTCCAACAGATCGTCAGGTCCCAAGTATCATTCGTCTCCATTCACTCCTATCTAACACGCTCATATATATATATATATATATATATATATATATATATATATATATATATATATATATATATATATATATATATATATATATATATATGTATATATATATATATATATATATATATATATATATATATATATATATATATATATATATATATATATATATCAATAACAATGCACTAGCCAAGGACTCGAACCCATGCTGCTTTGGCCTGCCTCATGGTGGGCGAAAATGCATCATGCCCTAATCCACTGGACCATACGATCCTTAAGAGTAGTGCATCCAGCAGAACTGGATGTTGTTGAGTCCTTGGCTAGTGCAGTGTTGTTATTGATCAATATCAATCGTTCGTGGTCACAATAATATAAAATACTGCTCGTTGAACTAGTACACCAAACAGGGACTAGAATGAAATTAGGCTAGAGTCATCCACACCATCGTGTGTCCTTGGGTAGGGAGCACAACATCCAGTTCCGCTGGATGCCCTGCTCTTAAGGATCGTATGGTCCAGTGGATTAGGGCGTCATGTGTTTTCGCCCACCATGAGGCAGGCCAAAGCAGCATGGGTTCGAATCCTTGGCTAGTGCAGTGTTGTTATTGATCAATACCACTCGTTCGTGGTCACAATAATATATATATATATATATATATATATATATATATATATATATATATATATATATCAATTATTAATAGTAAGGGGCTGAAGGCTCGATCCTTCTTTTAGACGACACGAGAGTATATGGACCTCGCCGTAGCGACGGGTGTAGGTAGCTACATATACACAGCTTCAGGGCCCGGTACGATAGAACCAGCGAGACTAGACTCATGTCAATGTTAAGAGTATTGATTACAAACAAATAGGAAATTGAATGATGAGTAAGCACACACACACACACACACACACACACACACTAAAACAGTCTTGTAATATAATGATGTGGTTTAGATTAAATATGTGAAACGAGAAATGTAGAAGAGAAGAGAGATTCTGTGAAGCCTTTCAGAGTATGATGACAATTTTTATTCAGATAAATGAGAGAATTTTGAGATAAACGAGGGAAGAATTACCTTCAATACTACAGTGGGAGACACTGTTATGGCTGGTATATTATAGTGTATCGTGTCTGCAGTCAATGTATCGTGTCTGCAGTCAATGTATCGTGTCTGCAGTCAGTGTGTCGTGTCTGCTGTCAATGGTAATGAGTTTTACTCCAGTTCCCCATGCGATGCACGACCCTTACGAGTTTAGCGATTCCATCCATGAACATATGATGATAGAGAGCATAAGTGAGAGGATGATGGGAGCAAGAAGAATATTATGACAAAGGAAGATGAGTGCACAAGCAGTCGAGCTGCCTGACACCTAAACTTTATATGAATACAAATTATATATAAGCCAAATCATTCCAATGATTTGCCTTATATATAGTTTGTGTTCATATAGTTAGAAGGCCGGGTCCAGGAGCTGCAGCACGATCCCCTCAAACACAGACGATTACAGTTAGTTACTCACGTTAGATGTTCAAGGATAGTTTCCCAGGTAAAACTGTACCAGTGTTATCACACAGATATAGACCCAACACTGTACACAGATACAGCAGCTATTCTTCCTTGTATACCATACGTCTATAAAAGAGGTCAGTCTTATTAAATTATCCCAGATAATTTTTAAAAAATGTAAATAGCAATATTAAATTTCTTAACATGTCAAATAAGTTAAAAAAAATTGACTGGTGAGATGAGAAGCCAACAAGATGAGAGGAAGACAACAAGATAAGATGAGAGGAAGACAACAAGATGAGAGGAAGACAACAAGATAAGATGAGAGGAAGACAACAAGATGAGAGAAGGACAACAAGATGAGAGGAAGACAAGATGAGAGAAGGACAACAAGATGAGAGAAGTACAACAAGATGAGAGGAAGACAACAAGATGAGAGGAAGACAACAAGATGAGAGAAGGACAACAAGATGAGAGAAGGACAACAAGATGAGAGGAAGACAACAAGATGAGAGAAGGACAACAAGATGAGAGGAAGAAAACAAGATGAGAGGAAGACAACAAGATGAGAGAAGGACAACAAGATGAGAGAAGGACAACAAGATGAGAGGAAGACAAGATGAGAGAAGGACAACAAGATGAGAGAAGGACAACAAGATGAGAGGAAGACAACAAGATGAGAGGAAGACAACAAGATGAGAGGAAGACAACAAGATGAGAGGAAGACAACAAGATGAGAGGAAGACAACAAGATGAGAGGAAGACAACAAGATGAGAGGAAGACAACAAGATGAGAGAAGGACAACAAGATGAGAGGAAGACAACAAGATGAGAGGAAGACAACAAGATGAGAGAAGGACAACAAGATGAGAGGAAGAAAACAAGATGAGAGGAAGACAACAAGATGAGAGAAGGACAACAAGATGAGAGAAGGACAACAAGATGAGAGGAAGACAAGATGAGAGAAGGACAACAAGATGAGAGAAGGACAACAAGATGAGAGGAAGACAACAAGATGAGAGGAAGACAACAAGATGAGAGGAAGACAACAAGATGAGAGGAAGACAACAAGATGAGAGGAAGACAACAAGATGAGAGGAAGACAACAAGATGAGAGGAAGACAACAAGAAGAGAGAAGGACAACAAGATGAGAGGAAGACAACAAGATGAGAGGAAGACAACAAGATGAGAGGAAGACAACAAGATGAGAGGAAGACAACAAGATGAGAGGAAGACAACAAGATGAGAGGAAGACAACAAGATGAGAGAAGGACAACAAGATGAGAGGAAGACAACAAGATGAGAGAAGGACAACAAGATGAGAGGAAGACAACAAGATGAGAGAAGGACAACAAGATGAGAGGAAGACAACAAGATGAGAGGACAACAAGATGAGAGAAGGACAACAAGATGATAGGAAGACAACAAGATGAGAGGAAGACAACAAGATGAGAGAAGGACAACAAGATGAGAGAAGGACAACAAGATGAGAGAAGGACAACAAGATGAGAGGAAGACAACAAGATGAGAGGAAGACAACAAGATGAGAGAAGGACAACAAGATGATAGGAAGACAACAAGATGAGAGAAGGACAACAAGATGAGAGGAAGACAACAAGATGAGAGAAGGACAACAAGATGATAGGAAGACAACAAGATGAGAGAAGGACAACAAGAGGAGAGGAAGACAACAAGATGAGAGAAGGACAACAAGATGAGAGGAAGACAACAAGATGAGAGAAGGACAACAAGATGATAGGAAGACAACAAGATGAGAGGAAGACAACAAGATGAGAGGAAGACAACAAGATGAGAGGAAGACAACAAGATGAGAGGAAGACAACAAGATGAGAGGAAGACAACAAGATGAGAGGAAGACAACAAGATGAGAGGAAGACAACAAGATGAGAGGAAGACAACAAGATGAGAGGAAGACAACAAGATGAGAGAAGGACAACAAGATGAGAGGAAGACAACAAGATGAGAGGAAGACAACAAGATGAGAGAAGGACAACAAGATGAGAGAAGGACAACAAGATGAGAGAAGGACAACAAGATGAGAGGAAGACAACAAGATGAGAGAAGGACAACAAGATGATAGGAAGACAACAAGATGAGAGAAGGACAACAAGATGAGAGGAAGACAACAAGATGAGAGAAGGACAACAAGATGATAGGAAGACAACAAGATGAGAGAAGGACAACAAGATGAGAGGAAGACAACAAGATGAGAGGAAGACAACAAGATGATAGGAAGACAACAAGATGATAGGAAGACAACAAGATGAGAGGAAGACAACAAGATGAGAGAAGGACAACAAGATGGGAGGAAGACAACAAGATGAGAGGAAGACAACAAGATGAGAGGAAGACAACAAGATGAGAGAAGGACAACAAGATGAGAGAAGGACAACAAGATGAGAGGAAGACAACAAGATGAGAGGAAGACAACAAGATGAGAGAAGGACAACAAGATGAGAGGAAGACAACAAGATGAGAGAAGGACAACAAGATGATAGGAAGACAACAAGATGAGAGGAAGACAACAAGATGAGAGGAAGACAACAAGATGAGAGAAGGACAACAAGATGAGAGGAAGACAACAAGATGAGAGGAAGACAACAAGATGAGAGGAAGACAACAAGATGAGAGGAAGACAACAAGATGAGAGGAAGACAACAAGATGAGAGGAAGACAACAAGATGAGAGGAAGACAACAAGATGAGAGGAAGACAACAAGATGAGAGAAGGACAACAAGATGAGAGGAAGACAACAAGAAGGAAGACAACAAGATGAGAGAGAGGAAGACAACAAGATGATAGGAAGACAACAAGATGAGAGGAAGACAACAAGATGAGAGGAAGACAACAAGATGAGAGGAAGACAACAAGATGAGAGAAGGACAACAAGATGAGAGGAAGACAACAAGATGAGAGGAAGACAACAAGATGAGAGGAAGACAACAAGATGATAGGAAGACAACAAGATGAGAGGAGGACAACAAGATGATAGGAAGACAACAAGATGACAACAAGATGAGAGGAAGACAACAAGATGAGAGGAAGACAACAAGATGATAGGAAGACAACAAGATGAGAGGAAGACAACAAGATGAGAGGAAGACAACAAGATGAGAGAAGGACAACAAGATGAGAGGAAGACAACAAGATGAGAGGAAGACAACAAGATGAGAGGAAGACAACAAGATGATAGGAAGACAACAAGATGAGAGGAAGACAACAAGATGACAACAAGATGAGAGGAAGACAACAAGATGAGAGGAAGACAACAAGATGATAGGAAGACAACAAGATGATAGGAAGACAACAAGATGAGAGGAAGACAACAAGATGAGAGAAGGACAACAAGATGAGAGAAGGAGATGAGACAACAAGATGAGAGGAAGACAACAAGATGAGAGGAAGACAACAAGATGATGAGAGGAAGACAACAAGATGAGAGGAAGACAACAAGATGAGAGGAAGACAACAAGATGAGAGGAAGACAACAAGATGAGAGGAAGACAACAAGATGAGAGGAAGGACAACAAGATGAGAGGAAGACAACAAGATGAGAGGAAGACAACAAGATGATAGGAAGACAACAAGATGAAGATGAGAGGAAGACAACAAGATGAGAGGAAGACAACAAGATGAGAGGAAGACAACAAGATGAGAGGAAGACAACAAGATGAGAGGAAGACAACAAGATGAGAGGAAGACAACAAGATGAGAGGAAGACAACAAGATGAGAGGAAGACAACAAGATGAGAGGAAGACAACAAGATGAGGAAGACAACAAGATGAGAAGGACAACAAGATGAGAGGAAGACAACAAGATGAGAGGAAGACAACAAGATGAGAGGAAGACAACAAGATGAGAGGAAGACAACAAGATGAGAGGAAGACAACAAGATGAGAGGAAGACAACAAGATGAGAGGAAGACAACAAGATGAGAGGAGGACAACAAGATGATAGGAAGACAACAAGATGAGAGGAGGACAACAAGATGATAGGAAGACAACAAGATGACAACAAGAGGAGGACAACAAGATGAGAGGAAGACAACAAGATGAGAGAAGGACAACAAGATGAGAGGAGGACAACAAGATGAGAGGAAGACAACAAGATGAGAGGAAGACAACAAGATGATAGGAAGACAACAAGATGAGAGGAGGACAACAAGATGATAGGAAGACAACAAGATGAGAGGAGGACAACAAGATGAGAGGAAGACAACAAGATGAGAGGAGGACAACAAGATGATAGGAAGACAACAAGATGATAGGAAGACAACAAGATGATAGGAAGACAACAAGATGAGAGGAGGACAACAAGATGAGAGGAAGACAACAAGATGAGAGGAAGACAACAAGATGAGAGGAAGACAACAAGATGAGAGGAAGACAACAAGATGAGAGGAGGACAACAAGATGAGAGGAAGACAACAAGATGAGAGGAAGACAACAAGATGAGAGGAAGACAATATAATAAGATGACATTAGGACAAGATAAACTGGTAAAACTCTCAACTTAGTCATAAAAAATACTAAACTATGCGCCAAGGGATTCTGTTTTGCACTGTAATTAATAATAATAATAATAATAATAATAATAACAAATAATAATAAATTATTCAAGTTTACAAGAACTAACAACCTCTCACCCAAAGACGAAATACACTATTTATACTCTTCACATTACTATCTCTAAATACTAATTGATATTTAATTCACTAATTCCCTTTTATTCCCTTCCCCCTCACCCCATTCCTCAACCTGACTTGTTTTGTTAAACCCTCCCATGTTCCCCAGACGCTCCATGCCCCCTTCGGTTTAGCGCTTTTCCTCCTGGACTACAGTAATAATAATCCTGAGCTTTCAACCTCATGTTTCTAGTTGACTCCCTTGCCATCTTACATCTGAATGCTTATTTTCCTGGGGTGTTAAATTTATAGTCTGTTTGCTACACGATGGTCATTGAGGCTGCATCTCACCTGGGCACCGCCAGGCAAGAATATTTTAATACTTAAGAGAGAGGGATCAAAATAAACTCAGTGCGTTTACACACACTTATTTATGTATATATATATATATATATATATATATATATATATATATATATATATATATATATATATATATATATATATATATATATATATATATATATATATATATATATATATATGCAATGTAATATTCAACTCTCAGTGTATATACGCTAAGATATACATCTGGTCTGTATGCTATGAGAGATATACACCTCTCGGTATAATACCCTCTTGCTTATTCTCCCTTCATCAACTTATTATACATGATACTCAGCCATTGCACAGCTGGACAGTTGCAGGACCTCAAGTCTTACTTACTGAATTAAGCGTTGGGCCTCTTTCAGAACCCCAGGTCCCACTTACTGAATGCACAGCTGGTGTCCGTGCAGAAACCCAGGTCCTACTCATTGAATACATCCCTGCTGCTACACAGCTAGACCCCTTAAAAGAACCCCTGGTCCCACTCAGAGGGACTAGAAACAATAGTGACCTTGTAACAATATTGTTTTGAGGACAAACAAATATATAGTTTCAATACGAGACTGCTAAATTTACCCATCAAAAAAACGTAATTCAGTTTGGAACACTATTAAAATCATATTGAGATGTGGTTGCCAAGCAAAGATCATTGTTTAGTTCTCATGACATACACATCCTATCCTCCAAGTCTGGTTTTGCAACATTCTCAATAAGCTTGTGAATAGTGATAAAAAAAAGTTCTCCCAGTATTGCAGTGATATATTTTAGGACACTACAAAGTAGTGATTCGATTGTTATTTGTAAGACGTGTGTAAAAACCTACTTGGAGCAACATAGTCAACGCTAATGCAGTCACCAGGTCAGCCAGACTCGTATCAGGACTCACTTGTCCTCTTTCCTGACTAACAAAAAAATTATCTACCACCTACAGTCCTACACAAACATAACCTAGAGTATTAAATAAATTCTCCATGGAAAGCAATCTTCCAGGATGCTGCCGCCTCAATACCTTCCCCAAGGCTGTAGAAATATAACCACCTGCAACCTGGTCTGCTGTAAAATACCTTTCATACCCTTATCATTGTCCTCTCCCGAATCATCCTGATTTTAAACCCATCTTAATTTTCTTCCTTATCATCCTGGTTTTTTTTTTTTAATATAATTTATTCAGCATTTTCTACCTAATAGAACTGGAGGTTAGCTTCGTTTCTGCCTGGTAAACCGCTCAAATAACAATTTCAATGGCAGTACGTGTACTCGTTTTAATAAAACCAAAATGCACAAAGCGAGACAATGAAGTTTCATTTAACACCAATAACATTTCCCTGACATTTAAATTCGATTATTGTAATGCAAAAGCCTTAGTAAAGAAGATTTCACTTTAATATTGTTTCAAACTCAGTAATGGATTTTAAAAAAATGAAGCCATAAGTCAGAATTAAAAATTGGAGCTGAATTTATTAGATAACGATATCAGTAGCCTTTAAAACCCACGTAAGCGAATTACAAAGATCTTCCTTGATAATGGCACAAGGTCGGGCGAAACGAAGTGTCAAACTGGCTATAATCATAACCATAATTTTTAATGGGGTGGACGGGTAAGCCAGCGGAAGGCCTCGGTCAGATGACCAAAACCTCCAGCTGCAGGTCATCATATGACTAAGACCAGCGTCAAGAAACACTTGTCCTGTTTCCTGACAAACTTTACCTAACGAAATGTGAAAAAGCTCACACATAATTTATAATGTGCAGACATATATAAGTATCCCACCACCACCGTTGACCCTCATTATTGACTGGCGGGAAATTTTCACTGAAGTATTTCCGAAGCTCCGGAAACAAAGACTGAGTAGCACTTGGCAAGTCTATGACAGCCTCTCATTCTTACTGAAAATTTTCTACAACATTGTCCTTGTATGGTGAGTCAGGAAAATAAAAAATATATATATTTCTACAATATTTTCAATATTTTTAGTATGTTTTGGAGGAAATATTTCGTCATTTATATTTTATTTTAATCATTTTGATAAATATTAAAGCACTTTTAGTTTTTAGAAATTTTATATATATATACATATACATATACATATATATATATATATATATATATATATATATATATATATATATATATATATATATATATATATATATATATATATATATATATATATATATATTATTAAATTTTTATTTGCCTCGAAGAACATAAAATAATTAGCCTTTAATGGTTTTTTAACAACCTAGTCATCAAACATTTTTTTTAATAAAATAGTAGAATTTGAACCACTTAGAAAGATTAGAGCTTTGATATATTAGAGAGTAATATTACTATGTCCTGTAGAAACCTTATAGAATATACATGAACAATATTGGTGTAGTACACCAACACCATTTTTTTACACTTGATGCCTTACGGGAAAAAAGTTTTATTTAAAAATATATTTTCGTTTGTGACATGGTAATATAATGTCTGGCAGTACCATTGATGCTGGTGGTACCATTGATGCTGGTGGTACCATTGATGCTGGTGGTACCATTGATGCTGGTGGTACCATTGATGCTGGTAGTACCATTGATGCTGGTGGTACCATTGATGCTGGTGGTACCATTGATGCTGGTGGTACCATTGATGCTGGTGGTACCATTGATGCTGGTGGTACCACTGATGCTGGTGGTACCATTGATGCTGGTGGTACCATTGATGCTGGTGGTACCATTGATGCTGGTAGTACCATTGATGCTGGTGGTACCACTGATGCTGGTGGTACCATTGATGCTGGTGGTACCATTGATGCTGGTAGTACCATTGATGCTGGTGGTACCATTGATGCTGGTGGTACCATTGATGCTGGTGGTACCATTGATGCTGGTAGTACCATTGATGCTGGTGGTACCATTGATGCTGGTGGTACCATTGATGCTGGTGGTACCATTGATGCTGGTGGTACCATTGATGCTGGTGGTACCATTGATGCTGGTGGTACCATTGATGCTGGTGGTACCATTGATGCTGGTGGTGATGCTGGTGGTGCCATTGATGCTGGTGGTACCATTGATGCTGGTGGTACCATTGATGCTGGTAGTACCATTGATGCTGGTGGTACCACTGATGCTGGTGGTACCATTGATGCTGGTGGTACCATTGATGCTGGTAGTACCATTGATGCTGGTGGTACCTGATGCTGGTGGTACCTGATGTGGTACCATTGATGCTGGTGGGACCTTTGATGCTGGTGGTACCATTGATGCTGGTGGTACCATTGATGCTGGTGGTACCATTGATGCTGGTGGTACCATTGATGCTGGTGGTACCATTGATGTACCATTGATGTGGGTACCATTGATGCTGGTGGTACCATGCTGGTGGTACCATGATGCTGGTGGTACCATTGATGCTGGTGGTACCATTGATGCTGGTGGTACCATTGATGCTGGTGGTACCATTGATGCTGGTGGTACCATTGATGCTGGTGGTACCATTGATGCTGGTGGTACCATTGATGCTGGTGGTACCATTGATGCTGGTGGTACCATTGATGCTGGTGGTACCATTGATGCTGGTGGTACCATTGATGCTGGTGGTACCATTGATGCTGGTGGTACCATTGATGCTGGTGTACCATTGATGCTGGTGGTACCATTGACTGGTGGTACCATTGATGCTGGTGGTACCATTGATGCTGGTGGTACCATTGATGCTGGTGGTACCATTGATGCTGGTGGTACCATTGATGCTGGTGGTACCATTGATGCTGGTGGTACCATTGATGCTGGTGGTACCATTGATGCTGGTGGTACCATTGATGCTGGTGGTACCATTGATGCTGGTGGTACCATTGATGCTGGTGGTACCATTGATGCTGGTGGTACCATTGATGCTGGTAGTATCACTGATGCTGGTAGTATCACTGATGCTGGTGGTACCATTGATGCTGGTAGTATCACTGATGCTGGTGGTACCATTGATGCTGGTAGTACCACTGATGCTGGTGGTACCATTGATGCTGGTAGTATCACTGATGCTGGTGGTACCATTGATGCTGGTAGTACCACTGATGCTGGTGGTACCATTGATGCTGGTAGTATCACTGATGCTGGTGGTACCATTTATGCTGGTAGTATCACTGATGCTGGTAGTACCATTGATGCTGGTAGTATCACTGATGCTGGTGGTACCATTTATGCTGGAAGTATCACTGATGCTGGTGGTACCATTGATGCTGGTAGTATCACTGATGCTGGTGGTACCATTGATGCTGGTAGTATCACTGATGCTGGTGGTACCATTGATGTTGGTAGTATCACTGATGCTGGTGGTACCATTGATGCTGGTAGTATCACTGATGCTGGTGGTACCATTGATGCTGGTAGTATCACTGATGCTGGTGGTACCATTGATGCTGGTAGTATCACTGATGCTGGTGGTACCATTGATGCTGGTAGTATCACTGATGCTGGTGGTACCATTGATGCTGGTAGTACCACTGATGCTGGTGGTACCATTGATGCTGGTAGTATCACTGATGCTGGTGGTACCATTGATGCTGGTAGTATCACTGATGCTGGTGGTACCATTGATGCTGGTAGTATCATTGATGCTGGTGGTACCATTGATGCTGGTAGTATCACTGATGCTGGTGGTACCATTGATGCTGGTAGTATCATTGATGCTGGTGGTACCATTGATGCTGGTAGTATCACTGATGCTGGTGGTACCATTGATGCTGGTAGTATCACTGATGCTGGTAGTATCACTGATGCTGGTGGTACCATTGATGCTGGTAGTATCACTGATGCTGGTGGTACCATTGATGCTGGTAGTACCACTGATGCTGGTGGTACCATTGATGCTGGTAGTATCACTGATGCTGGTGGTACCATTGATGCTGGTAGTACCACTGATGCTGGTGGTACCATTGATGCTGGTAGTATCACTGATGCTGGTGGTACCATTGATGCTGGTAGTATCACTGATGCTGGTGGTACCATTGATGCTGGTAGTACCACTGATGCTGGTGGTACCATTGATGCTGGTAGTATCACTGATGCTGGTGGTACCATTGATGCTGGTAGTATCACTGATGCTGGTGGTACCATTTATGCTGGTAGTATCACTGATGCTGGTAGTACCATTGATGCTGGTAGTATCACTGATGCTGGTGGTACCATTTATGCTGGAAGTATCACTGATGCTGGTGGTACCATTGATGCTGGTAGTATCACTGATGCTGGTGGTACCATTGATGCTGGTAGTATCACTGATGCTGGTGGTACCATTGATGTTGGTAGTATCACTGATGCTGGTGGTACCATTGATGCTGGTAGTATCACTGATGCTGGTGGTACCATTGATGCTGGTAGTATCACTGATGCTGGTGGTACCATTGATGCTGGTAGTATCACTGATGCTGGTGGTACCATTGATGCTGGTAGTATCACTGATGCTGGTGGTACCATTGATGCTGGTAGTACCACTGATGCTGGTGGTACCATTGATGCTGGTAGTATCACTGATGCTGGTGGTACCATTGATGCTGGTAGTATCACTGATGCTGGTGGTACCATTGATGCTGGTAGTATCATTGATGCTGGTGGTACCATTGATGCTGGTAGTATCACTGATGCTGGTGGTACCATTGATGCTGGTAGTATCATTGATGCTGGTGGTACCATTGATGCTGGTAGTATCACTGATGCTGGTGGTACCATTGATGCTGGTAGTATCACTGATGCTGGTGGTACCATTGATGCTGGTAGTATCACTGATGCTGGTGGTACCATTGATGCTGGTAGTATCACTGATGCTGGTGGTACCATTGATGCTGGTAGTATCACTGATGCTGGTGGTACTATTGATGCTGGTAGTACCACTGATGCTGGTGGTACCATTGATGCTGGTAGTATCACTGATGCTGGTGGTACCATTGAGGCTGGTATTATCACTGATGCTGGTGGTACCATTGATGCTGGTAGTACCACTGATGCTGGTGGTACCATTGATGCTGGTAGTATCACTGATGCTGGTGGTACCATTGATGCTGGTAGTATCACTGATGCTGGTGGTACCATTGATGCTGGTAGTGTCACTGATGCTGGTGGTACCATTGATGCTGGTAGTATCATTGATGCTGGTGGTACCATTGATGCTGGTAGTATAATTGATGCTGGTGGTACCATTGATGCTGGTAGTATCACTGATGCTGGTGGTACCATTGATGCTGGTAGTATCACTGATGCTGGTGGTACCATTGATGCTGGTAGTATCACTGATGCTGGTGGTACCATTGATGCTGGTAGTACCACTTATGCTGGTGGTACCATTGATGCTGGTGGTATCACTGATGCTGGTGGTACCATTGATGCTGGTAGTATCACTGATGCTGGTGGTACCATTGATGCTGGTAGTATCACTGATGCTGGTGGGACCATTGATGCTGGTAGTATCACTGATGCTGGTGGTACCATTGATGCTGGTAGTATCACTGATGCTGGTGGTACCATTGATGCTGGTAGTATCACTGATGCTGGTGGTACCATTGATGCTGGTAGTACCACTGATGCTGGTGGTACCATTGATGCTGGTGGTATCACTGATGCTGGTGGTACCATTGATGCTGGTAGTATCACTGATGCTGGTGGTACCATTGATGCTGGTAGTATCACTGATGCTGGTGGTACCATTGATGCTGGTAGTATCACTGATGCTGGTGGTACCATTGATGCTGGTAGTATCATGGTAGAATGTATACCTCTGGCAGTACCATTGATGCTGGTAGTATCATGGTAGACGGTATGTCTCTGGCAGTACCATTGATGCTGGTAGTATTATTGTAGACTGAATGTCTCTGGCAGTACCATTGATGCTGGCATATATCATGGTAGATTGTATGTCTCTGACAGTACCATTGATGCTGGTAGTATCATGGTAGAATGTATACCTCTGGTAGTACCATTGATGCTGGTAGTATCATGGTAGATTGTATGTCTCTGGCAGTACCATTGATGCTGGCATATATTATGGTAGATTGTATGTCTCTGACAGTACCATTGATGCTGGTAGTATCATGGTAGAATGTATACCTCTGGTAGTACCATTGATGCTGGTAGTATCATGGTAGATTGTATGTCTCTGGCAGTACCATTGGCGCTGTTAGTATCATCGTAGACTGAATGTCTCTGGCAGTACCATTGATGCTGGTAGTATCATGGTAGAATGTATACTTCTGGTAGTACCATTGATGCTGGTAGTATCATGGTAGAATGTATACCTCTGGTAGTACCATTGATGCTGGTAGTATCATGGTAGATTGTATGTCTCTGGCAGTGCCACTGATGCTGTTCTTATTATGGTAGACTGAATATTTGTAGCAGTACCATTATCAAGTCATCACTTGGTCCGGGACTCAGTGTAACACGGTATTCTTCTCTGTTACTTCCTCTCTTACGAGTTCCACTCAGAGTAATGACTTATATTTATTGAATTTAATACTGCAACTCATTCTTCTCTTATTGAAAAATTCATTAATTAATAATTTACTTGCAAAACCACAGTATGAATTTTTCACTTGAATCATATGTGTGTATATACGTATGTATGTATGTATGTATGTATGTATGTATCTATGTATCTATGTATATATATATATATATATATATATATATATATATATATATATATATATATATATATATATATATATATATATATATATATACATATAATAGGTAACAGTGATAGTATATTATAATTGTCAATACATCTTGCTGACATTAATGGACTGACTTGGCCAAAACTGCCAGAGTATTTAGTTACGATCATGTCACAAATAAAATAAAAACTTGCTTTATATATATATATATATATATATATATATATATATATATATATATATATATATATATATATATATATATATATATATATGTATATATATATATATATGTGTGTGTGTGTGTGTGTGTGTGTGTGTGTGTGTGTGTGTGTATATATATATATATATATATATATATATATATATATATATATATATATATATATATATATATATATATATATATATATATATATATATATGCAACCTACAACTGACGATGTATTTATTATTACGCAGGTGCAGTGTCAATAAATTTCATGTATAACGAGGTGTTTTCCTGGCCTCTGGTGTGTGACTGACGGTGATGGTGGCGATGAACTGAAATTCTGTATCAGAGTGGGAAGTCTGTGAGGCTGGCGAATTGCTCTTGATCGTAGGAACTGGAGCCGTCTTCCTTATTTTCCACTTACTTTATACCTGACTTACCAGACGTTGTATGACCCTTATGGGTTTAGCGTTTCCCCTTCAATATAAAATAATAGTAGTGATTAATAAGAACAACAATAATAATGAAAATACACCAGATATATACACTGACAACAGCGGTATATACATACCGCGTAATGAATATATCAGTATATATATATACAACGAGAGTTTACATTGTCCCTGATTTTAGGAACTAGTGTACTTGGCATATAACTGTGAACCGACATGTTGTTTAGTAATGGGGTGCATGATAAACATATTAAACTAACTAGTAATACACCTTTAGCAAAGGATTCATTAAGTTACATTTCACCAACGTTCACTCACAAGCCTCTATCAATAAGCTCACCCTCTAGCTATTGCTCATAAGCTCACTGGCTAGCCTGTATTAATAGATTTACCCTCTAGCATGTGTTTATAAGCTCACTGGCTAGCCTGTATTAATAGATTTACCCTCTAGCATGTGTTTATAAGCTCACTGGCTAGCCTGTATTAATATACTCACTCTCTTGCAATTATTTATAAGCTCACTGGCTGGCCTGTATCAATAGACTCACTCTCTAGTATTTGTTTATAAGCTTACTGGCTATAATAGACTCACTCTCTACCAGTTATTTATAAGCTCACTGGGTAACCTGTATTAATAGACTTAATCTCTAGCATTTGTTTATAAGCTCACTGCCTAGCCTGTATTAATAGACTCACTCTCTAGCATTTGTTTATATATTACAACCCAGGATTCCAAATGGCCTGTTATCCCGGGTGTAATGGGAGCAAAATAAACACAGCAGAAAAAGTTTAGACTTATATTATCCTTCACCAATTTAGAACAGCAATATGTACACTATGTACAGTGATAAGTATAGTGCACTCCACGGTAAGCAAGGCAGAAATAGAAGCCACAAGATAGCAGACCGTGCTTCAACCAGCTCTAGAATGGGAATGACAAGGGCAGACAGGAGAGTGGTACCCACATAACCTCTGCGATTGCCAAAACCATCTTCTTATTGGCTAGAACCTGGTCACTAGTTGAACGACGGGGCCCCATCATCAACTCTTAGCAACCTGGTTCGCTGGTTGGGGGAGATAGCCTGTAAATGAGGGTGTGTACATGCGCCGAATAAAGGTTACGTACTCTTTGCATGCCACACCCCCACCCCGAGAAGGCTCAGGATTAGGCTGCCACCTCCCAGTGGTAACCGTGCCGCCATGGCACAAAATAATGGGACCGCCTTTCCTCTCCACCATCCAACTCTTAGATAGAGCTCAGCTTTTCTCGTGACAAAAAGCCAAACCCTAAACTCAAAGTGAGACAGCAGTCAGTCAGGCTAGCATAGGTCCAAGATACAGGCGGACGGTAGCCCGCATCCCCTCACTAAAAAAAAAAAACCCACACCAGGGGATAAAAAAAAAGAGCGTGAAAAGGGGTTACCACAAATATAACATCCTAACCTAAATAAATAAAAATATTAGACTCTAGATAAAGAGTCCGCCAACACATTTTCTTTGCCGGCAATATATTTAATTCTGAGTGAGTATGGTTGCAGTCTTAGCGTCCAGCGCATGAGCCTTGTGTTGTGGTTCTTCATGGCTTGGAGATATACTAGAGGATTGTGATCACTGTAGACTGTGACCACCTGCGATGTCTGGCCCACATAAACATCGAAATGCTCCAAAGCCAGTACCAGCGCGAGGGCTTCTTTTTCAATGGTAGAGTAAGCCCTCTGATGTGGCTGGAACTTGGCTGAAAAGTATGCTACAGGCTGCAACTCCTCATTCTCGATTTGTAATAGTACTGCCCCAACCCCAGACTCACAAGCATCAACCTGTAATGAAAAAGGTTTGGAGAAGTCTGGAGACAAAAGAATGGGTGCAGTACACAATAATCTTTTTGCTTTATTAAAAGCAGTGTTACAGTCTGAGGTCCAATTAAAGGGAACTTTGTGACTGGTAAGAGAGGTAAGAGGGGCTACAATATCTGAGAAATTCTTACAGAATCTTCTGTAAAATCCTATCATGCCTAGGAAACGTTGAAGAGATTTCCTATCATGAGGAACTGGATAATCTTTAATAGCAAGAACTTTAGCAAGTTTAGGTGCAACTTTACCACTACCTACTTCATGGCCTAGAAAAGTGACAGTGGCCTGGCCAAAGGAAGATTTAGATAAATTAACTGTTAAATGGGAACTCTTAAAGGTCTCAAAAAGAGCCTTAAGTCTAAGTAGGTGTTGATCCCAAGTATCAGACACCACAACAATATCATCTAGGTACGCTGCCGTGCCTTCAAGTCCTTTAATAGCCTGATGGATAAGTTTCTGGAATGAAGAGGGGGAATTTTTCATTCCGAAGGGGGTAACTGTGTATTGATAATGACCTCCTGGAATTACGAAGGCAGAGATTTCCTTCGCCTTATCCGTTAAAGGTACCTGATAGTAACCTTTAAGGAGATCTAACTTGGACACAAAAGTAGCCTTACCCACAAAGTCAATTACGTCATCCAGACGAGGAAGAGGGTAAGCATCTGTAATTGTGACCTCATTCACCTTACGGTAGTCTGTACACATACGAAACCCTCCATCAGCCTTCTTCACAAGGATGCACGGTGAAGCCCATGGACTAGATGACTCCTCCACTAAACCATGCTTTAACAAAAATTCTACTTCCTGCTGAAGTAGCCTTTGCTTTTCAGGATTAGCTCTGTAGGGGGAGAGTTTAATTGGTTTAGAGTTTCCCACATCTACATCATGATAACCTAACGTACATTTTTTCGGCACATCCGAAAAAATATTAGGATATGACTGTAGAAGCTCAGTTAAATTTGTTGCTTGCGTTTCAGATAGTCCCTCCATTAAAGGGCTAGGATCCTTGAGGAGGACAGAATTTGAAAGTTTAATATTAATTTCAGAGATAGAGTGCAAAGAATCAGAGTCGTCCTCAGAGGTAGAGGACAGAGTCATTACTGGGACTTTATCTGGTGTATGAAAAGATTTTAATTGATTGATGTGGTAAATTTTAGTTTTTGAGGTCTTATCAATGGGAGCTACCACATAATTTACATCAGATAATCTACTTACAATCTGCATAGGTCCCGTAAATCTAGCTTTCAAGGTGTGGCCAGGTATAGGTTCCTGCACCAACACCTTGTCTCCTGGATGGAAGGAGCGGAATTTTGCACTTCTGTCATACCTCTGTTTCATCTTACTTTGAGCTGTCTTTAGGTTAGCCTTGGCTAACTGACGTGCCACCTGCAACCTTGAAGACGGGTTGTAGAGTGTTGAGCTAACGTCTTCTCCCATCCATCCTTCTTTGAGCACCCGAAGAGGACCTCGTACATTGTGCCCAAAGATCAGCTCAAACGGACTATACCCTGTAGACTCTTGCACCGTCTCTCGTACTGAGAACAGCAACAAAGGTAGTGATTCATCCCAGTCTGTAGGAAAGTGCATGCAAAAAGTTCTCATCATAGTTTTTAACGTCTGATGGAATCTTTCCAAGGCGCCTTGGGACTGAGGATGATAGGCAGTGGATAAGTTGTGGATTATCCCTAACCTAGTTAATACTTCCCTAAATGCTTTGGCAGTAAAGTTAGTACCTTGATCACTTTGAATAGTTTTAGGAATGCCAAAACAAGAAATGAATTTGGTTAAAGCTTTGAGAATAGCTTTAGTATTAATACTGCGCATGGGAATTGCTTCAGGATATCTGGTTACTTTATCCATAATCGTAAATAAATATTGATTTCCAGACTTTGACCTAGGTAGTGGACCTACACAATCTATAATTAAATCTGCAAAAGGTTCTCCATCAGCAGGTATAGGTTGGAGAGGTGCAGGTTTAATGGAATGTCCAGGTTTCCCTACTTGCTGACATTCTCGGCAACACCTAATATGATTCTTCACATCTTTCTTTAATTTTGGCCAATAAAATTCTTTTGTGATTCTATACAAGGTTTTTGTAATTCCTAAGTGACCTCCTAATGAAGTATTATGAGCTATATTTAATATTTGAGGTCTAAACTTGGTTGGAACCACTAACCTGTCATACAATTGCCGGCCCTCTATCTCCTTACCAGTCTCAGTGCAGATCAAATAATCGTTTTTAACTTCATACTTGACCGGATGACCCAAAGAGGATTTACCCATGGCTGCCTGAAAAGCGAATTTTAAAGAAGGGTCCTTTCGTTGTTCCTCCCGGAAGGACAGTCCCTCGGGCATGGAAACAGAGACATCTGGCAATCCTGCAACCTGGGAATAGGAAGGCTTGATCGGGGTCTGTTCACTTGATTTACGAGGCTCCGGCCGGTGTGCCTCATAAAACAACGTGGCTATTCCGAGATCGGAGTCGTCCAAGGATAGGTCAACATTCTCTCCAGACAACCCTTGGGATGTTGCCCGAGTTATGGCCAACACCGGAGAAGAATTACTCATTATAGGTTCAGGACACGCACTAACAGTAGTAATGTTATTACCCAGTAATAACATGGCATCTTTCATGGGGAATCCTTTTGAGACACCTACAGTCAAGTACCCAGTGTAATATTTGCACTGTACATAAATTTTATGCAAAGGGACAGAATATATAGCTCCTCCAAATGCTTCTAATAAAACAGAGGAATTCAAGGAAGTGTTCTCTGAAAGGGGTAATATTCCTTCTCTTACAAGTGAGCAATATGCTCCAGTATCTCTAAAGGTCTTTACTTCAGTTGTTTCTGAGTTTTCCTGAAGGGAAATAAGACTCTTGCAATAATAAGGGGCCATACCTTTTTCTACTTCTCTAGGGGACATGTTACTAGGGATATTAGAGATTTTCCCAATGGGTTGGGGTTTGTGGGGGCAGTTGGGACGGATATGACCTACTTTGTTACAGAGGAAGCAGACGACAGGCTTGCCCTTTACTCCCTGCTGACGTTGCAAATGGTGTCGTTCTGGCTGGTGTCTCTCTGGATACTGTTGTCGAGATGCACCATGTTGAGTAGTTTGTCTCTCAGCAGGTAGACCATAAGTTGAGAAGCGTGGCTCACCAGGTGACTTAGTTGGCTGACGTAGACGTTCTCCCTCCGGCTGGCACTTCATTCTCCAAGGTTGACGATCTCTGCTCATGCCAGGCTGTTGAAAAGAGAGACGGGACCGCTCGGACAAGGAGCGGTTAGTTTCGAAGGTATCAGCCAACCTGGCTGCCTCCAATGCAGTGGTTAAGTCACGATCCTGCAGAAAGACTCGAACCTCTGGTCCCACAGACTCCAGCAGGTTATCAATCAGAATAAGCTGTACCAGCTCCTCAAAGGTAGAGACACCACTTGCTTTATACCAGCTGGTAAAAGCTTTGGTTTGCTGTCTCACAAAGTCCACTAGGGATTGACCAAGCTGTCGTCTGCCCAGCTTAAATTTTTTTTATATTTGGCTGGGATACATGTATATGCTCCCAACACTGTGGTCTTCACTACTTGATAATCAGAAAATTCAGCGTCATTTAATACTGACGTAAATTCCTGTGCCTTACCCAATAATGCTGTATGAACCAACGATGCCCAATGCTGTTCCGGCCACCTCAAGGCTCGAGCCTGATTTTCGAAGCTTTCGAAAAATTGTTCTGGTTCGGCCTCATTGAAGCGGGGAACAAGCTGTACTGCTTTTTGTAAACTAAAATCATTTACAGAATGCGAAAACTGCCTCCTTTCTCTTTCCCTATCAAATTCTTCCCTTGCGAATGCTCTCTGTTCCCTAGTTTGCTCAAGATTGATTTTTGCCAGCTCAAGTGCCAACGACGCTGATTCACCTTGAGACAACCCAGCTGCACTATACTGACCATTTTGCTCCGTAGGTGTATCATCTTCCTCCTGCGAGAACAGAGTAGTTTTTGCCCTAGCTTCCGTAGTGGGAGGAGTCTGATGTGCCATCTCTTCTTCTATAAGTTTGTCAGCAATCAGTGAACGCAGTTGCGCAGCTGTGAGAGTGCGTTTGTATTTAATGCCAATGGAACGAGCAATTTGCCAACAACGCTGTAGGGACAATTTAGGTAGGTTATGCAAAGTATATGCCGACACCAGACGTCTGACTCGTCTAGGTGGCATAAGTTATTCGCTATGCACAGTACGATTGCAGAATACCCCAACGTAACACGTTAATTTGCAGGACACGCTTAGCTATGCACAGTACGATTGCAGAATACGCATACAAGCAAAGCCGACTGCAAAATTCTCCACACCGAACAGGCTAGTAACAACTGACACGCAAAATTTGTAAAGCAATGCCAGACAGCTACACTGTTCTAGAAGATTGACCGTAGCGAAGCGAGCACACCGAACAAGCTAGTAGCGAGCTGTTGAACGATCACACAATAGCAAGGCTGACCATAACAGTAACTGACACGCAAAATTTGTAAAGCGTAGGCAAAGCTAATGCAATGCCAGACAGCAAGCTGCACAATGTTCCTGCTACGAGCTTCACCCTAAGCTCAACCGTTTCTCTAAGTCCAGCTCCAGCTCTCGGACAGGCTACCCATATTACAACCCAGGATTCCAAATGGCCTGTTATCCCGGGTGTAATGGGAGCAAAATAAACACAGCAGAAAAAGTTTAGACTTATATTATCCTTCACCAATTTAGAACAGCAATATGTACACTATGTACAGTGATAAGTATAGTGCACTCCACGGTAAGCAAGGCAGAAATAGAAGCCACAAGATAGCAGACCGTGCTTCAACCAGCTCTAGAATGGGAATGACAAGGGCAGACAGGAGAGTGGTACCCACATAACCTCTGCGATTGCCAAAACCATCTTCTTATTGGCTAGAACCTGGTCACTAGTTGAACGACGGGGCCCCATCATCAACTCTTAGCAACCTGGTTCGCTGGTTGGGGGAGATAGCCTGGAGTATAATGTTCCTTACTGGTATGTAGTGTTCAAGAGAGTGAGTAAAAGGTTGCTTGCTATACTCACTGTCTTTTAGACAGTGAGTATGATGTTGCTTGCTGGTATGGAGTGTTACAGACAGTGAGTATAAGGTTGCTTGCTGGTATGTAGTGTTCCAGAGAGTGAGTATAAGGCTGCTTGCTGGTATACAGTCTTCTAGATAGTGAGTATAAGGTTGCTTATTGGTATGTAGTGTTCCAGACAGTGAGTATAAGGTTGCTTGCTGGTATGTAGTGTTCCAAACAGTGAGCATAAGGATGCTTGCTGGCATGTAGTGTTCCAAACAGTGAGCATAAGGTTGCTTGTTGATATGTAGTGTTCCAGACAGTGAGTATAAGGTTGCTGGTATGTAGTGTTCCAGACAGTGAGTATACAGTTGCTTGCTGATATGTAGTGTTCCAGACAGTGAGTATAAGGTTGCTTGCTGGTATGTAGTGTTCCAGACAGTAAGTATAAGGTTGCTTGCTGGTATAGAGTCTTCTAGACAGTGAGTATAAGGTTGCTTATTGGTATGTAGTGTTCCAGACAGTGAGAATAATGTTGCTTGCTCGTATGTAGTGTTCCAGACAGTGAGTAAAAGGTTTTTCTGGTATGCAGTGTTCCAAACAGTGAGTATAAGGTTTCTTGATGGTATGTAGTGCTCCAAACAGTGAGTATAAGGTTGCTTGTAGATATGTAGTGCTACAGAGAGTGAGTATAAGGTTGCTTGCTGGTATATAGTGCTCCATACAGTGAGTATAAGGTTGCTTGCTGGTATGTAGTGTTCCAAACAGTGAGTATAATGTTGCTTGCTGGTATACAGTCTTCTAGACAGTGAGTATAAGGTTGCTTATTGGTATGTAGTGTTCCAGACAGTGACAATAATGTTGCTTGCTCGTATGTAGTGTTCCAGACAGTGAGTAAAAGGTTTTTCTGGTATGCAGTGTTCCAAACAGTGAGTATAAGGTTTCTTGATGGTATGTAGTCCTCCAAACAGTGAGTATAAGGTTATTTGCTGGTATGTAGTGTTCCAGACAATGAGTATAAGTTTGCTTGCTGGCATGTAGTGTTCCAGACAGTGAGTATAAGATTGCTTTCAGGTATGTAGTGTTCCAGACAGTGAGTATAAGGTTGCTTGCTGGTATACAGTCTTCTAGATAGTGAGTATAAGGTTGCTTATTGGTATGTAGTGTTCCAGACAGTGAGTATAAGGTTGCTTGCTCGTATGTAGTGTTCCAGACAGTCAGTAAAAGGTTTTTCTGGTATGCAGTGTTCCAAACAGTGAGTATAAGGTTGCTTGCTGGTATGTAGTGCTCCAAACAGTGCGTACAAGGTTGCTTGTAGATATGTAGTGTTCCAGAGAGTGAGTATAAGGTTGCTTGTTGATATGTAGTGTTCCAGACAGTGAGTATAACGTTGCTTGCTGGTATGTAGTGTTCCAGACAGTGAGTATAAGGTTACTTGCTGGTATGTAGTGTTCCAGACAGTGAGTATAAGGTTACCTGCTGGTATGTAGTGTTCCAGACAGTAAGTATAAGGGTGCATGCTTGTATGCAGTGTTCCAGATAGTGAGTATAAGGTTGCTTCCTGGTATGTAGTGTTCCAGACAGTGAGTATAAGGTTGCTTGCTGGTATGTAGTGTTCCAGACAGTGAGTATAAGGTTGCTGGTATGCAGTGTTCCAGACAGTGAGTATAAGGTTGCTTGCTGGTATGTAGTGTTCCAGACAGTGAGTATAAGGTTGCTTGCTGATATACAGTCTTCTAGATAGTGAGTATAAGGTTGCTTATTGGTATGTAGTGTTCCAGACAGTGAGTATAAGGTTGCTTGCTCGTATGTAGTGTTCCAGAGAGTGAGTAAAAGGTTTTTCTGGTATGCAGTGTTCCAAACAGTGAGTATAAGGTTGCTTGCTGGTATGTAGTGCTCCAAACAGTGAGTACAAGATTGCTTGTAGATATGTAGTGTTCCAGAGAGTGAGTATAAGGTTGCTTGCTGGTATATAGTGTTCCAGACAGTGAGTATAAGGTTGCTTGCTGGTATGTAGTGTTCCAGACAGTGAGTATAAGGTTGCTTGCTGGTATGTAGTGGTCCAGGCAGTGGGTATAAGGTTGTTTGCTGGTATGTAGTGTTCCAGACAGTGAATATAAGCATGCTTGCTGATATGTAGTGCTCCAAACAGTGAGTATAAGGTTGCTTGTTGATATGTAGTGCTCCAGACAGTGAGTATAACGTTGCTTGCTGGTATGTAGTGTTCCAGACAGTGAGTATAAGGTTGCTTGCTGGTATGTAGTGTTCCAGACAGTGAGTATAAGGTTACTTACTGGTATGTAGTGTTCCAGACAGTGAGTATAAGGTTGCTTGCTGGTATGCAGTGTTCCAGACAGAGAGTATAAGGTTGCTTGCTGGTATGTAGTGTTAAAGGCAGTGAGTATAAGGTTGCTTGCTGGTATGTAGTGTTCCAGACAGTGAGTATAAGGTTGCTGGTATGCAGTGTTCCAGACAGTGAGTATAAGGTTGCTTGCTGGTATGTAGTGTTCCAGACAGTGAGTATAAGGTTGCTTGCTGGTATACAGTCTTCTAGATAGTGAGTATAAGGTTGCTTATTGGTATGTAGTGTTCCAGACAGTGAGTATAAGGTTGCTTGCTCGTATGTAGTGTTCCAGACAGTGAGTAAATGGTTTTTCTGGTATGCAGTGTTCCAAACAGTGAGTATAAGGTTGCTTGCTGGTATGTAGTGCTCCAAACAGTGAGTACAAGGTTGCTTGTAGATATGTAGTGTTCCAGAGAGTGAGTATAAGGTTCCTTGCTGGTATATAGAGTTCCAAACAGTGAGTATAAGGTTCCTTGCTGGTATGTAGTGTTCCAGACAGTGAGTATAAGGTTGCTTGCTGGTATGTAGTGGTCCAGGCAGTGGGTATAAGGTTGCTTGCTGGTATGTAGTGTTCCAGACAGTGAATATAAGTATGCTTGCTGATATGTAGTGCTCCAAACAGTGAGTATAAGGTTGCTTGTTGATATGTAGTGCTCCAGACAGTGAGTATAACGTTGCTTGCTGGTATGTAGTGTTCCAGACAGTGAGTATAAGGTTGCTTGCTGGTATGTAGTGTTCCAGACAGTGAGTATAAGGTTACCTGATAATATGTAGAGTTCCAGACAGTGAGTATAAGGCTACATACTGGTATGTAGTGTTCCAGACAGTGAGTATAAGGTTGCTTGCAGGTATGCAGTGTTCCAGACAGTGAGCATAAGGTTGCTTGCTGGTATGTAGTGTTCCAGACAGTGAGTATAAGGTTGCTTGCTGGTATGTAGTATTCCAGACAGTAAGTGTTATGTTGCTTGCTGGTATGTAGTGTTCCAGGCAGTGAGTATAAGGCTGCTTTTTGGTATGTAGTGTTCCAGACAGTGAGTATAAGGTTGCTTGCTGATACGTAGTGTTCCAGACAGTGAGTATAAAGTTGCTTGCTAGTATGTAGTGTTCCAGATAGTGAGTATAAGGTTGCTTGCTGGTATGTAGTGTTCCAGACAGTGGGTATACGGTTGTTTGCTGATATGTAGTGTTCCAGACAGTGAGTATAAGGTTGCTTGCTGGTATGTAGTGTTCCAGACAGTGAGTATAAGGTTGCTTGCTGATATGTAGTGTTCCAGACAGTGAGTATAAGGTTGCTTACTGATACGTAGTGTTCCAGACAGTGAGTATTAAGTTGCTTGCTAGTATGTAGTGTTCCAGATAGTGAGTATAAGGTTGCTTGCTGGTATGTAGTGTTCCAGACAGTGGGTATAAGGTTGTTTGCTGGTATGTAGTGTTCCAGCCAGTGAGTATAGGGTTACTTGCTGGTATGTAGTATTCCAGACAGTGAGTATATGGTTGCTTGCTGGTATGTAGTGTTTCAGACAGTGAGTATGTTACTTGCTGGTATGTGGTGTTCCAGACAGTGAGTATAAGATTGCTTGCTGGTATTTAGTGTTCCAGACAATGAGTATAAGTTTGCTTGCTGGCATGTAGTGTTCCAGACAGTGAGTTTAAGATTGCTTTCTGGTATGTAGTGCTCCAAACAGTGAGTATAACGTTGCTTGTTGATATGTAGTGTTCCAGACAGTGAGTATAACGTTGCTTGCTGGTATGTAGTGTTCCAGACAGTGAGTATAAGGTTGCTTGCTGGTATGTAGTGTTCCAGACAGTGAGTATAAGGTTACCTGCTGGTATGTAGTTTTCCAGACAGTGAGTATAAGGCTACTTACTGGTATGTAGTGTTCCAGACAGTGAGTATAAGGTTGCTTGCTTGTATGCAGTGTTCCAGACAGTGAGTATAAGGTTGCTTGCTGGTATGTAGTATTCCAGACAGTGAGCATAAGGTTGCTTGCTGGTATGTAGTGTTCCAGACAGTGAGTATAAGGCTGATTTTTGGTATGTAGTGTTCCAGACAGTGAGTATAAGGTTGCTTGCTGATACGTAGTGTTCCAGACAGTGAGTATAAATTTGCTTGCTGGTATGTAGTGTTCCAGATAGTGAGTATAAGGTTGCTTGCTGGTATGTAGTGTTCCAGACAGTGGGTATAAGGTTGTTTGCTGATATGTAGTGTTCCAGACAGTGAGAATAAGGTTGCTTGCTGGTATGTAGGTTTCCAGACAGTGAGTATAAGGTTGCTTGCTGGTATATAGTGTTCCAGACAGTGAGTATAAGGTTGTTTGCTGATATGTAGTGTTCCAGACAGTGAGAATAAGGTTGCTTGCTGGTATGTAGGTTTCCAGACAGTGAGTATAAGGTTGCTTGCTGGTATATAGTGTTCCAGACAGTGAGTATAAGGTTGCTTGCTGGTATGTAGTGTTCCAGCCAGTGAGTATAGGGTTACTTGCTGGTATGTAGTATTCCAGACAGTGCGTATATGGTTGCTTGCTGGTATGTAGTGTTTCAGACAGTGAGTATAATGTTACTTGCTGGTATGTGGTGTTCCAGACAGTGAGTATAAGGTTACTTGCTTCAGCGTAGTGTTCCAGACAGTGAGTATAAGATTGCTTGCTGGTATGTAGTGTTCCAGACAATGAGTATAAGTTTGCTTGCTGGCATGTAGTGTTCCAGACAGTGAGTATAAGATTGCTTTCTGGTATGTAGTGCTCCAGGCAGTGAGTATAAGGTTGTTTGCTGATATGAAGTGCTCCAGACTGTGAGTATAAGGTTGCTTGCTGGTATGTAGTGTTCCAGACAGTGAGTATAAAGTTGCTTGCTGGTATGTAGTATTCCATACAGTGAGTGCTAGGTGTCTTGCTTGTATGTAGTGTTCCAGACAGTGAGTACAAGATTGTTTTCTGGTATGCAGTTTTCCAGACAGTGAGTACAAGGTTGGTTGCTGATATGTATTGTTCCAGGCAGTGAGTATGAGGTTGCTTGTTGGTATGTAGTGTTCCAGACAGTGAGTATAAGGTTGCTTGCTGATATGTAGTGTTCCAGACAGTGAGTATAAGGTTGCTTGCTGCTATGTAGTGTTCCAGACAGTGAGTATAAGGTTGCTTGTTGATATGTAGTATTCCAGACAGTGAGTATAAGGTTGCTTGCTAGTATGTAGTGTTCCAGACAGTGAGTATAAGATTGCTTGCTGGCTTGTAGTGTTCCAGACAGTGAGTATTAGGTTGCTTGCTGGTATATAGTGTTCCAGCCAGAGAGCATAGGGTTACTTGCTGGTATGTAGTATTCCAGACAGTGAGTATATAGTTGCTTGCTGGTATGTAGTGTTTCAGACAGTGAGTATAATGTTACTTGCTGGTATGTGGTGTTCCAGACAGTGAGTATAAGGTTACTTGCTTCTATGTAGTGTTCCAGACAGTGAGTATAAGATTGCTTGCTGGTATGTAGTGTTCCAGACAGTGAGTATAAGATTGCATTCTGGTATGTAGTGCTCCAAACAGTGAGTATAAGGTTGCTTGTTGATATGTAGTGTTCCAGACAGTGAGTATAACGTTGCTTGCTGGTATGTAGTGTTCCAGGCAGTGAGTATAAGGTTGCTTGCTGGTATGTAGTTTTCCAGACAGTGAGTATAAGGTTACCTGCTGGTATGTAGTGTTCCAGACAGTGAGTATATGGCTACTTACTGGTATGTAGTGTTCCAGACAGTGAGTATAAGGATGCTTGCTGGTATGCAGTGTTCCAGACAGTGAGTATAAGGTTGCTTGCTGGTATGCAGTGTTCCAGACAGTGAGTATAAGGTTGCTTGCTGGTATGCAGTGTTCCAGACAGTGAGTATAAGGTTGCTTGCTGGTATGTAATGTTCCAGACAGTGAGTATAAGATTGCTTGCTGGTATACAGTTTTCTAGATAGTGAGTATAAGGTTGCTTATTGGTATGTAGTGTTCCAAACAGTGAGTATAAGGTTGCTTGCTTGTATGTAGTGTTCCAGACAGTGAGTAAAAGGTTTTTCTGGTATGCAGTGTTCCAAACAGTGAGTATAAGGTTGTTTGCTGGTATGTAGTGCTCCAAACAGTGAGTACAAGGTTGCTTGTAGATATGTAGTGTTCCAGAGAGTGAGTATAAGGTTGCTTGCTGGTATATAGTGTTCCAGACAGTGAGTATAAGGTTACTTGCTGGTATGTAGTGGTCCAGGCAGTGGGTATAAGGTTGCTTGCTGGTATGTAGTGTTCCAGACAGTGAATATAAGTATGCTTGCTGATGTGTAGTGCTCCAAACAGTGAGTATAAGGTTGCTTGTTGATATGTAGTGCTCCAGACAGTGAGTATAACGTTGCTTGCTGGTATGTAGTGTTCCATACAGTGAGTATAAGGTTGCTTGCTGATATGTAGTGTTCCAGACAGTGAGTATAAGGTTACCTGCTGGTATGTAGTGTTCCAGACAGTGAGTATAAGGCTACTTACTGGTATGTAGTGTTCCAGACAGTGAGTATAAGGTTGCTTGCTGGTATGTAGTGTTCCAGACAGTGAGTATAAGGTTGCTTGCTGGTATGTAGTGTTCCAGACAGTGAGTGTTATGTTGCTTGCTGGTATGTAGTGTTCCAGGCAGTGAGTATAAGGCTGCTTTTTGGTATGTAGTGTTCCAATCAGTGAGTATAAGGTTGCTTGCTGATATGTAGTGTTCCAGACAGTATAAAGTTGCTTGCTAGTATGTAGTGTTCCAGATAGTGAGTATAAGGTTGCTTGCTGGTATGTAGTGTTCCAGACAGTGGGTATAAGGTTGTTTGCTGATATGTAGTGTTCCAGACAGTGAGAATAAGGTTGCTTGCTGATATGTAGTGTTCCAGACAGTGAGTATAAGGTTGCTTGCTGATATGTAGTGTTCCAGACAGTGAGTATAAGGTTGCTTGCTGGTATATAGTGTTCCAGACAGTGAGTATAAGGTTGCTTGCTGATATGTAGTGTTCCAGACAGTGAGTATAAAGTTGCTTGCTAGTATGTAGTGTTCCTGATAGTGAGTATAAGGTTGCTTGCTGGTATGTAGTGTTCCAGACAGTGGGTATAAGGGTGTTTGCTGGTATGTAGTGTTCCAGCCAGTGAGTATAGGGTTACTTGCTGGTATGTAGTATTCCAGACAGTGAGTATATGTTTGCTTGCTGGTATGTAGTGTTTCAGACAGTGAGTATAATGTTACTTGCTGGTATGTGGTGTTCCAGACAGTGAGTATAAGGTTACTTGCTTCAGCGTAGTGTTCCAGACAGTGAGTATAAGATTGCTTGCTTGTATGTAGTGTTCCAGACAATGAGTATAAGTTTGCTTGCTGGCATGTAGTGTTCCAGACAGTGAGTATAAGATTGCTTTCTGGTATGTAGTGCTCCAGGCAGTGAGTATAAGGTTGCTTGCTGATATGAAGTGCTCCAGACTGTGAGTATAAGGTTGCTTGCTGGTATGTAGTGTTCCAGACAGTGAGTATAAAGTTGCTTGCTGGTATGTAGTATTCCATACAGTGAGTGCTAGGTGTCTTGCTTGTATGTAGTGTTCCAGACAGTGAGTATAAGATTGTTTTCTGGTATACAGTTTTCCAGACAGTGAGTACAAGGTTGGTTGCTGATATGTATTGTTCCAGGCAGTGAGTATGAGGTTGCTTGTTGGTATGTAGTGTTCCAGACAGTGAGTATAAGGTTGCTTGCTGATATGTAGTGTCCCAGACAGTGAGTATAAGGTTGCTTGCTGGTATGTAGTGTTCCAGACAGTGAGTATTAGGTTGTTTGCTGGTATGTAGTGTTCCAGACAGTGAGTATAAGGTTGTTTGCTGGTATGTAGTGTTGCAGACAGTGAGTATAAGGTTGCTTGCTTGTATGTAGTTTTCCAGTGAGTATAAGGTTACTTGCTGGTGTGTAGTGTTCCAGACAGTGAGTATAAGGTTACTTGCTGGTATATAGTGTGAGGTTGAGCTGTATCACAATGAGCACAGATATACAGATACGAAAACCTTCTATCAAGTGTCATTATATTCAAGGGAAAAGGCACGTAGAGGAATGAAAGGCACTCACAGGCTTGATCCAAATTACCCTGGATGATGAACACTTGTCCGGCATGCGGTATTAGGTGTGACGTAAGGAGCGTCGCACGCCGTGTGTGTGCAGGTGGTCTGGTCCAGGGCCCCAGGCTTACCCCAACTCTTCCTACGACCACATTCCCTGCCTTCAAGTGAGGACCACCTTCGTGCTGGCAAGGAGCAGCTCTAGTTTCGAGGAATCTGAGATATATCACTCTGTCTCTCTTCTTCCTCGGGTTAAACCTGATCACCTCCCGTTCCTCCAGGCGTTATGTGATTCCTGTGGAATTAAGTTACTTTGACTTTTTTGGGGTTATCTTAGTGGGTAATTTACACATATCTTATTATGTATGATAATTTATGTAATTATATCTATGTGTACCAGTACCTAAGTAAACTTACTTACCTACTTACTTTGACCACACTGACTAATTAGCCAGCAAGGATGGGTAAGACAAGATTTAGTTCGGAATTTTAATGAGATTTTTAATCTGACTTCCTTGGGTTATCCACCCAGGATAACCCAAGAAAGTCAGTGTTTTAAAATACATTAGCATTGGAGGTTTGAAGCCGATCGGACTAGACATTCATAAATAATCGCGTGAAATTCATCACATAATTTTTCACAATTTCTTCAATGAAATTGGGGGAAAAATTGGCGCCTACATAGTCATGCAAAATCCTGACCTTCCCCCTAAGTAGGTTACAGCAACGACGGAGGTTTGAAGCCGATCGGATAACGTGTTATTATTATTATTATTATTATTATTATTATTATTATTATTATTATTATTATTATTATTATTATTATTATGAATGGCCTTGAGAGAGGTTACAGCATGAGGCTGCCTGTGGATTCAAATTTTAAATCTGCTGATGTGAGAGTGCAAACAGTACTAGGAAAGGGCAAGCAGCACTGTGAGAGTGAAAGCAATACAGTGAGAGTGCAGGCAATATTGTGAGAGTGCAAGCAACACTGTGAGAGTGCAAGCAACACTGTGAGAGTATATGTAACACTGTGAGAGTGCAAGCAACACTGTGAGAGTGCAAGCAACACTGAGAGTACATGCAACACTGTGAGAGTGCAAGCAACACTGTGAGAGTACATGCAACACTGAGAGTACATACAATACTGTGAGTACATGCAACACTGTGAGAGTCCATGCAACACTGTGAGAGTGCAAGCAACACTGTGTGAGTACATGCAACATCATGAGAGTATATGCAACACTGTGAGAGTACAAGCAACACTGTGAGAGTACATGCAACACTGTGAGAGTACATGCAACACTGTGAGAGTACATGCAACACTGTGAGAGTGCAAGCAACACTGTGTGAGTACCTGCAACATCATGAGAGTATATGCAACACTGTGAGAGTGCAAGCAACATTGTGAGAGTACATGCAACACTGAGAGTACATGCAACACTGTGAGAGAGCAAGCAACACTGTGAGAGTACATGCAACACTGTGAGAGTACATGCAACACTGAGAATACATGCAACACTGTGAGAGTGCAAGCAACACTGGGAGAGTGCAAGCAACACTGTGAGAGTTCAACACTAGGAGAGTGCAAGCAACATTGTGAGAGTACATGCAACACTGTGAGAGTGCAAGCAACACTGGGAGAGTGAAAGCAACACTGAGAGTGCAATCAACACTGGGAGAGTGTAAGCAACATTGTGAGAGTGAAAGCAACATTGTAAGAGTACATGCAACACTGTGAGAGTGCAAGCAACACTAGGAGAGTGCAAGCAACACTAGGGAGTGCAAGCAACACTAGGAGAGTGCAAGCAACACCGGGAGAATGCACACGGGGAGAGCGCGCGCGCGCACTGGGAGAGTGCAAGCCACACTTGAATTATATCGGCACCTTAACTCCCTGAGTGAAGATAGGTAGAGTGAGAGGTCCTCATGTTTGTGCTGTCTGTTGTCCTTGAACCTTCCCGAGCCTCGTCTCCCAACCTGTCAGGGTCGGCTGGCAGGGCTCTGGCTGACCCTGGTCAAGCTAGCCCCAGCCTAGCTGCCCCTCTTAAGCCGGCCAGGACTTAGCTAGCCTAGTTAAGGATACTCATACAAGTGAAAATCCAGAAACTATATTAGCAGTAACGTGATAAACTGCACCAACGTTAGTGATTACCAAGAGTACTGCTGAGTACCGTGCAGTCCCCCCCCAGTGATTAATTTGTGGGAAAGCGATAAACCCGTAAGGGACACACTGCGAGAGTATGGGAAGTTATCAGACTGGATCCGAGAAATGGGAGCGTGGCTCTGATTCCTGAGATCAAGGGCTCTGCACCGGCATCATGGTACACCCTTCTTCCCTCCCCTTGAAGGATGCTGTGTAACCCAGCAGTGATAAAGTTGTGCTGATTACACTGCCATGCAAAAACAACACTGACAGCTCGCATTTTACTAATTGTAATGAAGGAATAAATATTTTCACTTTTAAACATTGATGATAAAAAAAAAAATGATGACTTGTAGATTGTGAGGTTATGGGGGGGGGGACCAGGAGTCTGGCCATGTTAGTGGTGTCATACTTCATCACTCTTGGTTTCAACTTTATATATCTTATCCGTGCTTCTTCAACTATCTTCTGTTGTAACGAATATATTAGACCATTTTCCACGCCTAACCCTGTGGTAAATAATCCAACTTCACATGTTAGTAACACACCGACTGTCTCCCACCACAGCAGACAAGACCATCACACAAATGAGAGGAAATACATTCACAGGCATTCACTCACTCGCTGTCTTGCCAGTTGTGTGTTAACACAGTTCACATCGCCCTCCCAGATAAAGCCTCTTCATCCCTCCTTTAGAAGGCAGGGATTGTACTCTCCACATTAATTATTATTATATTATAATCATTGGGGAGCGCTAAACCCGTAGGATTATACAGCGCTTATGAGGGGGGGGGGATTAAGGTATTCAAGTTTAATTCGGGGAACCGGAGCACAGATCCAATTCCCTAGATCGAGAGCCCCTCACCAGCGTCAGGGAACCTCCCTTGAGGGGTCTCCACATTAATAATAACCAGAAGTTTAATAGCAGCATCGGAAGTATTGGGTTCTCATGGGTTATTTAAGCAAAGTGGTTGCATGTCTTCCCCTCCCAGCACGAGAACTTTATGGCTAATGAGAAAGACTGATGCAGTTCGTATGTTTATCTCTCGGTTGTGACCTTTAATAACAAGCTCATTATTAATATTCTAAAAACGTACAATCATCTGACCAGTCACCCAGACCAGCACCCCAAGCTATGAGAAGAGGCCTAACACACAGAAAATAACACACAGAGGAAAAAATCTTAAGTCTCTGAAATACTATAGCTCTTAGTAAGTATTGTCACAACTAGGTAGTATATGACGAGGCTTAATTAATCAGACTGCAAAACCTTTGTCAGTGATGTTAACGCCTACACTCCGCTTAGCCTGGCGTGGAGGGATATAAATAGAATCAAGGGTAACAAGATTGGACAGATCCTGCACCTTCATCCTCTACACGGTGAATGAGTTAGTCAAACACTTGGACCTCTACATCACGATGCAATAACTTCTCCCTTGACGCATTAAATATTAACCATGACAACAATTAAAAAAAGATTTACGAGGAGGGTAAATGCAGTTCGTTTTATATTAAATTAGAAGTAACTTCTGCATAAATTAAAAATAAATTCATTGTGCAACAAAAGCTGAATATTAAAATGGTATAAAATACCGACAGGTTTGTAGATGAATGGTTCAAAGAACCGACACGTTGTTAAATTAGACACATGTGCAGCTCTTGGGTATCTTTATTGAGGAAACGTTTCGCCACACAGTGGCTTCATCAGTCCATACAAAGGATAAACTTGAAGAACAGGAGGAGAATGGGGTAATCAGTCCCTCAACCTTGAGTCGATGTGGTCAGTCCATCAGTCCTGTTCTTCAAGTTTATCCTTTGTATGGACTGATGAAGCCACTGTGTGGCGAAACGTTTCCTCAGTAAAGATACCCAAGAGCTGTACATGTGTCTAATTTAACAACGTGTCGGTTCTTTGAACCATTCATCTACAATCCTGTCAGACACTGGAACTTCTTGGGATCTTAATACTTGGGAATTCTTCGCTTGCCTAACCCTTGGGCACGACCTACTTCCACATTGGACAAATGTGACACCACCTACCACTGCTGCACCTCTCCTGTCATACGGTTTATAAGCTGCTTCTCCGCTCATATGCCGTATTCTATTCAAGATTGATGGACTGACCACATCGACTCAAGGTTGAGGGACTGATTACCTCATTCTCCTGTTCTTCAAGTTTATCCTTTGTATGGACTGATGAAGCCACTGTGTGGCGAAACGTTTCCTCAATAAAGATACCCAAGAGTTGCACATGTGTCTAATCTACCGACAGGTTGTTAGGTAAGACACTATGTCTTACCTAACAACCTGTCGGTATTTTATACCATTTTAATATTCACTCTGTCAGACACTGCAACACAATGGTATCTTGGTACAGAACATAAAACACCTTGGACAACTTCTTCTAGTGAGAATAGTTGGATCTGAGAGGGACGTGATCTCTCCATGATTACATTCTTTCTTCTACTAGTGGCCTACATCTCACCTCCTGACAGTATATAGGGCTCCATACTGTCACTTCAACTTCACATTGTTTCAGACTATGGAACAAATACTCCAGGGTGAGGGACTGACCACCTCAAAACTACGTAAAGGGTGATGGACTGATTACATCGTCCTCACATCTCTTCTGCTTCTATCAACTTTTCTCTACTCACCTGAAGAAGCCTACTGTGTAGGCTAAAAGTTTCGAAATAAAGATACCTAACTGTTGCATATGTGTCTTACCTAACAACAATTGAGCTGCGTGACTGGCAGCTCCTAAACTCGGGGACCAAAAGTATGATTAGTCATTCTTTAGGATAATCAATAAAATATTTGCCCAATATCTCTCACTAGTTGTCTGCACAACCTTCGAGAACTAAAACACGTCCGTCTCCCCGGTTACATGGTTTCATGCATCGAAGGATTTTATATATGTAGTTATTCATGCGTAGCACTAGACCTGTGTGGGTCATTCAGGGCAAGAAGTGGTGGAGGTACGATCCTACGTGCAACGCTAAAGTCGTGCTACATTTATGTACTTACCTAAAGGGCTTCTGGAAAGAATGAGCACTAGCCAGGACTACCTACAACTGGCAACTACGCACACTAGATATAGTAGTGGAATATTAGCAAATATAACCGATGTGCCCAGGGAGCTCAGACCTGTACCCCCTTACCTCACTGCCACGACTGACCTCCTCGCTGAAAGTCTCGCCTCTGGCGCACTCTTTGCCTTTTTAATTGAAACTAATCTATTTCGCCAGCTATGAGTTAACTTTTATTCTACTTTCGCTTATCCTTCCCTGCAGCACTGTATGACCCATTTAGGTTTAGCCCTTAAATTGATATTAATAAAAATAATAATAACAGTCAGTCAGTGACATTAGAATTACAATGCCTGGACCTGCTCCACAATTGATTCTCTTAAATAATAAAAGGTTTGAGAGATAAATATTATCCATGCATCATGTGATATGTATCTCTGACAACACACGTGGTGTCTGGTGCTAAACTCACAATACTAAATTCAAGTCACAGTGCTCTTAAAATGGAAGTAAGCCAGGTTTGATTCAAGGAAGAGGAGAGTGCCTTCAGTTTCTTGGATCAAGTCTGGCAATTTGTCTTCCTAACCATTCAGTTTTTCCTGTCCATTATTTTTATAATGACCATCATTCGATGCAACGCATCATGCTGGTGACTTTGCCTCCAACATTGGAATGCTTCCGATGAAGTTTGTTGCACATATTATTATAGTCAGCAGGATTCAAACCCACATCAGGGGCGTCTGGCAGGTTTCCTCAAGTGACACTCGATACCAGGACTACTCAATTGGCGGCTCGTGGTCCGAATCCAGACCTTCTGAGTGTTGCAGTTGGACCGCAAGCTTCAGTGTTGCAGTTGGACCGCGAGCTTCAGTGTTGCAGTTGGACCGCGAGCTTCAGTGTTGTAGTTGGACCGCGAGATTCAGTGTTGTAATTGGACCGCGAGCTTCAGTGTTGTAGTTGGACCGCGAGCTTCAGTGTTGCAGTTGGATCGCGACCTTCAGTGTTGTAGTTGGACCGCGAGCTTCAGTATTGTAGTTGGATCGCGAGCTTCAGTGTTGTAGTTGGACCGCGGGCTTCAGTGTTGTAGTTGGACCGCGGGCTTCAGTGTTGTAGTTGGACCGGGGGCTTCAGTGTTGTAGTTGGACCGCGGGCTTCAGTGTTGTAGTTGGACCGCGGGCTTCAGTGTTGTAGTTGGACCGCGGGCTTTAGTGTTGTAGTTGGACCGCGAGCTTCAGTGTTGTAGTTGGACCGCAGGCTTCAGTGTTGTAGTTGGACCGCAGGCTTTAGTGTTGTAGTTGGACCGCGGGCTTTAGTGTTGTAGTTGGACCGCGAGCTTCAGTGTTGTAGTTGGACCGCAGGCTTCAGTGTTGTAGTTGGACCGCAGGATTTAGTGTTGTAGTTGGACCGCGGGCTTCAGTGTTGTAGTTGGACCGCGAGCTTCAGTGTTGTAGTTGGACCGCGGGCTTTAGTGTTGTAGTTGGACCGCGAGCTTCAGTGTTGTAGTTGGACCGCGAGCTTCAGTGTTGTAGTTGGACCGCGAGCTTCAGGAGAAGCTTAGTTAAATAACAGGTGTTACCAGGTTCAGCATCAGGTGGTACACAAGAGCGGGATTAATACATTATTATCTCTGAATGGAATGTATACACTGAGTTCAGTGGCATATTTTATCTCCTCGGGGTGAGACATTAGGTCATTTGAGAGACATTTGAGTTCCTCAGAGTAGGTATCTGACCATCCCCCAGGATGCGACCCACAACAGTCGACTAACACCCAGGTACCCTTTTACTGTAGGTGAGTGTAAGGAGACTTGCCCATGTGTCTCGACTTAAATGTAATACAGTATTTTAGCATAGCTAAATAGTGATATTTTCTTCCATTCAATGGTAATTCATATTGGTAATTATCACTTGTACAATGAAGTTGACTTTTTTGACATTTTGGAAAAAGTGTTTGGCCGTATATGGGCTGGGAAGTCTGGCCACCCTGATGCAACTTTGTTATTATTCTACAGTGTAAATATGACTTCTAGTTTTTTAATGCTTCAGATATTTATTTCTATATCAAATGATTTGTTTAACTAAACTAGTCATATATTTTTAAAGGAGACATGGCATGTTCAAAAAGAAGAAAGTTTGATAATGAAAATCGTTCCTTCAAGGAAGAATGGATACAGCAGTTATGTTTTCATTCTTCCCACAAGCAGTTCTGAGACGTTTTGCCTCGTATGTAGTCAAACAATTACCTTAGTGAAGAGCAGTAATATGAAACGCTTTTTTTTTTCTTAATAATGAAACATTATGTAAAAAATGTATCCGGACCTTTGCATACAATGGTTCTTATTCAAGTGGACCTTTGCTAATAGAAGTTGAGTAGCCCTGCTCTCTACTACCCCTCGGCTACAGATGCCTCAAAAGCTGGGCAGCCTGATTTGCCAGCCATGTTTCTTCCCAGCCCGGACACACCAGTGAGCCTCAAGTACGGTTTCAAGCTATTTCATTCTCCTCTTATATGTTCTGGCCTCACAAGCGATTTTTATATCAATGCACTATGCAGGCGGGTATATGTAATGAGAAAGATCGCAGTCAGCAGGATAAAAGAAACATGACTTGTAAACAAGGCTGCCCAACTTTTGAGGTATCTGTGGCCGATTGGTGTAGAGCATCACTAGGGGAACCTTGCCAGACGCCTCTGATGTGGGTTCGAATCCTGCTGACTGCGATCTGTCTCTGTATATACCCGCCTGTTTCTGCATGGTGCATTGATATAAAAATCGCTTGTAAGGTCAGAACATACAGAAGGAAAATGAAATAGCTTGAAACAATGCTTGAGGCCTACTGGTGTGCCCAGGCTGGGAAGAAAACACGGCTTGTGAACATGGCTGCCCAGCTTTTGGAAAATCTCCCAACCCCTGCCCCAAACATGTTACTACTGGGAGATTTCAACTTGAGACTCCTAAAATGGAGGAGTGTAACAAATAATATTTTAGCAGAGATCACCCCAGGAGGCAGCTCAGATGAAAATTCACACACACACACAAACTATTAAATCTCTGCACCATATTCACCTTAACCCAGCAAATATTAGAGCCTACACGACTAGATAATATACTGGACCTCATCTTCACTAACAACGACGATCTGATAACGTAATATAACCGTATAAAAAAACAATACACTCAAGTCACAACATAATAGAGGTACAGACATGTATGTACAGGGCTTCTGACAAGCAAAATGTGATCAGTCATGAGGGTGTCTTCACGAAATTCAACTTCAGTAACAAAAACATATAATGGGAACAAGTCAACCATGTCTTAAATGAAACAAGCTGAGAAGATATCCTAAACAACACGGATATGAACCTTTGCTTAGAAAAAATTAACTCTGTGGTTCTTGAAAGCTGCTCAAGGCACATTCCATTGAGAAAAAGAAAGAGATGTAAACTAGAAAGAGAGAGATGCTCCCTATACAGATGAAGGCAAAGAATCACAGAGCTGCTGAGTGGGGCCAATATATCTGAAATACAAAGGGAGGCACTGGTCAATGAAATAGCAAATTTCAAACTTAAGCTGAAGGAATCTTACAGGAGACAAGAATCGCAGGAAGAACTAAAGGCCATAAAGGAAAGTGAAAAAAAAAACTTTTCTCATATGCCAAATCTAGGGGAAAAACAACATCCAGTATTGGGCCCCTTCTTAGGCGAGATGGGACAGTGTCCTCCATCGAAGACGCCGCAAGACTCCGAGCAGACATCAACCACATCTTTAAATGGGCCACTCAAAACCATATGAAGTTCAGTGAAAAGAAATTTCAACTAAGATATGGAAAACGTGAGGAAATTAAAACTGCATCAGGGTATACAACAAATTCTAACCATACAATAGAGCAAAAAAGTAACGTGAAAGACCTGAGAGTGATAATGTCAGAGGATCTCACCTTCAAAGACCACAGCAATATATTTATCGCATCTGCTAGGAAAAATGATAGGATGGATAATGAGAACCTTCAAAACTAGGGGATGCCAAGCCCATGATGATTCTCTTCAAATCGCTTGTTCTCTCTAGGCTGGAATACTTCTGTACACTAACTGCCTCCTTCAAGGCTGGAGAAACTGCTGACCTGGAGAGTGTATAAAGAAATTTCATGGCACACATAAGTATGATAAAGCACCTAAATTACTGGGAACGTTTGAAGTCCCTTGATTTGTATTCCCTGGAATGCAGGCGAGAGAGATACATGTTAATATACCCTTGGAAAATTCTAAAGGGATTAGTACCAAACTTGCACACGAAAGTCACTCCCTATGAAAGCAAAAGACTAGGCAGGAGATGTAACATTTCCCCAATGAAAAGCAGGGACGACACGAGTACACTGAGAGACAACACAATAAGCGTCAGGGGCCCAAGACTGTTCAACTGCCTCCAAGCATACATAATGGAGATTACCAATAGATCCCTGGCTGTCTTCAAGAAGGCACTGGATAGGCACCTAAAGTCAGTACCTGACCAGCCGGGCTGTGGTTCGTACGTCAGTGTGAGTGCGGCCAACAGTAACAGCCTGGTTGATCAGACCCTGATCCACCACGAGGCCTGGTCTCAGACCGAGCCGTGAGGGCGTTGACCCCCAAAAACCCTCTCCAGGTATATTCCAGGTATCTGTGGCCGAGTGGTCTTGAGCGTCACTGGCGCCACGCCCCTGACGTGGGTTCGAACCCTGCTGACTGATATTTCTCTGTATACACCCACCTGTTTCTGCATTGTATATATATATATATATATATATATATATATATATATATATATATATATATATATATATATATGTGTGTGTGTGTGTGTGTGTGTGTGTATGTCATGGCGGATAGGAAAAACTTTCGATTTTGCCTTAAATAGCAACGCTCTTCTTGCCGAGTAAGGCAAGCGAAAATTTGTGTATGCATAATTGCATAATTTCGCAAAAATAATTCTGAACCTAACGAAAAAAAACATATTTTACTGTGTTTGTTTATTATTAAATTATTGTAAACTTACCTAAAATATATTTAGTTGGATTAGGCTAAATTAAATTGCGCTTGTTATAATAAGGTTAGGTAAGTTTTCTAAGGTTCTCTTGGTACAAAATTATTATTTTTTCATGAACATAAACGAAACAACGAATATATCTTTAAACATATAAGAGAAAATTTTAGAAAGGACTTAATTTTAAATGAGTTCTTGCTATTTGACCAGTTTTACCTATTCGGCATGACATATATATATGGGTAAGCCCTAAACCTGTGTGGGATCTTTTTTTTTATCAACGCATGGAGTGGTGGAGGCTCTATCCTTTGTCTACTACTCGAGAGACAGAAATGCTACTTCGATGGCCATGATCCATCTTGCTTGGTGAACAAAGGCAGCAAATGTGTGTGGAATATTTTCCATATATATATATATATATATATATATATATATATATATATATATATATGTCACTAGAGAACCGAACCCGGAACCCTGTGGGCACGTGTGTGGGGATAAGAAGAGTGCTGCTACCACTGAGCTACGGGTCCCCCAGCCACGCTTATAATGTGTTTTCCATTCCCACAAGATATTTATCCAGTCCGTGTAAAGTTTTCCCAGCCGATGTGGTCTCTCTTCCCACTACGTGGCATTTCATTATTCTGTAAGTTGGTTTCATAATCTGTAGTTTGTTGCTCTGATCAAGCGATTGTGAATTAAATAGTAAATATACTGTAAGATACATTTAGAAGACGACGCGCATCGTGAATTATGGTATGGTTTTCTTCATAGTAAGATTGTCTTGTGAGTGTAAGCGCCCAAGTTTGGCAACAACAATAATAACAAGATCCTCCCTCAGGTGATTCCTGGTATCTCACTTGTCTTCTCACCGGCTGCTGCTCTTGCTCTGTCTAATCACCAGTTGGCAGCGTTCACGCCTAACTACCCACTTTAGAGACGCTAAACGGCGCTGTTCAACGGACTGTCACGGCGGCACCGCCTCGAAATAAGGTAATTAAGGAAGTGCCGGAATCTGGGCGGTACCAGGGGGGAAATTCCTCTTTGTCAAGGATACCGAGCAAGCTGCTTGCTGTCTCACCTATCTCCACGAGGAGAAAATCCCCTGTCTTCTTTCAGGTGACTTGTTTTAGGTTTTCTTTTGTGTATTGTGGTGTTTAGGGTGTAAAAACAACAACTGTGATGAAACGTGGTTATTGTAGACTTTTTTTTTGTTGTTTCCCCCCCCTGTGGGTGAAAGTTTATTTCTGAATCTCGTTAATTATACTCACAGGAGACCAGTACATTCAACTCAGTTTTGTTTTGTTTTGTTCTATTAAGGACGTGTTGGTAAAAGTTTTATGTATTATTTTACTCATAAAATAGTGAAGTTTTGATATCATAAAGTGTGAACAAAGACAGAGATTGTTGTTCACTGAGTGGTTCACACTTATTATATATTAAATGAATGTGAAGAATTGTTCATGGCAGTGCTGTGTACTGGGAGAACAAATATTAATTTTGTTTCATATGTAGAAGATTTAAGCCAGAATGCTTCTCCACAGAGGAGACTGTACAAGTATTGAAAGTTGTCCAGTGTTGATAAAAAAAAATCCCCAGTAATCAGGCATATACAGCTTTAAGCCAGGCCCAGTAAATATTTTGATTCTAAATTAAATATTTTACGAGGTAAGGTTAGGCTAGGGTAGGGGCTGCAGCAGATAATGTCAGGATGCATTTGGTGTCTGCTGGGAAGCAAGATCTTGGTTACCCCATTAAGATGTCAGAGGTAAACCAACCATATTAATGATGTGCTTGTTCCCCTTGTCTCTCCTTGTCCCCAGGAAATCCTTGCTTTTTAGCCCCTAGAAAAGTTCCGCTGGACACTCGTGTGGGGATTGGGTCACAGTTTCTTGCAAGCTAAGCAGCATGAAATCTTGATTTGGTCAATATGTATTTTGTTCCTGGATGTGTCTTTATTATGTAAATTCTCCTGTATTAAGTGTTATGCATAGGAAATCTTTATACTTTTTAATATAACCAAACTTAAGTGTTACCCTATGTAAATAAGAACCTTATGGCTGGAGTAGGTTAGGCTAGATTTTGTTTGATTGGGTTACAAAATTAAATTTACTGGTCATAATAAAGCATTTTTCCTGCTTTTCCAAAACAAATATAGTGAGTGAGTAAATTTATTTAGGTACAGGTTCACACAAGTACAGTTATCATACATAGTAACATATGTGTAAATTACCCAGGATAACCCAAAAATAAAGTCAAAGTGACTGTCTCCATTGCACACACCACTTAATAGAAAAGGAATTAACATAACAGTTTTTCCCATGGAATAAATACCATGGTTTTTGTTTATAATATAAAAGATTAATGATTTTCACTCCTTGGAAAGAAAGTAAGTTTATTTAGGTACAGGTACATATAAATATAATTATCAGAGTATATATAAAATATGAAATAACTTCAAAACACTTGAATTTTGGAATAAGTAAGTCGGTTTATTCAGGTATACACAAATACAGTTATATAGATTATCATACATAGTATATGTGTAAAGTACGTAGGATAACCCAAAAAGTCAAAGTGACTTATTTCCATTAGGGTCCTTTTACCTTATTATTATAAAATAAAGGTGATATCTTCTTATTATTCTTTAATGGAGATAACATATTATCATACTATTAAGACTATCTACTACATGAGGGTCATTAAGACTATCTACAATACGAGAGTCATTACTAGGAATAAGGTAAAATTACATGTGTGTTAGCTAAAAAAATAAAAAATCATTCCCCTCCCTTCCTGTAGCTACATTCATCAGACACCTTTTGGCTCTCTTCTTGAACTGGCTCATGCTATGACTGGCTTTGACATGTGCAGGCAGTGTGTTCCATTCTTTTATTGCTGTACAATAAAAGGTGTTTGAAGCCTGGCCACTGACTGTGGGTACTACAAAGTTGTGCTCTCTCCCCCTAGTACTATGATTGCTTTGGTTCCCAACCTTGACAAAATTGGCAGCAAGATATTCTGGACACTGTTTGTGAGTAGTTTTAAATACATGATTTAGCTTCAATTGTTTTACTCTGTCTTCAACATTCAGCATATCAAACTGCTGTAATTCATCCTGGCCTACATACTCTCTTGGACCCAGGTCCAGGATGAATCTTACCATTTTGTTCTGGGTGATTTGCAGTCTATCTTTCAGTTTTTTTCTCAAGGCAGAGTACCATGAAGAGCAAACGTAATCCATATGACACTGTATAAGGGCTAGACATAGGGTCCTGCGAGCCTCAGTAGGTAGACACTGTGCTTGTCTGTAGAGGAATTTCAGTCTGGCATTTGCTTTCTTTACTACACTGTTCCCTATCAATTCTCCTGACATGCATGAGTCAAAGGGGATTCCCATATATCTTGCTGAGGAAACTGAAGTGATGGGTTCTCCATTACACTGGACATTAAAATTATTTACCCTTCTCAGTTTATGTTTCGTACCAAAGAGTATGACTTCAATTTTCCCGAGGTGTAATGATAGTTTGTTGTCTAGTAACCATTTGCTGCAGGACTAATGTTCCAGTGTTAATACATTAGCTATATCTTATGGGTCTTTACCTGACACTAACAGAGCACTGCCATCTGCATACAGTAGGAGTTTGCACTTGACACTGATAGGCATGTCGTTAACATAGCATAGGAATAATAAGGGACCCAGAATACTACCTTGGGGAACTCCACATGCTATTAGCAGGGGTTCTGATTCCATTTTGTTGATTTTGACAGTTTGTCTCCTATTGCTAAGGTAGGACTTAAACTAGTCTACAGAACCTATACCAATAGTTTGAAGTTTCTTACATAATATATTGTGGTTGACAGTATCAAAGGCCTTTTGCAGGTCTAAGGTTACTATACCTATGAGGTTCCCCATTGACATTTCAGTTCTCATGTAATCCATCAGATTAATTAGGGAGGTGTCGGTTGAGTAAGATCTTCTAAAGCCTGATTGATAGCTATGGAGAATGTTGTTGTCATTAAGGTACTTAACTACTTGACAGTACACCGTCCTCTCTAGAATTTTGGATATTATACTGAGTATACTAACAGACCTATAGTTGCTTACATGAGACCTACTATTTTTCTTGCGGATAGGAGTAACTCTGGCCTCCTTGAACCCCTCTGGTACGGTATTAGACATAATGAAGAGTCATGCTCACAGAGAATGTAAACAAACTGGGTGGCCCAGGGTGACCATATTAGGAAGTCAGGTGGGGGGGGGAATATAGAGTTTTGGTCATAATTTGAATGTCTGTATTAGTGGAACATCGTAAGGCGAAACGCCGTAAAGCGGGGCCCTACTATACATACGACCCCCGATTTATCCCCAAAAGTTAACCATTGCTCTCGTATTTAAATTTACATCATATAACTACTATAATTATAAAATTTTCTGCTTTTAGCTTGAAATGTTTTTTTACTATCCCTTAAGGGAGTTTCCTTGATGCTCAAGAGGGGCTCTTGATCCAATGAATTGAATATGCCCTCCCATTCCTTGAATTGGACCTGATAACCTTCCATTTTCCCAGGCACTGTATGGTCCATATAGGTTAAGGACATCCCCCATAAGTACAATAGCAACAGTAAACCTTTCTTTCTTTCAACACACCGGCCGTATCCCACCGAGGCGGGGTGGCCCAAAAGGAAAAACGAAAGTTTCTCCTTTTACATTTAGTAATATATACAGGAGAAGGGGTTACTATCCCCTTGCTCCTGGCATTTTAGTCACCTCTTACGACACGCATGGCTTACGGAGGAAGAATTCTGTTCCACTTCCCCATGGAGATAAGAGGAAATAAACAAGACGAACTAGAAAGAAAATAAAAGAAAACCCAGAGGGGTATGTATATATATGCATTAAAAGAAGAAGGGAAGTAACCCCAGAAAAGGACTTGCTACCTCAAGTCCTAATGGAAGGGGATTCCCCTTCTAAACAGTAAGAAGATAATGCTTTCCCCTCCTCCCATCCCATCAATCATCACCAGATCTTCAATAAAAGTAAGTGTCATTTAATTGTGCATGCCTTTTTCAGTTTGTGTGTATTAAAATTAACATTTCATGTGGTAAAAAAAAAATTTTTTCATACTTTTGGGCGTCTTGCACGGATTAATTTTATTTCCATTATTTCTTATGGGGAAAATTCATTCGCATAACGATTATTTCGCATTGTACATGTATGTGTAGTGTGACCTAAGTGTAAGTAGAAGTAGCAAGATGTACCTGAAATCTTGCATATTTATGAGACAGACAAAAGACACCAGCAATCCTACCATCATGTAAAACAATTACAGGCTTTTGTTTTACACTCACTTGGCAAGACGGTAGTACCTCCCTGGGGGGTTGCTGTCTACCAACCTACTAGCTACAAGCAACAGTAAATAATATAATTTATTGGTGTTTGGTTCTCCTTAACATTTATGTCCAAGGTCTACCCTCTGTCATAAGCAACAGTTTTTCTTGTTTCTTAGAGAGGCTACCTTGTGGGGTTAGGGATTTTCCTCAAACATAAGGTCTCTGTGTTCGACAGGAAAATCTCCACAACTTGTATGCTCTGCGAATGATCTCCATACATTTTAGCTCCTAGTTTCAACAAAAGATGATACTTTCCACACATCAAAATTTATTTTATTTTTCTTACCAGCATTTGGTGAAGGGCCAACCCACTGCCAATTGCCATAAGATCAACAAGGAAGCAAGACTCGTCTCTGAAGGTGTGTAACAATGGCTGACTGTGAAACAAGCAAGATGCCAGAGCAGCCAACTGATAAGGAAACCCCCAAGGTTCCAGAAGCCCAAGCAGAGAGCACTTCTGCTTCTGCAGAAAAGAAAGATGGAAGTGCAGGTGAATATATTGGATTTGCTGTGTTTGTTTAACAAGATGCGTGAAGAGGTGTTTGTCCTAACCATTCTTTCTGGGTGTTAAATTTATAAAAATTGAGAGTAGGAATAAAACATCTTTAAAATAACATTTTTCTTAAGAGTTTCAAAGATTTAGTACAAAATTTTACTATTAGATTAGTGTATTTTAGATGTAATAAATGTGTATGGTATATTTATGCTGTACTGTACTTATAATCTAATGGTATATATTTTTAAATTTTGATAAAATGGCCAGAGAGGGGATGGCTGCGTCCACCATAAAGTTAGCAGTTTTCATTCACTGGGAAAGAAATTTTATTGCTAAATATAGAAAGAGCAGATAGAGTACTTCCCACCGTGACCTCAACATTCTTGGAGATACTTGTGCAGAATGAAGGCAAATAGCTCAAATCTGACAAGTGGAAAAGATGTACAATTTGCAATGAGGAATTGTCTATTATTTCCAGTTGTGCACAAGTTTCTGTAGTGAAACTTTCTCCTAGCAGGTGTTGCACTGTCAGAGTTACTGATTGTTATGTTTTCTGCTAATGTTCTGGTAGCTGTGAATCATTAAAGTTGTGGCCCAGCCAGACACACGGAAAGATTGTATAGATGACTAATCATTAGTGTGAGTGTTTCCTTTGAGAATGCACTGTCAGTTATCAGCAGTGTCCAAATTCCAAAGACCGGATTTTCTTAAAACAGAAACAAGTTAATGTAATAATTGGACTCGGCAACAAATGATTTGTATACTGTAGTGTATTGCTATAAAAGAAGTGTCTAATTAAGCTTCTGATGAACTAAAATTTTATTACTATTTCAGCAACATCAGGGGAATGTGAGGGTGCTATTGGGGGAATGCGAGATCCAAGTGCAAGGCAGGACTTAAATGATGAAGATAGTGATGAAGAATACAGTGATGAGGATTATGAGGATGAGGACTATGATGGGAGTGAGGGAGAGGAAGACAAGGAGGGATTCATGAGTATGCTTCAGAATTTCTTAATGAATAAACTTCACTTGAGTGGAGGTGCCGACACACCACAGGTTGGTAATGGTAATTGCTCTTCTGACCCAATAACTGGTAGTTTAATGCTTCCCCCATATTATAATAATTCTGATCCCACATTATTAAATCAGGTACTTTACTTTCACTCTGGTCTGTTCTATACAGAAATTAAAAGCAGAAACAATTTTGGAACCAGTTTCACGAGTCCACTATTCTTAGTTGTTGTTAAGGCTTTCATATACTGCATTTTATGCCTAGATTTGGACCTAATGAAATATTCCTGTAGCTGAAAGCCTTCCAATTGCAGGGAAAATCTCATGTAACTAAATTATTTTTAAATAATTACTTTTAAGTAATTTAAAAGCTAAAGGTAGATGATCTGTCATAGTGATATACTGATCTGGCGAATGGAGATGTATGACTTTTGGGACCTAACAAGCTGTTGGAGTGTGAACAGGGTATTATTTTGTGAAGGGATTCAGGGAAACTGATTAGCCAGACTTGAGTCCTGGAGGTGGGAAGTACAATGCCTGCACTTTAAAGGAGGGGTTCGGGATATTAGCTGTTTGGAGTGACATCTAAACTGTCATATCTGAGCTCCTCTGCAAAGACATTGATTATGTGTGAATGATGGTGAAAGTGTTTCTTTCTTTTTTGGGTCACTGTGCCTCAGTGGGAAATGGCTGACATGTGGGATGCTGGAAAAGGAATTAGAGGTTTCTCATATCGTAGAATATTTTGATGAGTTATTGCATGGAGATAATGAATTAGATTTCATGCATGGGGCAGGGAAGAATAGGATTATTTTGTGGGAGTAGAGCTAGAGTGAGTTAGGCAGGAAGTAAGTTTGACGTGGTTACAGTAGCAGGGAGGAATGGTATTTGCTAGGAGGGAAGGGCCTGAGTGGACAAGTAGGAGCAATGCCTAGATAAGGAAGGAAAGAAAGCTGTTTGTTGCACTTTTAGATTTGGATAAGGTATACAGTGAAGTGGATAGGGAATCGTTGTAGCTGGTTTTTGCCTCAGTGGGAGACAGCCGGTGTGTTGAAAAAGAAAAATTTAATATCTTTTCTTTATTTCAACAAACCAGCCGTATCCCACTGAGGCAGGGTGGCCCAAAAAGAAAAACAAGTTTCTCTTTTTAAGTTTAGTAACTTGCACAGGAGAAGGGGTTACTAGCCCCTTGCTCCCGGCATTTTAGTCGCCTCTTACAGCACACATGTCTTACAGAGGAAGATGTTAAGAGAGAATCTCAGGTTAGATTATGTAAGAGATAGGGGAAATATGTGGGTGTCCTGTGGCTCGGTTGTTAGCACACTCGGCTCGCATACTGAGGGTCAGTGGTTCGATCCCTGGCACAGGTGGAAACTTTGGTCATGTTTCCTTACACCTGCTGCCCTGGTTCACCTAATAGTAAGTAAGTACCTGGGTGTTAGTTGACTGTTGCAGTTGTCATCCTGGGGAAAAGATAAAAATAGTGAATTTATTTTTTTGTAAAGGCTACAATGTGTAATTACAATTTGGGTTTGCTAAGTACAAAGAAAGCCATTATGATGCTGGGGCATTTTGGGCATACTGATCCTAGTACATGATAACTACTTAAATCTAATTAAGAGTGGTTAACTTTTATTAAAATCTTTATTTAACATTATTACTAATGCGAGGTAGTCAATGTGGAGGTTTATAAGAATAATAGTAGTAGTAGGTTGGTAGACAGCAACCACCCAGGGAAGTACTACCATCCTGCCAGATGACTGTGAAACAAAAACCTGTAACTGTTTTGCATGATGGTAGGATTGCTGGTTTCTTTTTCTGTCTCATAAACATACTAGATAACAGGGATATCTTGCTACTCCTACTTACACTTTGGTCACACTTCACAGACACGCACATGCATATATATATACATACATCTAGGTTTTTCTCCTTTTTCTAAATAGCTCTTGTTCTTCTTTATTTCTTCTAGTGTCCATGGGGAAGTGGAAAAGAATCTTTCCTCCGTAAGCCATGCGTGTCGTATGAGGCGACTAAAATGCCGGGAGCAATGGGCTAGTAACCCCTTCTCCTGTAGACATTTACTAAAAAAGAGAAGAAGAAAAACTTTATAAAACTGGGATGCTTAAATGTGCGTGGATGTAGTGCGGATGACAAGAAACAGATGATTGCTGATGTTATGAATGAAAAGAAGTTGGATGTCCTGGCCCTAAGCGAAACAAAGCTGAAGGGGGTAGGAGAGTTTCAGTGGGGGGAAATAAATGGGATTAAATCTGGAGTATCTGAGAGAGTTAGAGCAAAGGAAGGGGTAGCAGTAATGTTAAATGATCAGTTATGGAAGGAGAAAAGAGAATATGAATGTGTAAATTCAAGAATTATGTGGATTAAAGTAAAGGTTGGATGCAAGAAGTGGGTCATAATAAGCGTGTATGCACCTGGAGAAGAGAGGAATGCAGAGGAGAGAGAGAGATTTTGGGAGATGTTAAGTGAATGTATAGGAGCCTTTGAACCAAGTGAGAGAGTAATTGTGGTAGGGGACCTGAATGCTAAAGTAGGAGAAACTTTTAGAGAGGGTGTGGTAGGTAAGTTTGGGGTGCCAGGTGTAAATGATAATGGGAGCCCTTTGATTGAACTTTGTATAGAAAGGGGTTTAGTTATAGGTAATACATATTTTAAGAAAAAGAGGATAAATAAGTATACAAGATATGATGTAGGGCGAAATGACAGTAGTTTGTTGGATTATGTATTGGTAGATAAAAGACTGTTGAGTAGACTTCAGGATGTACATGTTTATAGAGGGGCCACAGATATTTCAGATCACTTTCTAGTTGTAGCTACACTGAGAGTAAAAGGTAGATGGGATACAAGGAGAATAGAAGCATCAGGGAAGAGAGAGGTGAAGGTTTATAAACTAAAAGAGGAGGCAGTTAGGGTAAGATATAAACAGCTATTGGAGGATAGATGGGCTAATGAGAGCATAGGCAATGGGGTTGAAGAGGTATGGGGTAGGTTTAAAAATGTAGTGTTAGAGTGTTCAGCAGAAGTTTGTGGTTACAGGAAAGTGGGTGCAGGAGGGAAGAGGAGCGATTGGTGGAATGATGATGTAAAGAGAGTAGTAAGGGAGAAAAAGTTAGCATATGAGAAGTTTTTACAAAGTAGAAGTGATGCAAGGAGGGAAGAGTATATGGAGAAAAAGAGAGAGGTTAAGAGAGTGGTGAAGCAATGTAAAAAAAGAGCAAATGAGAGAGTGGGTGAGATGTTATCAACAAAATTTTGTTGAAAATAAGAAAAAGTTTTGGAGTGAGATTAACAAGTTAAGAAAGCCTAGAGAACAAATGGATTTGTCAGTTAAAAATAGGAGAGGAGAGTTATTAAATGGAGAGTTAGAGGTATTGGGAAGATGGAGGGAATATTTTGAGGAATTGTTAAATATTGATGAAGATAGGGAAGCTGTGATTTCGTGTATAGGACAAGGAGGAATAACATCTTGTAGGAGTGAGGAAGAGCCAGTTGTGAGTGTGGGGGAAGTTCGTGAGGCAGTAGGTAAAATGAAAGGGGGTAAGGCAGCTGGGATTGATGGGATAAAGATAGAAATGTTAAAAGCAGGTGGGGATATAGTTTTGGAGTGGTTGGTGCAATTATTTAATAAATGTATGGAAGAGGGTAAGGTACCTAGGGATTGGCAGAGAGCATGCATAGTTCCTTTGTATAAAGGCAAAGGGGATAAAAGAGAGTGCAAAAATTATAGGGGGATAAGTCTGTTGAGTATACCTGGTAAAGTGTATGGTAGAGTTATAATTGAAAGAATTAAGAGTAAGACGGAAAATAGGATAGCAGATGAACAAGGAGGCTTTAGGAAAGGTAGGGGGTGTGTGGACCAGGTGTTTACAGTGAAACATATAAGTGAACAGTATTTAGATAAGGCTAAAGAGGTCTTTGTGGCATTTATGGATTTGGAAAAGGCGTATGACAGGGTGGATAGGGGGGCAATGTGGCAGATGTTGCAAGTGTATGGTGTAGGAGGTAGGTTACTGAAAGCAGTGAAGAGTTTTTACGAGGATAGTGAGGCTCAAGTTAGAGTATGTAGGAAAGAGGGAAACTTTTTCCCAGTAAAAGTAGGCCTTAGACAAGGATGTGTGATGTCACCGTGGTTATTTAATATATTTATAGATGGGGTTGTAAGAGAAGTAAATGCGAGGGTCTTGGCAAGAGGCGTGGAGTTAAAAGATAAAGAATCACACACAAAGTGGGAGTTGTCACAGCTGCTCTTTGCTGATGACACTGTGCTCTTGGGAGATTCTGAAGAGAAGTTGCAGAGATTGGTGGATGAATTTGGTAGGGTGTGCAAAAGAAGAAAATTAAAGGTGAATACAGGAAAGAGTAAGGTTATGAGGATAACAAAAAGATTAGGTGATGAAAGATTGAATATCAGATTGGAGGGAGAGAGTATGGAGGAGGTGAACGTATTCAGATATTTGGGAGTGGACGTGTCAGCAGATGGGTCTATGAAAGATGAGGTGAATCATAGAATTGATGAGGGAAAAAGAGTGAGTGGTGCACTTAGGAGTCTGTGGAGACGAAGAACTTTGTCCTTGGAGGCAAAGAGGGGAATGTATGAGAGTATAGTTTTACCAACGCTCTTATATGGGTGTGAAGCATGGGTGATGAATGTTGCAGCGAGGAGAAGGCTGGAGGCAGTGGAGATGTCATGTCTGAGGGCAATGTGTGGTGTGAATATAATGCAGAGAATTCGTAGTTTGGAAGTTAGGAGGAGGTGCGGGATTACCAAAACTGTTGTCCACAGGGCTGAGGAAGGGTTGTTGAGGTGGTTCGGACATGTAGAGAGAATGGAGCGAAACAGAATGACTTCAAGAGTGTATCAGTCTGTAGTGGAAGGAAGGCGGGGTAGGGGTCGGCCTAGGAAAGGTTGGAGGGAGGGGGTAAAGGAGGTTTTGTGTGCGAGGGGCTTGGACTTCCAGCAGGCATGCGCGAGCGTGTTTGATAGGAGTGAATGGAGACAAATGGTTTTTAATACTTGACGTGCTGTTGGAGTGTGAGCAAAGTAACATTTATGAAGGGATTCAGGGAAACCGGCAGGCCGGACTTGAGTCCTGGAGATGGGAAGTACAGTGCCTGCACTCTGAAGGAGGGGTGTTAATGTTGCAGTTTAAAAACTGTAGTGTAAAGCACCCTTCTGGCAAGACAGTGATGGAGTGAATGATGGTGAAAGTTTTTCTTTTTCGGGCCACCCTGCCTTGGTGGGAATCGGCCAGTGTGATAATAATAATAATAATAATAATAGTCTTGAAGTTGCACATAATAAAAACAATATTACAAAAAATGGTTCAGACAGTAATATTTCATGGATTAGCCGATGTTTAATAGACTAGAGGTCATATAATATTTGGGAGAGTTGCTTCAAACTGATTAGAAGTTGTTTTGGTTGGTTTGGTTAGTACTGTGAGATGAGATGATTTTTAAGCAAAGTACTAAATTTATAAGTAGTCAGGGAATCCTTTACTGGTTCAGGTAGTGAATTCCAGATCTTCGAGCTCATTATGTGCATTGCATTTTTACATAGTTTGAGAATGACACGAGGGATGTCGGAGAGTGCCTTATGCCTTGCATTGTGACTGTGCGTTGTGTTGTAGCTATCAAGAAGTTTAAGTAGAGGGTTTTGTATATGGAGTAGCCACAATGAGTGTTTGTCTTGTATATTTAGTGAGTTCAGGCTTCTGAAAAGTGGTGGGGTGTGCTGTCTAGTACAGGAGCTGGTAATCATCTGCACAGCAGCTTTTTGTTGGGTTATTAAAGGTTTAAGGTGGTTGGCTGTGGTTGATCCCCAGGCACAAATACCATAGTGCCAGGAGGTGAGACGTAGGTTGCTTTGGGAGGGCAGGTCCCTCTCAAACCCAGCCGTTCTCACTAGTAGAGGTTGTCGAAGATGATGGTCTGTACCAAGATACCCTTGTGTTGCAGTGTCTGACAGAATGAACATTAAAATGGTATAAAATACCGACAGATTGTTAGGTAAGACACATATGCAACAGTTAGGTATCTTTATTTCGAAACGTTTCGCCTACACAGTAGGCTTCTTCAGTCGAGTACAGAAAAGTTGATAGAAGCAGAAGATACTTGAAGATGATGTAATCAGTCCATCACCCTTAAAGTTTTGAGGTGGTCAGTCCCTCAGTCTGGAGAAGAGCATTGTTCTGTTGTCTGAAACAAATTCAACTTCACAAATACCATAGGTGAGTTAGGGATATATTAACCCTTTCAGGGTTGGTGCCATACTAGTAGGGCTTGCATGCCAGGTTTAGTGCTGTACTAGTACGCATAAATTCTAGCGCCTTCAAATCTAGCGAGAGAAAGCTGGTAGGCCTACATATGAAAGAATGGGTCTAGGGGGTCAGTGTACACAGTATAAAAAAAATCCGGCAACACACAGTGCATAATGAGAAAAAAAGAAAACTGACCGTGTTTTTGCTTTAAAACGGCAAATTTGCAATGTATTTTCGTATGCTATTTATGGTTGTATTCCATTGTATAGAATGGAATACAATATTACAGAAATTGAGATGATTTTGATTGATTTCACAATGAAAAGTACCTTGAAACTGAGCTCAAAGTAGCAGAAATGTTAAATTTTTGCCAAAGTTCAAAAGTAAACAAATCATGCCACGCGTCCAATACACGTCAACTGGTGAGTCTAATATTCTTTCACAAGTGCACTGATGTTATTTATACCATTTCTACACTAACGTAGTAATCTGCATAACAGTAAATCTTCTATTTTTTTGTGAGAATAAAAATTCAAAGTGGAAAGCAAAAGAAATGTAACAGAGGCCTGGGGACATGACTAAGGAACAGAAAAAGTGTTATTTTGGTGCCGGGAATGTCTGTCTTGTTCATTCTGGACCCTATTTGGAAATTGGCATCTTTTGAAATTTGTGTGAAATTGGCAAAATTGCTAATTTCTGACCACTTTATTGGATAGTTGAAATCAGTAAATGGATAGTTTCTTGTACTCATTCGATAGAAAAAATGGAGTTCTAGCAAAATAGTTATGATTTTTGTCGACTGGTACATTGGAATTGGCCGAAAATAGGGCTCAAAGTGGGTGAAATCGCTGATGCTTAAACATCGTCGAGACCACTAACTTCGCGAGAGCATAATTCCTTAAGTTTTCCATCAAATTTCATAATTTTGGTGTCATTATGATCAGGAAAAGGTTCTCTATCATTTCATAAGAAAAAATAATTTTTTTTTTTTCCTACCCTGAGAACAAGTTTAGGAGAGGGCCTGCTGACCCTGAAAGGGTTAAAGAGTGGTATAGGGTAAGGAGTGTCATTTGGGGTACATAGTATTGTATCTTGGAAAGGATGCCTACTGATTTGGAAATTTTCTTGGAGATATGCTGGGTGTGGGAATGAAATTTTAAGATTACAGTTAAGGAGAATACCTAGAAATTTACCCTCAGTGTGTCTTGTAATAGGGAAACTATTTATTGATAAAAGGACCCCAATGGAAATAAGGCAGACAGTATTCAGTGACTGGGTGGCTAACCCTCTGGGTTAAAAATCCAAGCAAAATTTTATATTGCACAGGGATGTCTTATACCACAAGGTTAGAGGTCAACCCTCGGTGAATAAGGCTCATTTATGTAACGAGAAATTTATTGCATCCAACTATAATTAGGCTTTTGGCTGTTCTCTCTTAATGACTGCCGGTTGTAGGATACTCTCGTGCTGCAGTTAGGTTACATTAGACTCGCGTGGTCATCACAATACAAGGTTTTTGACATTCTGTGAGAATTGTCAGGTCACACTTACAGCCCAACATGTTTAACCAATTGTCCACTTCAAAGATTTTCAACTTCACACATTTTGTACATAAATGGTATACAATACCGACAAGATGAACATTTAGACACGTGCAACGTCTGGGTATCTTTATTTGTAGACACTTCGCCGACTAGTGGCTTTATCAATACAATATAATGACATAATGTGAAGAATTGTATACAAAAGACCAGGTAATCAATCCCTCAGCTTTGGACTTGGTGAAGAGCACCATAGTCTTGAAGGAACTTCAGTTCCTTCTCTGTCCTTTGATGGTCCCACCCTTAATTCAAATTCTAATTTCTTAACTGACACTGATTTGCTACATCCTTTGTTATTCCCTTCATTTCTGCTGATGTCCTCCCAGAACATCTGTGCTTTCTCCTACCATGTCTAACCCTTGTCATGAAGTGCTGAATGATCCATATTTTCCATGTACAGTGGTACCCTGAGTTTTGGCCATAATTCGTTCCAGAAGGCTGTTTAAGTGCTGTTACCAAACCATTTGTTCGCATAAGAATAACGTAAATTTGATTAGTCCGTTTCAGACCTCCAAAAATACACTTACAAATGCACTTACATAATTGTTAGAGTTGGGAGCTGTATGAAACTCAGGGTACCACTGTATTTAATAATAATAATGTGATACTCGTTGGTTGCACATTACTGTAATATGAAGAACTTAGAGGTAAATAAGGTCAATGGAAGACTGCTAACTAACTTGTCAGATTACATAAGCTTACTAAAGGAATCTCTTAGAGATATAAAAAAACAGAAGTTTGTTTACATTTTCTCATCTTCATATACATATCATGACTATCATTCATAGCAAAATGAGGTAAGAACAAAATTCCTTCACATTTTTTCTTTCACCTGCAATTCACAAGAGCAACTATAAATAAAAGAATCTACAAAACTTCTTTTATTGCCCCCAAAAAAATTGATCATGCAGAATAAAAAGGTAATTAAATGGAAATTGTTTAAATAAATTAATAATCTTCGAGATGCATATAAAAGTCACGTCTCAGAACCATGGGCTGCACAATAGATCTATTAAGAAAACAACATTGAAGGTAAATAAATATTTCAGAACTATGTAATACAGTGGAACCTCGGTTTTCGTCATTAATTCGTTCCAGAAAGTCTGACGAAAACCGAATTTGACAAAAAGTGAAGCAATATTTCCCTTAAGAAATAATGTAAATCCAAATAATCCGTTCCAGACACCCAAAAGTATTAACAAAAAATACATTTTATAGAAAATAACTATAGTTTTGCATACAGAAAACAAGAGAAATAAATATAAAGGACTAATAAAATGGATAAATGAACATTTAACGTCACTTTTACCTTTATTGAAGACACTTGTTGGCGTATGGAAGATGGCGAGGAGGGGAGAGGGAGGAGAGGTTTTCTCTGCCACCATCACTACCACCTATACCATCATCACAACCACTACCACCATCACTACCATCCTCTACCACCATCACAACCACTACCACTCTCTACCACCATCACTACCACCCTCTACCGGCGATAAACAAAGCCAAACTGACTCAGAATGCGTGGGAGGCTTTGTGTGGACGCGGACAGACACGTTCAGTACGGCAGACCACTGTCAACTCGACGAAAACCGAGGTGATGAACGAAAACTGGGACAAAATTTTGATGAAAAAGTTGTTGAAAACGAATTCGGCAAAAACCAGGGCAAATGAAAACCGAGATTCCACTGTATTGATTTTGAAAAAGGTGAAAAAATTTCTGCACAAATAATCAGCTTATAAGAATAATAAATTTGTAAAGAATAAATATGGTTTTTCTCATCAGTACAAGAAGACATACATTATTTACATTAACCAATTTCCACCCAAACATGTCTCACACCAAATAAATAGAGCAGAAGAAAGGAAACAAGAAAAGGCAAAGAGGCCCAGAGTGAAGTTAGTATCCCTCAAACTGCTGTGTCTCAGGTAAGGTCACATAATTAACCATTGGTTACACATTGGAACTAAAGACAGTAGTATTTAGGAAAAAGGATATTTTTAAAGGAATTTCGCATTGACAATGGAAACATACTGGCAGGGTTGATTTCTGCTCTTGTATTTTAGTCACATGAATATTACAGTTGAATCTTACCAACTTCTACTACTAACATTCTGTACAGTATACGCTTACCTTTATGTGCATTTACAGTACTGATAGCTCTTGTTCCTATAGTGTTCCTTTTTCCTGTTTAGTATGACTGGTCTGAGACAAGGCTGTGGAGGCAATTATCCTGGAATCTTTAGTAAACATAGTGGATTTAAACCTCTGTGCTATAAATGCATTTTTCTCTTTTCTTTCAACAAACCGGCCGTATCCCACTGAGGCAGGGTGGCCCAAAAAGAAAAACGAAAGTCTCTTTTTTAAATTCAGTAATTTATACAGGAGGAGGAGTTACTAGCCCCTTGCTCCCAGCATTTTAGTTGCCTCTTACAACACGCATGGCTTATGGAGGAAGAATTCTGTTCCACTTCCCCATGGAGATAAGAGGAAATAAACAAAAACAAGAACTAGAAAGAAACTAGAGGAAAACCCAGAAGGGTGTGTATATATATGCTTGCGGTATAAACCTTGGTAATAAATATGCTTGTACATGTATGTGTAGTGTGACATAAGCGTAAGTAGAAGTAGCAAGACATACCTGAAATCTTGCATGTTTATGAGACAGAAAAAGGACACCAGCAATCCTACCATCATGTAAAACAATTACAAGCGTTTGGCAGGACGGTAGTACAGTGGACCCCCGGTTAACGATTTTAATCCGTGCAAGAGGGGTAATCGTTATGCGAAATAATCGTTATGTGAATGAATTTTCCCCATAAGAAATAATGGAAATAAAATTAATCCGTGCAAGACACCCAAAAGTATGAAAAAAAAAATTTTTTTACCACATGAAATGTTAATTTTAATACACACAAACTGAAAAAGGCATGCACACTTACATGACACTTACTTTTATTGAAGATCTGGTGATGATTGATGGGATGGGAGGAGGGGAGAGCATTATCTTCTTACTGTTTAAAAGGGGAATCCCCTTCCATTAGGACTTGAGGTAGCAAGTCCTTTTCCGGGGTTACTTCCCTTCTTCTTTTAATGCCACTAGGACCAGCTTGAGAGTCACTGGACCTCTGTCGCACAACAAATCTGTCCATAGAGCTCTGTACCTCCCGTTCCTTTACGATTTGTCTAAAATGGGCCACAACATTGTCATTGAAATAGTCACCAGCACGGCTTGCAACAGCTGTGTCAGGGTGATTTTCATCCATAAAGGTTTGCAGTTCAACCCACTGTGCACACATTTCCTTAATTTTTGAAGTAGGCACAATGGATTCCACAACTGGCATAGGCTTCTCAGGGTTAGCCCCAAACCCTTCAAAATCTTTCTTAATTTCCATACTAATTCTCACCCTTTTTACCACAGGGTTGGCACTAGAAGCTTTCTTGGGGCCCATGGTCACTTATTTTCCAGAAACAGCACCGAAAACACTGTAATAATACGAAATATTCCGATTGTATGCTTGGATGTTATTGCGGAGGCTGGCTGGTAAACAATGCCACCGGCGGAACATGTGAGCGTGGCTCAGGCCGCACATTGGAAGCGTCTCGGACGAAAATCGGTAAGCGGGTTTTTAAGCGGTATGCGAGGCAAAATTTTTGCAATTAAAGTAAGCGGTATGCGAAATAATCGCTATGTGATGCCATCGTTATGCGGGGGTCCACTGTACCTCCCTGGGCTGTTACTGTCTACCAACCTACTACCTAGATAAATGCATTTATAGTAATTTTTTTTATATCAAAATTGGATACATCCACATTATGATGCTACCTATTCTATATGATAGTTACACAGTTGAAACAAAAGCTTACTATGTTAACCCTGTCATATTCCATCATGCAAGATGGGGTTCATACAAGGTGTTGAAGTCTGTCAACATGAACTAGGAGACTTCAGCAGTGTCAGCCTGAGCTCAAAGACCTCAGTAGGGCAATGAGGATATTGTCAAGTATTCCAGTAAGGGTTCATCAACTATGGGAGCTTCGGAGATTTCATTTCAACATACTTAGTTACCATCACTTGGAATTGCCATCTCTCAGGATAACCTATCCGATACACAGGAGAAAAAGGAATTTTTATAAAGATAGCTCCATCATTAATAAATTTACAATACAAAATGTCTTCCTTTATATCATGTATGAGATTTTGCACATAAAAGAAGTTCAGCCTAAATAATCCTGGACTCTGGTATACTGTATGTTGAGCATTATGGCAGGTAAGTAAAGATTTTAATACAGTGGTACCTTGACTTGTGAGTTTAATTCGTTCCGTGACTGAGCTTGTAACTCAGTTTGCCGTGTATTAAATAAATTTTCCTCATTGAAATTACTTGTAATTGAAATGCCATTAATCCATTCCAACCCCCAAAAAACACCCCAATTTTTTTGTTATGGGTTTTTAAATAAAAAAGTATTTATAAATAAGAAATATTGTACAAAAAACATAATAAAAGAGAATGTGAAGAAATTAATTGGTTTTAGCTAGTGTATTTACCTTGGAGATCAGACAACTTGGGCTAACAGAAGATGCTGGCAGAGGTGGAGGGTGGAAAAGATAGGCAGAGGAGACTGGAGGAGTTCGTTTTGTTTCGTGCATTTTCGGTCACTTTTGTTAGTCACAAACTCTATTGTTTAATCGCTTAACTTACTTGCTGCACTTTTAATGCTACACTTTATCACTGAACTTAATTGCTACAATTTTTTTTTTATTTTTTTTCACTTCACTTTCACCTTTATCGACTCCTTTGCTTTGGTATGGTACATATAGTAGAAGTACTACGCTCATACTGCCTTGCCAAATCTACTACACGCACACCTCGCTAGTGTTTTTCTATGATTTCATGCTTTATTTCAATGGACATCATCCTCCTCCTCTTCTCAGCACTGTCCTTTGCACTTACTTTCTTAGGACCCATGGTTAGAAAAAAGAAATTTGGCAAAATAACTGCACAAAAAGCACAAAATGCAAGCAAAACATGAGAAGTGCTTCCATGGCGAGGTAACCAGAGTGAGACACAGGATGCCGGGTGGATATTGTAGTGTTTGCTGTGCCAACTAGTGGCGGTGTATCTGAAGCTCACTCGTAACTTGGATTTTGGCTTGCAACTCAAAGCAAAAACTCGACTGAGCGACGGCTTGTAACTCGGAAAACTCGTAAGTTAGGGGACTTGTAAGTCGAGGTACCTCTGTATACAGTATTCCATTCCTCATTGGAATTACAAGCTAATACTGCATCACTAATTTGATCTCAATTAAACAGATGTCCAAAAGTGTGCTTGCATTACAGTTCAGATTACCCTACTTCATATCCCTTCATAGTTTATAAAAGTGTTATGCTTTTCAGGTACTTGAAGAAGTAAACATCGATGGTGTCGTGAAATTTATTAAGAGTGGACAGTGCAAGAACATTATCACAATGGCAGGAGCAGGCATATCAACATCTGCAGGTTTGTCCATGTAAAAGTTTGTCTTCCAGCAGTAATTTCAGTCGAACAATATCAGTCTTCACCTGTGATTCTGTGAAGCATAAGACAGTGTATATACTATATATATATATATATATATATATGTGTATATATATATATATATATATCCTAGGTAGTAGGTTGGTAGGCAGCAACCGCTGAGGGAGGTACTACCGTCCTGCCAAGTGAGTGTAAAATGAAAGCCTGTAATTGTTTTACATGATGGTATGATTGCTGGTGTCTTTTGTCCGTCTCATAAACATGCAAGATTTCAGGTATGTCTTGCTACTTCTACTTACACTTAGGTCACACTACGCATACATGTACAAGCATATATATACACACACCCCTCTGGGTTCTCTTCTATTTTCTTTTTAGTTCTTGTTCTTGTTTATTTCCTCTTATCTCCATTGGGAAGTGGAACAGAATTCTTCCTCCGTAAGCCATGCGTGTCGTAAGAGGCGACTGAAATGCCGGGAGCATGGGGCTAGTAACCCCTTCTCCTGTATATATTACTAAATGTAAAAGGAGAAACTTTCGTTTTTCCTTTTGGGCCAGCCCACCTCGGTGGGATACGGCCGGTGTGTTGAAAGAAAGAAAGGTAGTAGGTTGGTAGACAGCAACCGCCCAGGGAGGTACTACCGTCCTGCCAAGTGAGTGTAAAACGGAAACCTGTAATTGTTTTACATGATGGTAAGGATGCTGGTGTCCATTTTTCTGTCTCATAAACATGCAAGGTTTCAGGTACGTCTTGCTACTTCTACTTAAACTTAGGTCACACTACACATACTTGTACAAACATATATATATATATACACACCCCTCTGGGTTTTCTTCCATTTTTCTTACTAGTTCTTGTTCTTGTTTATTTCCTCTTACCTCCATGGGGAAGTGGAAATGAATTCTTCCTCCATAAGCCATGCGTGTTGTAAGAGACGACTAAAATGCCGGGAGCAAGGGGCTAGTAACCTCTTCTCCTGTATATATTACTAAATGTAAAAGGAGAAACTTTCGTTTTTCCTATTGTGCCACCCCTCCTCGGTGGGATACGGCCGGTGTGTTGAAAGAAAGAAGATATATATATATATATATATATATATATATTTTTTTTTTTTTTTTTCAACAAGTCGGTCGTCTCCCACCGAGGCAGGGTGACCCAAAAAAAAGAAAGAAAATCCCCAAAAAGAAAATACTTTCATCATCATTCAACACTTTCACCACACTCACACATTATCACTGCTTTTGCAGAGGTGCTCAGAATACAACAGTTTAGAAGCATATACGTATAGAGATACACAACATATCCCTCCAAACTGCCAATATCCCAAACCCCTCCTTTAAAGTGCAGGCATTGTACTTCCCATTTCCAGGACTCAAGTCCGACTATATGAAAATAACCGGTTTCCCTGAATCCCTTCACTAAATATTACCCTGCTCACACTCCAACAGATCGTCAGGTCCCAAGTATCATTCGTCTCCATTCACTCCTATCTAACACGCTCATGCACGCTTGCTGGAAGTCCAAGCCCCTCACCCACAAAACCTCCTTTACCCCCTCTTTCCAACCCTTTCGAGGACGACCCCTACCCCTCTTTCCTTCCCCTATAGATTTATATGCTTTCCATGTCATTCTACTTTGATCCATTCTCTCTAAATGACCAAACCACCTCAACAACCCCTCTTCTGCCCTCTGACTAATGCTTTTATTAACTCGACACCTTCTCCTAATTTCCACACTCCGAATTTTCTGCATAATATTTACACCACACATTGCCCTTAGACAGGACATCTCCACTGCCTCCAACCGTCTCCTCGCTGCTGCATTTACCACCCAAGCTTCACATCCATATAAGAGTGTTGGTACTACTATACTTTCATACATTCCCTTCTTTGCCTCCATAGATAACGTTTTTTGACTCCACATATACCTCAACGCACCACTCACCTTTTTTCCCTCATCAATTCTATGATTAACCTCATCCTTCATAAATCCATCCGCCGACACGTCAACTCCTAAGTATCTGAAAACATTCACTTCTTCCAAACTACTACTCCCCAATTTGATATCCAATCTTTCTTTATCTAAATCATTTGATACCCTCATCACCTTACTCTTTTCTATGTTCACTTTCAACTTTCTACCTTTACACACATTCTCAAACTCATCCACTAACCTTTGCAATTTTTCTTTAGAATCTCCCATAAGCACAGTATCATCAGCAAAAAGTAACTGTGTCAATTCCCATTTTGAATTTGATTCCCCATAATTTAATCCCACCCCTCTCCTGAACACCCTAGCATTTACTTCTTTTACAACCCCATCTATAAATATATTAAACAACCATGGTGACATTACACATCCCTGTCTAAGACCTACTTTTACCGGGAAGTATTCTCCCTCTCTTCTACACACCCTAACCTGAGCCTCACTATCCTCATAAAAGCTCTTTACAGCATTTAGTAACTTACCACCTATTCCATATACTTGCAACATCTGCCACATTGCTCCTCTATCCACTCTATCATATGCCTTTTCTAAATCCATAAATGCAATAAAAACTTCCCTACCTTTATCTAAATACTGTCACATATATGCTTCAATGTAAACACTTGATCTACACATCCCCTACCCACTCTGAAGCCTCCTTGCTCGTCCGCAATTCTACATTCTGTCTTACCTCTAATTCTTTCAATTATAACCCTACGGTATACTTTTCCTGGTATACTGAGTAAACTTATTCCTCTATAATTTTTACAATCTCTTTTGTCCCCTTTCCCTTTATATAAAGGGACTATACATGCTCTCCGCCAATCCCTAGGTACCTTCCCCTCTTTCATACATTTATTAAACAAAAGTACCAACCACTCCAACACTATATCCCCCCCTGCTTTTAACATTTCTGTCATGATCCCATCAGTTCCAGCTGCTTTACCCCCTTTCATTCTACGTATTGCCTCACGTACCTCCACCACACTTACATTCTGCTCTTCTTCACTCCTAAAAGATGGTATACCTCCCTGGCCAGTGCATGAAATTACCGCCTCCCTTTCTTCCTTAACATTTAAAAGTTCCTCAAAATATTCTCGCCATCTACCTAATACCTCCCTCTCCCCATCTACTAACTCCCCTACTTTGTTTTTAACTGACAAATCCATACTTTCCCTAGGCTTTCTTAACTTGTTTAACTCACTCCCAAATTTTTTCTTATTTTCATTAAAATTTCTTGACAGTGCCTCTCCCACTCTTTCATCTGCTCTCCTTTTGCACTCTCTCACCACTCTCTTCACCTTTCTTTTACTCTCCATATACTCTGCTCTTCTTATAACACTTCTGCTTTGTAAAAACCTCTCGTAAGCTACCTTTTTCTCTTTTATCACACCCTTTACTTCATCATTCCACCAATCACTCCTCTTTCCTCCTGCCCCCACCCTCCTATAACCACAAACTTCTGCCCCACATTCCAATACTGCATTTTTAAAACTATTCCAACCCTCTTCAACCCCCCCACTACTCATCTTTGCACTAGCCCACCTTTCTGCCAATAGTCGCTTATATATGAAACATATAAGTGAACAGTATTTAGATAAGGCTAAAGAGGTCTTTGTGGCATTTATGGATTTGGAAAAGGCGTATGACAGGGTGGATAGGGGGGCAATGTGGCAGATGTTGCAAGTGTATGGTGTAGGAGGTAGGTTACTGAAAGCAGTGAAGAGTTTTTACGAGGATAGTGAGGCTCAAGTTAGAGTATGTAGGAAAGAGGGAAATTATTTCCCAGTAAAAGTAGGCCTTAGACAAGGATGTGTGATGTCACCGTGGTTGTTTAATATATTTATAGATGGGGTTGTAAGAGAAGTAAATGCGAGGGTCTTGACAAGAGGCGTGGAGTTAAAAGATAAAGAATCACACACAAAGTGGGAGTTGTCACAGCTGCTCTTTGCTGATGACACTGTGCTCTTGGGAGATTCTGAAGAGAAGTTGCAGAGATTGGTGGATGAATTTGGTAGGGTGTGCAAAAGAAGAAAATTAAAGGTGAATACAGGAAAGAGTAAGGTTATGAGGATAACAAAAAGATTAGGTGATGAAAGATTGAATATCAGATTGGAGGGAGAGAGTATGGAGGAGGTGAACGTATTCAGATATTTGGGAGTGGACGTGTCAGCAGATGGGTCTATGAAAGATGAGGTGAATCATAGAATTGATGAGGGAAAAAGAGTGAGTGGTGCACTTAGGAGTCTGTGGAGACAAAGAACTTTGTCCTTGGAGGCAAAGAGGGGAATGTATGAGAGTATAGTTTTACCAACGCTCTTATATGGGTGTGAAGCATGGGTGATGAATGTTGCAGCGAGGAGAAGGCTGGAGGCAGTGGAGATGTCATGTCTGAGGGCAATGTGTGGTGTGAATATAATGCAGAGAATTCGTAGTTTGGAAGTTAGGAGGAGGTGCGGGATTACCAAAACTGTTGTCCAGAGGGCTGAGGAAGGGTTGTTGAGGTGGTTCGGACATGTAGAGAGAATGGAGCGAAACAGAATGACTTCAAGAGTGTATCAGTCTATAGTGGAAGGAAGGCGGGGTAGGGGTCGGCCTAGGAAAGGTTGGAGAGAGGGGGTAAAGGAGGTTTTGTGTGCGAGGGGCTTGGACTTCCAGCAGGTATGCATGAGCGTGTTTGATAGGAGTGAATGGAGACAAATGGTTTTTAATACTTGACGTGCTGTTGGAGTGTGAGCAAAGTAACATTTATGAAGGGGTTCAGGGAAACCGGCAGGCCGGACTTGAGTCCTGGAGATGGGAAGTACAGTGCTTGCACTCTGAAGGAGGGGTGTTAATGTTGCAGTTTAAAAACTGTAGTGTAAAGCACCCTTCTGGCAAGACAGTGATGGAGTGAATGATGGTGAAAGTTTTTCTTTTTCGGGCCACCCTGCCTTGGTGGGAATCGGCCAGTGTGATAATTAATAAAAAAAATAATTATATATAATTATATACATATATATATATATAATTATATATATATATATATATATATATATATATATATATATATATATATATTATATAGTCGTGCCGAATATGTAAAACTGGTCAATTAGCAAGAACTCATTTAAAATTAAATCCTTTCTAAAATTTTCTCTTATACGTTTAAAGATATATTTTTTTCATTAATGTTAATGTAAAAATTTATAATTTTGCACTAAAAGAATCTTAGAAAACTTACCTAACCTTATTATAACAAGAGTAATTTATTTTAGCCTAACCCAACTAAATATATTTTAGATTTGTTTACAATAATTTAATACTAAACGAACACAGTAAAATATATTTTTTTTGTTATGTTAAGAATGATTTTGGCGAAATTATTCCATATACAAATTTTTTCTTGTCCTATATGGCAAGATGAGCGTTGCTATTTAAGCCAAGATCGCAAGTTCTGCCTATCCGGCATGACATATATATATATATATATATATATATATATATATATATATATATATATATATATATATATATGTATATATAGATATATATATAGATATATATATAGATATATATATAGATATATATATAGATATATATATAGATATATATATAGATATATATATAGATATATATATTTTTTTTTTTTTTTTTTTTTTTTTTCAACAAGTCGGCCGTCTCCCACCGAGGCAGGGTGACCCAAAAAAGAAAGAAAATCCCCAAAAAGAAAATACTTTCATCATCATTCAACACTTTCACCACACTCGCACATTATCACTGTTTTTGCAGAGGTGCTCAGAATACAACAGTCTAGAAGCATAAACATATAAAGATACACAACATATCCCTCCAAACTGCCAATATCCCAAACCCCTCCTTTAAAGTGCAGGCATTGTACTTCCCATTTCCAGGACTCAAGTCCGACTATATGAAAATAACCGGTTTCCCTGAATCCCTTCACTAAATATTACCCTGCTCACACTCCAACAGATCGTCAGGTCCCAAGTACCATTCGTCTCCATTCACTCCTATCTAACACGCTCACGCACGCTTGCTGGAAGTCCAAGCCCCTTACCCACAAAACCTCCTTTACCCCCTCTCTCCAACCCTTTCGAGGACGACCCCTACCCCGCCTTCCTTCCCCTATAGATTTATATGCTTTCCATGTCATTCTACTGTGATCCATTCTCTCTAAATGACCAAACCACCTCAACAACCCCTCTTCTGCCCTCTGACTAATACTTTTATTAACTCCACACCTTCTCCTAATTTCCACACTCCGAATTTTCTGCATAATATTTACACCACACATTGCCCTTAAACAGGACATCTCCGCTGCCTCCAACCGTCTCCTCGCTGCTGCATTTACCACCCAAGCTTCACACCCATATAAGAGTGTTGGTACTACTATACTTTCATACATTCCCTTCTTTGCCTCCATAGATAACGTTTTTTGACTCCACATATACCTCAACGCACCACTCACCTTTTTTCCCTCATCAATTCTATGATTAACCTCATCCTTCATAAATCCATCCGCCGACACGTCAACTCCCAAGTATCTGAAAACATTCACTTCTTCCATACTCCTCCTCCCCAATTTGATATCCAATTTTTCTTTATCTAAATCATTTGACACCCTCATCACCTTACTCTTTTCTATGTTCACTTTCAACTTTCTACCTTTACACACATTCCCAAACTCATCCACTAACCTTTGCAATTTTTCTTTAGAATCTCCCATAAGCACAGTATCATCAGCAAAAAGTAACTGTGTCAATTCCCATTTTGAATTTGATTCCCCATAATTTAATCCCACCCCTCTCCCAAACACCCTAGCATTTACTTCCTTTACAACCCCATCTATAAATATATTAAACAACCATGGTGACATTACACATCCCTGTCTAAGACCTACTTTTACCGGGAAGTAGTCTCCCTCTCTTCTACACACCCTAACCTGAGCCTCACTATCCTCATAAAAACTCTTTACAGCATTTAATAACTTACCACCTATTCCATATACTTGCAACATCTGCCACATTGCTCCTCTATCCACTCTATCATATGCCTTTTCTAAATCCATAAATGCAATAAAAACTTCCCTATCTTTATCTAAATACTGTTCACATATATGCTTCAATGTAAACACCTGATCTACACATCCCCTACCCACTCTAAAACCTCCTTGCTCATCCGCAATCCTACATTCTGTCTTACCTCTAATTCTTTCAATTATAACCCTACCGTACACTTTTCCTGGTATACTCAGTAAGCTTATTCCTCTATAATTTTTACAGTCTCTTTTGTCCCCTTTCCCTTTATATAAAGGGACTATACATGCTCTCTGCCAATCCCTAGGTACCTTCCCCTCTTTCATACATTTATTAAACAAAAGTACCAACCACTCCAACACTATATCCCCCCCTGCTTTTAACATTTCTGTCATGATCCCATCAGTTCCAGCTGCTTTACCCCCTTTCATTTTACGTAATGCCTCACGTACCTCCCCCACACTTACATTCTGCTCTTCTTCACTCCTAAAAGATGGTATACCTCCCTGACCAGTGCATGAAATTACTGCCTCTGTTTCTTCCTTAACATTTAAAAGTTCCTCAAAATATTCTCGCCATCTACCCAATACCTCCATCTCCCCATCTACTAACTCCCCTACTCTGTTTTTAACTGACAAATCCATATTTTCCCTAGGCTTTCTTAACTTGTTTAACTCACTCCAAAATTTTTTCTTATTTTCATTAAAATTTCTTGACAGTGCCTCTCCCACTCTATCATCTGCTCTCCTTTTGCACTCTCTCACCACTCTCTTTACCTTTCTTTTACTCTCCATATACTCTGCTCTTCTTATAACACTTCTGCTTTGTAAAAACCTCTCATAAGCTACCTTTTTCTCTTTTATCACACCCTTTACTTCATCATTCCACCAATCACTCCTCTTTCCTCCTGCCCCCACCCTCCTATAACCACAAACTTCTGCCCCACATTCTAATACTGCATTTTTAAAACTATTCCAACCCTCTTCAACCCCCCCACTACTCATCTTTGCACTAGCCCACCTTTCTGCCAATAGTCGCTTATATCTCACCCGAACTTCCTCCTCCCTTAGTTTATACACTTTCACTTCCCTCTTACTTGTTGTTGCCACCTTCCTCTTTTCCCATCTACCTCTTACTCTAACTGTAGCTACAACTAAATAATGATCCGATATATCAGTTGCCCCTCTATAAACATGTACATCCTGGAGCCTACCCATCAACCTTTTATCCACCAATACATAATCTAATAAACTACTTTCATTACGTGCTACATCATACCTTGTATATTTATTTATCCTCTTTTTCATAAAATATGTATTACTTATTACCAAATTTCTTTCTACACATAGCTCAATTAAAGGCTCCCCATTTACATTTACCCCTGGCACCCCAAATTTACCTACTACTCCCTCCATAACATTTTTACCCACTTTAGCATTAAAATCCCCAACCACCATTACTCTCACACTTGATTCAAAACTCCCCACGCATTCACTCAACATTTCCCAAAATCTCTCTCTCTCCTCTACACTTCTCTCTTCTCCAGGTGCATACACGCTTATTATAACCCACTTTTCACATCCAATCTTTATTTTACTCCACATAATCCTTGAATTAATACAATTATAGTCCCTCTTTTCCTGCCATAGCTTATCCTTCAACATTATTGCTACTCCTTCTTTAGCTCTAACTCTATTTGAAACCCCTGACCTATATATATATATATATATATATATATAGATATATATATATATATATATATATATATATATATATATATATATATATATATTCACACACACACACACACACACACACACACACACACACACACACACACACACACACACACACACACACACACACACACACACACACACACACACACACACACACACACACACACACACACACACACACACACACACACACACACACACACACACACACACACACACACACACACACACACACACACACACACACACACACAAGGAGATAGATTGGGAGAACTTGGACCCACATGGGGGCCAAGATACTTGGAGGGCTAAGATGATGGAGGTGGTACTGGAGAACTTCATGTACCAACACGTAAGGGACACTACAAGAGAGAGAGGAGAGGATGAACCAGCAAGGCTGGACTTAGTATTCACCTTCAGTAGTGCAGATATCGAGGACATCACATATGAAAGACCCCTTGGGGCCAGTGACCATGTGGTTGTAAGCTTCGAATACACAGTAGAGCTACAAGTGGAGGGAGAAGCAGGAAGGCCAGGACGAATGAAGCCAAACTACAAGAAAGGGGACTACACAGGAATGAGGAACTACCTGAACGGGGTTCAGTGGGACAGAGAACTGGCAGGGAAACCAGTTAATGAGATGATGGAATATGTAGCAATAAAATGCAAGGAGGCTGAGGAGAGGTTTGTACCCAAGGGTAACAGGAGTAATGAAAAAGCCAGGATGAGCCCATGGTTTACCCAAAGGTGCAGGGAGGCAAAAACCAAGTGTGCTAGGGAATGGAAGAAATATAGAAGGCAAAGGACCCAGGAGAATAAGGAGAACAGTCGTAGAGCCAGAAATGAATATGCACAGATAAGAAGGGAGGCCCAAAGACAATATGAAAATGACATAGCAGCGAAAGCCAAATCTGACCCGAAACTGTTGTACAGCCACATCAGGAGGAAAACAACAGTCAAGGACCAGGTAATCAGGCTAAGGAAGGAAGGAGGAGAGACAACAGGAAATGACCGGGAAGTATGTGAAGAACTCAACAAGAGATTCAAAGAAGTGTTCACAGAGGAGACAGAAGGGACTCCAGAAAGACGGAGAGGTGGGGCACACCACCAAGTGCTGGACACAGTGCACACAACCGAGGAAGAAGTGAAGAGGCTTCTGAGTGAGCTAGATACCTCAAAGGCAATGGGGCCAGATAACATCTCCCCATGGGTATTGAGAGAGGGAGCAGAGGCGCTATGTGTACCCCTAACAACAATATTCAATACATCTATCGAAACCGGGAGATTGCCTGAGGCATGGAAGACAGCAAATGTAGTCCCAATCTTTAAAAAAGGAGACAGACATGAAGCATTAAACTACAGACCAGTGTCACTGACATGTATAGTATGCAAAATCATGGAGAAGATTATCAGGAGAAGAGTGGTGGAACACCTAGAAAGGAATGATCTCATCAACAGCAGCCAGCATGGTTTCAGGGACGGGAAATCCTGTGTCACAAACCTACTGGAGTTCTATGACATGGTGACAGCAGTAAGACAAGAGAGAGAGGGGTGGGTGGATTGCATTTTCTTGGACTGCAAGAAGGCGTTTGACACAGTTCCACACAAGAGATTGGTGCAAAAACTGGAGGACCAAGCAGGGATAACAGGGAAGGCACTACAATGGATCAGGGAATACTTGTCAGGAAGACAGCAGCGAGTCATGGTACGTGGCGAGGTGTCAGAGTGGGCACCTGTGACCAGCGGGGTCCCGCAGGGGTCAGTCCTAGGACCAGTGCTGTTTCTGGTATTTGTGAACGACATGACGGAAGGAATAGACTCTGAGGTGTCCCTGTTTGCAGATGACGTGAAGTTGATGAGAAGAATACACTCGATCGAAGACCAGGCAGAACTACAAAGGGATCTGGACAGGCTGCAGAACTGGTCCAGCAATTGGCTCCTGGAGTTCAATCCCACCAAGTGCAAAGTCATGAAGATTGGGGAAGGGCAAAGAAGGCCGCAGACGGAGTACAGTCTAGGGGGTCAGAGACTACAAACCTCACTCAAGGAAAAAGATCTTGGGGTGAGTATAACACCAGGCACATCTCCTGAAGCGCACATCAACCAAATAACTGCTGCAGCATATGGGCGCCTAGCAAACCTCAGAACAGCATTCCGACATCTTAATAAGGAATCGTTCAGGACCCTGTACACCGTATACGTTAGGCCCATATTGGAGTATGCGGCACCAGTTTGGAACCCACACCTAGCCAAGCACGTAAAGAAACTAGAGAAAGTGCAAAGGTTTGCAACAAGACTAGTCCCAGAGCTAAGAGGTATGTCCTACGAGGAGAGGTTAAGGGAAATCAACCTGACGACACTGGAGGACAGGAGAGATAGGGGGGACATGATAACGACATACAAAATACTGAGAGGAATTGACAAGGTGGACAAAAACAGGATGTTCCAGAGATTGGACACAGTAACAAGGGGACACAGTTGGAAGCTAAAGACACAGATGAATCACAGGGATGTTAGGAAGTATTTCTTCAGCCACAGAGTAGTCAGTAAGTGGAATAGTTTGGGAAGCGATGTAGTGGAGGCAGGATCCATACATAGCTTTAAGCAGAGGTACGATAAAGCTCACGGCTCAGGGAGAGTGACCTAGTAGCGATCAGTGAAGAGGCGGGGCCAGGAGCTCGGACTCGACCCCCGCAACCTCAACTAGGTGAGTACAACTAGGTGAGTACACACACACACACACACACACACACACACACACACACACACACACACACCAGGGCCCCACTTATATGGCAGGTTAGGTTCCAGGCTACTGCCGTAAAGCGGAAACTGCCATAAAGTGAAACGCCCTTTTTTTCCACTTACAAATGCATACAAACACTAGATAACAAGTTTACACTAACATATATTAAGTTAGCAATAGAACCAGGCATCAAAAAACAATAAAAAAGTACAATACACACATAGTGCACTCATTACTTACCTTAAAATATTTATAGTCTTAATCTAGGGTGAGACAAGTAGTATTTATTGTAAGAAATCAAGTGTGGTATGTATGGTAGTCAGCCAGGCTACCATACCAGGCCACCCCACCCACACATACTATTCTATGATATTTAGGCATCCCAGAGCGATAAAATGTATATGCAGTTCACTCATTACTTACCTTAAAATATAGGGTGAGATGAGTAGTATTTATTGTAAAAAATCAAGTGTAGTATGTATGGTAGTCAGCCGGGCTACCATACCAGGCCAACCCACCTACACATAATATTCTATTACATTTAAGCATCCCAGAGCGATAAAATGTATATACAGTTCACTCATTACTTACCTTAAAATATTTGTAGTCTTAATGTAGGGTCAGGAGTAAGTAAATGAGATAAAACGAATAAATGAGAGAGAGAAAGAATGAGTGCATGAGAGAGGACAGGCGCAGAGTTATGTAAACAAACCAGGCGAAGGTAAGTTTTGTAAACAAAGTGTACACGTCTGGTTTGTGTACAAGTTACATTGTGTAAAGGTTGTCTCTACATTGATACGGTAGAATAAATAAAGAAGAACAATCCCTTCTCATGTAACATCATTTTGAGAAGAAATGATGCTCTGAGTGAAGGCAATGGAAATAAGTCACTGACTTTTTTGGGTTATCCTAGGTTCTCTACACATATGTTGTTATGTATGATAATCTATGTAACTGTATTTGTGTATACCTGAATAAACTTACATACATACGAAAGGAATAATTTTCTACAGTTACCCACAGTAACACATTTTCTCTTATGTTAGATTAGAGAAAATGTTATTCTTGGCATCACTTGTACAAGTTATCTGGCTCCCACATCTTATATTTATGTTTATTTATTCTATTGTGGGGTGTATTTATCATCTTTTTATGTTATGTATCGTGTTTATTATATAATTTTGAAAAAAATATCATGGATGGATTAATGAAAATGTGTATATTAACGTAATATTCGACATTTAATGAGACTCGGTGAGTATTATTATTATTATTATCATTTCTAATATGGCGTCACTTGTGCAAGTCGTCTGCTACCACATCTCACATTTATGTTTATTTATTCTACTGTGGGGTGTATTTATCTTATTTATATGTTATGCATCATGTTTATTATATAATTTTGAAAAAAATATCATAGATGGATTAATGAAAATGTGTATATTAACGTAATATACGACATTTAAATGACTCGATGATTATTATTATCATTACTAATATGACGTCTGGAGACATAAGACACTTACCAATTTTAATGTGTACCTGCATGCCAGCACAGTATGTAAGTTTATTTAGGTACAGGTATACATAAGTATAATTATCAGAGTATACATAAAATATGAAATAACTTTTAAAAACATTTGAAATTTTGGAGTTTCCAGAAAAAATGGAGAGACTTAGTGCTTACTGAGCTCACGGAGAATTTATTTATTTATTTATTTATTTAAAAAATTTGAGCATACATACAGAGGTACAAAAAATACAGATAAGAGCAGCATGCCAAAGCCACTTATACTATGCATAGCATTACGGGCTGGCTTAAAATTAACTTAAGATGAACTAAGCAATGATGACATCAGTGATAAAACTTTAATGTAAACAGATTACTATAAAGCACAAGTGAGTATTACAAAGACAGGTCATATGGTTGTATGCATTGTTGTACATTCAGTAGAATGGAGTATTCTGTTAGGTAGTGTATTTAAAAAATAATAAAGTTAGATTGGGTTTTAGTTTTAACATTTATGTGATATAATTGTGAGAAACATTTAAGATATACAATTTATAAGGTTCAGTTATTCAGTATTTATTTGGTTTTGGGTGAGTAAGTGATCTTTGAGAAGAGACTTGAATTTATAAACAGGTAGTGTTTCTTTTATATTTACAGGTAATGAGTTCCAGATTTTAGGGCCTTTTATGTGCATTGAGTTTTTGCATAGTGTGAGATGGACACGAGGAACATCAAAGAGTGATCTGTGCCTTGTGTTATGGTCATGTGTTCTGTTGAGGTTGGCAAGGAGATGTTTGAGGGGAGGGTTAATATCAGAGTTAAGTGTTCTATGTATGTAATAGGTGCAGTAATAAGTATGAATGTTTTGTATGGTGAGTAGGTTTAGTGTATTGAATATTGGTGGAGTGTGCTGCCTATAGTGAGAATTTGTTATTCTAACTGCAGCCTTTTGTTGGGTAATTAGTGGTCTGAGATGGTTACTTGTTGTTGAGCCCCATGCACAAATTCCATAGGTGAGATAGGGGTAAATAAGAGAGTGATATAGGGCCAGGAGGGCTGACTGTGGAGCATAGTACCGTATCTTCGATAGTATGCCTACAGTCTTGGAAATTTTCTTAGAAATTTGTTGTATATGTGTATGAAATTTGAGTCTATTATCAAGGTGGATTCCTAAGAATTTTCCCTCTGTTAGCTTTGTGATAGGTGATCCGTTTATCATTATGTTAAGAGGGACATCTGTAGCTCTGTTACCAAACTGAATGAAGTAGGTTTTGTCAATGTTTAGTGTAAGTTTGTTAGTCCTCATCCAGGTAGATATTTTCTGTAATTCGGTATTTACAGTATTGGCTAGCGTGACTGGGCTCGGGTGGGAGAAGACGTATGTAGTGTCATCTGCAAATAGTGTGGGTTTGAGTAATTGCGAAGCATTTGGTAGGTCATTTATGTATAGGAGAAAGAGAAGAGGGCCAAGGACACTTCCCTGTGGGACACCAACTGTAATTGGTTGTGCAGAAGAGTTTGCCCCATTTGCATACACATATTGGCTTCTGTTGCTGAGGTATGACTTGAGGTAGTTGAGGGAGTGCCCTCTTATACCATAGTGTGACAATTTTACGTGGAGCAAGTCATGGTTAACTGTATCAAAAGCTTTACGTAAGTCAATGAAGATCCCCAGTGGGACTTCTTTTTTCTCTATTGCAGTGTATATATGTTCTAGCATGTGTATAATAGCATCATTAGTATTTTTATTAGGCCTGAATCCAAATTGGCAGGGGTTGAGTATGTTTTGGGAGATAAGGTAGGAGTAGATTCGTTTATGAATTAATTTTTCGAAGATTTTTGAGAGAGGGTGTAAGTTGGATATTGGCCTATAGTTATTCAACTCTGTTTGGTCTCCTCCTTTGTGGATCGGGGTGACCCTTGCTATTTTGAGTACTGTAGGGAAGGTGGAGGATTCAATGGATTTGTTAAAAAGTGTTGCAATGATTGGTGATAGCACTTGTGACACTTTTTTGTATATAAAGGGTGGTAAGGTATTTAAATCTCCTGCCTTGTTTTTTAGCGTGTTGATAATAAGGGAGACTTCGTATGGGTTAGTCGGAGCTAGGAACAGTGTGTTCGGGTAGTTGCCAGTGAGGTAGTCATTTGGTGGGGTATCTGAGCTTGGGATTTTATTGGCAAGGTTTTGTCCTATAGTGGAGAAGTCATTGAGTCTGTTTGCTGTTTCTGTTGGTGGGAGTTGGGGTTCATCTGATTTTGCTAATTTTATTTCGCTATTTCGTGATATCTTCTTTGTTCCTAGAATTTCTGATAGGGTTTTCCAGGTCTTTTTAATATCACCTCGTAAGTTGGATAATCTGTTCTCATAATACAATTTTTTTGCCCTTCTTATCAGGCTGGTTAGGATTGACGAGTAACGTTTTGTTTGGTCTCTGGTTATGTGACCCATTCTGTACTGTTTTTCATATTGGTGTTTTGTATTTATGGATTTGAGAATGCTGGGTGTTAACCAGGGACTGTTCAGTCTCTTAGCTGTCATCTGTTTAGTTTTTTTAGGGCAGTGCTTGTTATAGAGGTATTGGGTCTTTTTTTGAAAATTATTAATACATTCGTCAATATCTGTATAGATTTCTAGCTCAGTGTGCCAGTCAATGTTTGCTACTGCTGTTGTGAAGTTATTAATGGCTGCCTCATTGTGAAGTCTGAAGGTGACTTTAGTAGTGTCTTGGGGTAATTTACCAAGAGTTGTTATGAGAAAAGTAGGGTAGTGGTCTGTGGTATTATCTGTAATTATGCCTGATTTTAAAGGGGATATGGTGTTGGTCCAGATGTGGTCAAGTAGGGAAACACTAGTCTCTGTAACTCTTGTAGGTTTTGTTACTGTTGGTAGCAACATACAGTTACTCATTGTGTTTGTGAATTCAGTAACGTGTGGGTCCTGGTCTTGCAGGAGATTTATATTGAAGTCACCTGAGAGTAGTAAGTGATCTTTGTTCATGCGTGCATCAGTTATCATACTTCCTAGGTTTTGACTAAATTGGCTAATGTTTGACTGTGGAACTCTGTAAATGTTTATCAATGTGAGAGGTTTTTGTAGGTATTTGGATTTGAATTTGGCTATTATATATTCCCCATGTTCATCCCTTGTGCAAGTATTAGTGATACATTCTAGTTGGTCTGAGTAGTATATGGCTGTGCCACCCCCTTGTTGGTCTGGCCTACAGTTGTGTATGGCTGTGTAACCAGGAATGGCATAGACATCTGTACTATCAGGCTTTAGCCAGGTTTCAGTTAGTGTAATGATGGACATATTGGCATGTAAGGAATTTAGTAATGCTATGAGGTCATCGTAATGCTTGCTTAAAGATCTGATATTGTAGTTAAAGATAGTTATGTTGTTGTTGGCACTGAGAAGTGCCTTTGATTGTTCTGCAGTGTAGTAATTACAGTAACTGTTTGATTCATTTAAGTCATTAAATAAGAGGTTGGTATCAGGATCAATGCTTGTAATCATAAGATTTGTAGTGAATCTATAGTTAGAATTAAGTATAAAACAAAGTAAATAGTCTTAAGCTAAAAAATAGCACCTGAA
>NC_091301.1:13351220-13353720 GCF_038502225.1 Cherax quadricarinatus
CAGAAGGCAGAGAACACACGAAAATAGGGAGATCAGTCGCAGAGCCAGGAATGAGTACGCACAGGTAAGGAGGGAGGCCCAGCGACAGTATGAAAATGACATAGCATCGAGAATCAAGACTGACCCGAAACTGTTGTATAGCCACATCAGGAGGAAGACAACAGTCAAAGACCAGGTGATCAGATTAAGGACAGAAGGTGGAGAACTCACAAGAAATGATCAGGAGGTATGTGAGGAGCTGAACAGGAGATTTAAGGAAGTTTTTACAGTAGAGACAGGAAGGGCTGTGGGAAGACAGCACAGAAGGGAACATCAAGAGGGAATATACCAACAAGTGTTGGATGACATACGAACAACTGAGGAGGAGGTGAAGAAGCTCTTAAGTGACCTTGACACCTCAAAGGCGATGGGACCGGACAACATCTCCCCATGGGTCCTTAGAGAAGGAGCAGAGATGCTGTGTGTGCCTCTAACCACAATCTTCAACACATCCCTTGAAACTGGGCAACTACCTGAGAAATGGAAGACAGCTAATGTAGTCCCCATATTTAAGAAAGGAAACAGAAACGAGGCACTAAACTACAGACCTGTGTCTCTGACATGTATTGTGTGCAAAGTCATGGAGAAGATTATCAGGAGGAGAGTGGTCGAACACCTGGAAAGGAACAAGATTATAAATGAAAACCAGCATGGGTTCATGGAAGGCAAATCTTGTATCACAAACCTCCTGGAGTTTTATGACAAGGTAACAGAAGTAAGACACGAGAGAGAGGGTTGGGTAGATTGCGTTTTCCTAGACTGCAGGAAGGCCTTTGACACAGTTCCCCACAAGAGATTAGTGCAGAAGCTGGAGGATCAGGCACACATAAAAGGAAGGGCACTGCAATGGATAAGGGAATACCTGACAGGGAGGCAGCAACGAGTCATGGTACGTGAAGAGGTATCACAGTGGGCGCCTGTTACGAGCGGGGTCCCACAGGGGTCAGTTCTAGGACCAGTGCTATTTTTGATATATGTGAACGACATGATGGAAGGAATAGACTCTGAAGTGTCCCTGTTCGCAGATGACGTGAAGTTGATGAGAAGAATTAAATCGGACGAGGATGAGGCAGGACTGCAAAGAGACCTGGAGAGGCTGGACATGTGGTCCAGTAACTGGCTCCTCGAATTCAATCCAGCCAAATGCAAAGTCATGAAGATTGGGGAGGGGCAAAGAAGACCGCAGACAGAATATAGGCTAGGTGGACAAAGACTACAGACCTCACTCAGGGAGAAAGACCTTGGGGTGACCATAACACCGAGTACATCACCGGAGGCACACATCAACCAAATAACCGCTGCAGCATACGGGCGCCTGGCAAACCTGAGAATAGCGTTCCGATACCTCAATAAGGAATCGTTCAAGACACTGTACACTGTGTATGTTAGGCCCATACTGGAGTATGCAGCACCAGTCTGGAACCCACACCTGGTCAAGCACGTCAAGAAGTTAGAGAAAGTACAAAGGTTTGCAACAAGGCTAGTCCCAGAGCTCAAGGGAATGTCGTACGAGGAAAGGTTAAGGGAAATCGGACTGACGACACTGGAGGACAGAAGGGTCAGGGGAGACATGATAACGACATACAAGATACTGCGGGGAATAGACAAGGTGGACAGAGATAGGATGTTCCAGAGAGGGGACACAGGGACAAGGGGTCACAACTGGAAGCTGAAGACTCAGACGAGTCACAGGGACGTTAGGAAGTATTTCTTCAGTCATAGAGTTGTCAGCAAGTGGAATAGCCTAGCAAGTGAAGTAGTGGAGGCAGGAACCATACATAGTTTTAAGAAGAGGTATGACAAAGCTCAGGAAGCAGAGAGAGAGAGGATCCAGTAGCGATCAGTGAAGAGGCGGGGCCAGGAGCTGAGTCTCGACCCCTGCAACCACAATTAGGTGAATTAGGTGAGGTGAGTACACACACACACACACACACACACACACACACACACACACACACACACACACACACACACACACACACACACACACACACACACACACACACACACACACACACACACACACACACACACACACACACACACACACACACACACACACACACACACACACACACACACACACACACACACACACATACACACACACACACACACACACACACACACACACACACATACACACACACACACACACACACACACACACACACACACACACACACACACACACACACACACACACACACACACACACACACACACACACACACACACACACACACGGTGGACAAAGACAGGATGTTCCAGAGATGGGACACATACACAAGAGGTCACAATTGGAAGTTGAAGACTCAGATGAATCAAAGGGATGTTAGAAAGTATTTCTTCAGTCATAGAGTAGTCAAGCCGTGGAATAGTCTAGAAAGTGAAGTAGTGGAGGCGGGAACCATACATAGTTTTAAGGCGAGGTATGATAAAGCTCATGGCGCAAGGAGAG
>NC_091301.1:13363720-13421220 GCF_038502225.1 Cherax quadricarinatus
TATCTCTTATATATATATATATATATATATATATATATATATATATATATATATATATATATATATATATATATATATATATATATATATATATATATATATATATATATATATATATAAACTTCACTATATTTGACTTCGACGAAGCCATTAACAGCATGCCTAAACACTCTGTCCAGGCCCAGACTTATGGACCTCCATGATCATCAAGACCTGCAAGAAACTTCTATCACTTGCCTTAAATATTCTTTGGAGAGGGAATCTAGGAATGGGAGTCCTTCAGTCATTAAAAACAACGGATATAGCACCACTCCACAAAGGTGGCAGTAAAGTAATAGCAAAGAACAATGGACCAGAAGCACCGATGTAGTACATTATAAAAAAAATATGAAAATATTTTTAAAAAGAAAGATCGCTGACCAACTGCAACTCGATGTAAAGATCTCGTCTCGTCCCACAGAAGTGATGGAGAATGGCTCTTGTTTCCCCCTGTCGTCGGTGTATCTGGAATAACTATAATAAACTGTCTTCACTTTCTCGAAAGTTTTCGGGAGATTTGAGCTCGGAAAATCAAAACACAAGCCAGTAGCTCTGTCGTTGTATCGTGTATTCACAGCAATTGCACAACCCAGGACAGCATGGGTTTAGACCAGGTCGCTCCTGCCTCTTACAACTTCTGGACCACTATTGACATAGTCTTGGATGCACTGGAAAACCAACAAAATGCAGATGTAGTGCAAACAGACCTTACGAAAGCCTTCAACAAGTGCGGTGATGGTGTGATAGTGGATCTATTGTGTGCACACATGGATATTTAATTTTATAACAAACAGAACGCAAAGAGTAATAATAAACACAATTAAATCAGAGGCTGTCAGAGAGGAAAGCTCTGTTTCACAGGATACAGTACTCGCCCCTATCCTTTTTTCTCAGGTTTATATCCAAGACAGAGGCATAAATCATAGCAGAGTATCATCCTTTGCAGACGATACTGGAATCTGCTTGATAGTGTCATCCATTGAGGACACAGCAAATCTCCAAGCTGATATAAACGTGCGCTTCCAGTTGGCCGCAGAAAACAATGTGAAGTTCTATGAGGACAAATTTCAGTTACTCTGTTATGTGAAAATTAAGGAAGTTAAAGCCAGAACGTAATAGAAACCTAATTCTAACCATATAATATAGCGAAAAACTAATTTGAAGGACATTTGAGTGATAATATCAGAGGATCTCACACTCAATGGTGTCACAAACACGACTGCAAGGAAAAATGATAGGATGGATAACGAGAACCATCAAAACAAGAGATGCCATGCCAAGGGGCTTTCCAGCCCCTTTTAAGGCAGGCGAAAGTGCAGGCTCAGACAAACATCTACATTAACCTCTACTCCATGGAACGAAGGTGAAACAGATATATCTTAACTTACATGTGGAGAATCCTAGAGGGAATGACTCCAAACCTGCACCCAAAATTAACTCGCTTCTAAAAGCAAGAGCTTCTGCAGACAGTACAAAATACCCCGTCATACATAACCTGGAGTTTACCTGGAGAGAGTTCCGGGGGTCATTCCGGGGGGGATTACCAATAAACCCCTGATTGTCTTTAAAGGAAACTGGTTAAGTTTGTGCATTCAGTTCCTGACCAGCCGGGCTGTGGTTCACACTTCGGACTGAGTGCGGCCACCAGTATAAGCCTGGTTGATCAGGCCTTAATCCACCAGGAGCCCTGGTCTGGAACCGTGCCGCGGGGGCGTTGATCCCCGGAAGCATCCTTCAAGCATCCTTCAGATGAGGTAATAATGGGGACTAGCACGTCTCTCATCTGTCCATTCTTTCTCTCGTCTCATTGTTTGGGCTGGACAGTGACTGTAGCTCAATGGTGAAGCCCTCAGCTGACAAAAGAAGCGACCTAGGTTCGATTCACAGGCGTGGCGAGACCCATGACCAAGCCTCTATACACCTGGCTACCCATATTTACCTATCAGTAAATAGGTACCTGGGCGTTATTCAGCTGTTGTAGGTGGCGTCCTGGGGAGGGGGGAGAGTTCCTTAGATGGGACTGGTCGGGAAATGAGCGGAGGCAGGATAACAACTCTTAACCTGTAAGTGAGCTGAGGTAGGAAGAGGAAGAAGAAGAAGAAGAAGAAGAAGAAGAAGAAGAAGAAGAAGAAGAAGAAGAAGAAGAAGAAGAAGAAGAAGAAGAAGAAGAAGAAGAAGAAGAAGAAGAAGAAGAAGAAGAAGAAGAGAAGAAGAAAAAGAAGAAGAAGAAGAAGAAGAAGAAGAAGAAGAAGAAGAAGAAGAAGAAGAAGAAGAAGAAGAAGAAGAAGAAGAAGAAGAAGAAGAAGAAGAAGAAGAAGAAGAAGAAGAAGAAGAAGAAGAAAAGAAGAAGAAGACAAGAAGAAGAAGAAGAAGAAGAAGAAGAAGAAGAAGAAGAAGAAGAAGAAGAAGAAGAAGAAGAAGAAGACAAGAAGAAGAAGAAGAAGAAGAAGAAGAAGAAGAAGAAGAAGAAGAAGAAGAAGAATAAGAAGAAGAAGAGAAGTAATAGGAAGAAGAAGAAGAAGAAGAAGAAGAAGAAGAAGAAGAATAAAGAAGAAGAAGAAGAAGCAAGAAGAAGAATAAGAAGAAGAAGAAGAAGAAGAAGAAGAAGAAGAAGAAGAATAAGAAGAAGAAAAAAGAAAGAAGAAGAAGAAGAAGAAGAAGAAGAAGAAGAAGAAGAAGAAGAAGAAGAAGTGAAGAAGAAGAAGAAGAACAACAACAAATAACAACAACAACAAATAACAAAGTAACAACAACAACAACAACAACAACAAACAACAAATAACAAATAATAACAACAACAGAAGAATAACAACAACAAACAACAACAAATAACAAGAACAACAACAATAAGCAATAATAACAACAACAACAAATAACAACAACAAATAAGTAAATAACAACAACAACTCAAATAACAACAAATAACAAATAACAACTCAACAACAACAGTAACAACAACAAACTCAACAACAACAACAATCAACAACAACAACAAATAACAAACAATAACAACAACAACAACAACAATAACAACATAACAACAACAACAGCATAACAGTAACAATAACAACAACAAATAAATAACAGCAACAACAACAACAAATAAATAACAACAAATAACAATAACAACAACAACAGCAGCAGCAACAACAACAACAACAACAACAGCAACAACAACAACAACAACAATAGTAACAACAAGCAACAACAACAAGAAACAATAACAACAAGCAAACAAATAACAACAACAAATAATAATAAACAATAAATAACAACAAGCAACAAATAAATAAATAACAGTAACAATAATCAAATAACATCAACAATAACAACAACAATAACAACAACAACAACAACAACAACAAACAACAACAAATAACAACAACAAATAAATAACAAGCAACAACAAATAACAAATAACAACAATAACAATAAATAACAACAACAACAACAACAACAACAGCAACAAGCAACAACAACAACAGCAAATAAACAAATAAATAACAAATAACAAGCAACAACAACAGCAACAACAACAACAACAACAACAACAGCAACAACAACAACAACAACAACAACAACAGCAGCAACAACAACAACAACAACAACAACAACAACAACAACAACAACAACAACAACAACAACAACAACAACAACAACAACAACAACAGCAACAACAACAACAACAACAACAGCAACAACAACAACAACAACAACAACAACAACAACAACAACAACAACAACAACAACAACAGCAACAACAACAACAACAACAACAACAACAACAACAGTAACAACAACAACAACAACAACAACAACAACAACAGCAACAACAACAACAACAACAACAACAACAACAGCAACAACAACAACAACAACAGTAACAACAACAACAACAACAACAACAACAGTAACAACAACAACAACAACAACAACAACAACAACAACAGTAACAACAACAACAACAACAACAACAACAACAACAACAGTAACAACAACAACAACAACAACAACAACAACAACATCAACATCAACAACAACAACAACAACAACAACAACAACAACAACAACAACAACAACAACAAGAATAATAACAACAGCAACAACAACAACAACAACAACAACAACAACAACAACAACAACAACAACAAGAAAAAGAAGAAAAATAAAAATGAGAAGAAGGAAAAACGAGAAGAAGATGAAGAAGAGAAAGATGATGATGAATGCGACTTGTACCAAGGGATGAGGGAGACTAGAGTATTATCTCTCAGCTTGAGAGACAGCGAGAGATAGCAGTGTTGGAAATGAATGGTGTCTGCCCGGGGAGTCTCCCTCTCTCAGCTCCTCATTAGAATTCGCTGCTGCAACGCGCAGATAAGACCAGCAACGGCAGCAGCGGCGGCGGCGGCGGCGGCGGCGGCTTGATTGCTGCCATTCTATAACAACCCTGCCACCAGTCGTTCCACCAGTCGTTCCACCAGTCGTTCCACCAGTCGTTCCACCAGTCGTTCCACCAGTCGTTCCACCAGTTGTTATCCCCTCTCCCTCCCCTGTTAGGTTACTGTTGCAACACCCCTACCAAACCCTTTCCCAGTACGCTTCATGTTGCATCTTTCCCCCAGTACGCCTTCTGCTGCTTGCTTCCCCAGTACGCCTTCTGTTCCATCTTACCTGAGTACTCCTGTTGCATGCTTCTCCAGTCCGCCTTTAAAGATCGTTTGAGCTGGAGTCACTATCACACTGCTTTAAGTTACATATTTTTCGTGTCTACCCAAGAGAGTGGCCGGAAATCTTGCCCACCCACCCAGGTGGGTGGCCACAGTCACTAGGTGGGTGAACACAGTCACTAGGTGGGTGAACACAGCCACCAAGTGGGTGAACACAGTCACCAGGTGGGTGATCACAGTCACCAGGTGGGTGAACAGCCAATAGGTGGGTGAACAGTCACCAGGTGGGTGACCACAGTTGTCCACCTAGTGAACATGTGGATGCAGGTACCCACCTTCTGGGTGCGGATGAATAAGACACATGCAGCCTTGTTCCACAGGCTCCTTGAGTGGAAGACACAGGTGATAAATGCTGGAGAGAGAGCAAATCCAGTGCGAAACCAGAGGTGATGTGATTAGTCTCGAAGTCTGGAGGTGGTTTCAAAGGGGTCAGTCCCTCGGTCAGCTCCAGGAACTCGATCAAAGTGAAGTTGAAACCTGGGTGTGTAGCCTTATACACTGTAACAAGAAATGGGGTGAGGAATGTGGAGATGGCGTCATAGGAGGCGGGGCCCCCCACTTGCAGAATTAAGAAAAACAGGAACTGAGGAAAGCTGACCTATGCTAGGTAGGTTCTTCTCCACTATGCCAAGATACAGCTGTGTTGCTCTGTCACAACCACCACCACCAGCACCACTACTACCACTACCACCATCACCAACACCAGCACCAGCACCACTACTACCACTACCACCACCACCATCACCAACACCACCACCACCACCATCACCACCACTGCCACCACCACCACTACCACCAACAACAATACCACCACCATCACTACCACCACCACCACCACCACCACCACTACCACCTACAACACCACCACCACCATCACAACCACCACTACTACCACAACCACCACCATTACCGCCACCACCAACACCACCACCAACACCACCACCAACACCACCACCACCACCACTACCACCACCACCACTACCACCACCAACACAAACAAGACCTGACAAGCTGACCTGGTGACACACATGAGACTGACCCCTAAACCAGTCAGGTCACAGACCAAGGCACCGTGACCTACTGACCGTCAAATGTCGCCTTCTCAGGTATTCAGGTACAGGTGAAGTAGGACTGGTCTTCCACCTCCCTCCCTAAACCAGGTCCTCCAGGTTCTAGACCAGGTCCTCCAGTTTCTAGACCAGGTCCTCCAGGTTCTAGACCAGGTCCTCCAGTTTCTAGACCAGGTCCTCCAGGTTCTAGACCAGGTTCTAGACCAGGGCCTCCAGGTCCAAGACTAGGCCTTCCAGGTCCAAGACCAGGTCGTCCAGGACCAGGTCTTCCAGGTCCAAAACCAGACCCTCCAGGTCCAAGACCAGGTGCTCCAGGTCCAAGACCAGGTCTTCCAGGTATAAGACCAGGCCCTCCAAGTCCAAGACTAGGTCCTCCAGAACTAAAACAAGGTCCTCCAGGTCCTAGACCAGAATAACCCAATATGATTATCCCAAGATAACCCAACATGGTTATCCCAGGATACAGGTACCTAGAAACTAATGAATGAGACACAGGTACAACACCTATGCATCTTTATTCTCAGTAAATACACCCAGGTGTTGCACCTGTGTCTTCGTCAGTGTCACACGCTCCTCTACTGAGAAGGTTTTGCTCACACTGTGGGCAAACCACCAACAACAGTCACCTGACACCTAGGTACCTATTTACTATTAGGTGCAGAGTGGCAGCAGGTGTAAGGTAACTGGACCGGGCATCTCCAAGGAATCGTACCCAGGACACTATGCCCGTGGACCTAGCGGTCCATCACTGAGGTCCAGCGGACGAGTTAGAGGCTTCCCTTCTTGATCCAAGGCACTGGATCTGTCTTTTCCCTCAGCCATTACCCACTGTCCGTTCTGGTAGGTGGGTGGGTGGGCAGAGGTCTATTTACAGGTGGGTGGGTGGGCAGAGGCCTCCTTACAGGTGGGTGAGTGGGTGTATTAAGAGTCAGATCACAGGTGGGTGGATTGACCACAGGTGGGTGGGCGACGTCTACCCACCGCCCACAGTGTCCACATCCCGTCACTCTGACCTCCATGCTGGGTATGGTAATCTCTTGTGTCTGGACCTCCTGGGATGCCCACGCCCTCGTCAGCCCACACCAGTCTACACCCGCCCCCACCAGCCCACCTCAGCCCACACCAGCCAACACCATCCCACACCAGTCTACACCCGCCCACACCAGCCCACCTCAGCCGACACCAGCCTACACCAGCCCACACCAGCCCACACCAGTCCACACCAGCCCACACCAGCCCATACAAGCCCACACCAGCTCACACCAGCCCACACCAGCCCATATTATCTCACACCATCCTATACCAGCCAACACTAGCCCACACCAGCCTACACCCGCCCACACCAGCCCACCCCAGCGCACACCAGCCTACACCCGCCCACACCAGTCCACACCAGCCCACACCAGCCCACACCAACCCACATCAGCCCACATCAGCCCACACCAGCCCACACCAGCCCACACCAGCCCACACCAGCCCACACAAGCCCACATCAGCCCATACCAGCCCATATTAGCCCACATCATCCTATACCAGCCAACACCAGCCCACACCAACCTCCACCAGCCTACATCAGCCCACACCAGCCCACACCAGCCCACACCAGCCTCCACCAGCGCACACCAGCCTCCACCAGCGCACACCAGCCTACATCAGCCCACATCAGCCCCCACCAGTCTCCACCAGCGCACACCAGCCTACATCAGCCCACATAAGCCCCCACCAGCCTCCACCAGCGCACACCAGCCTCAACCAGCGCACACCAGCCTCCACTCTGGCTGCCCCAGGAGCCAGAGCTCTACCCAGGCTGGTTCAGGAGCCAGAGCTCTAACCAGGCTAACTCGGGTAATTACGAAGCACTTAGAGTCTTCACCTTAGTGACTTCTGAAATGTTGAGAGCGAGACTACAATGAAGGTGTAAGTAGCGATCTCCAGCTGACAGACACACACACACACACACACACACACACACACACACACACACACACACACACACACACACACACACACACACACACACACACACACGCCGAACAGAGGGACGGAAAGACAGGCAGATAAAGCACAGACAGTTAAGTAAGACAGATGGAGAACAGTAAGAAGCAGCACAGATAGGCAGATGGAGCACAGAGAGTGGGTAAGACAGAGCACAGAGAGTGGGGTAAGACAGACAGAACACAGGGAGTGGGATAAGACAGAGCACAGAGAGTGGGGTAAGACAGACAGAACACAGGGAGTGGGATAAGACAGAGCACAGAGAGAGGGTAAGACAGACAGAACACAGGGAGTGGGTACAGAGAAGAGAGACGGGATGATTGTTGTCATGGTTACTCGTGGTGTCATAATTAACCTGTCAACTAGAATTGTACACCTTAGGCTCATACTGCCCTTACCTCTTCCTCCCCCTCCTCTTCCTCTTCCCCCTCCTCCTCTTCCTCCTTCTCCTCTTCCTCCTCCTCCTCTTCCTCCTCCTCCTCTTCCTTTTCCTTCTCCTCTTCCTTCTCCTCCTTCTCCTCCTCGTCTTCCTCCTCCTTGTCCTCCTCTCCTTCTCCTCTTCTTCCTCCTGTTCCTCCTCCTCTTCTTCCTCCTCGTTCTCTTCTTCCTCCTCTTCCTTCTCTTCCTCCTCTTCTTCTTCCTCACTTCTCCTCCTCCTGTCCTCCCAGCTCCCTCTCCTCTCTATTCTTCCAGCTCCTTATCCTCTCCTCCCCATTTCCCCAGCATCCTTTCCTCAACCTCCTTCCCATCCCACACTCTGCTTACCTTCCCTGTGCCTTCAACCCCCGCTTACTTCTCATCCATCCTCCCCCTCCCGTTCTCTACTGTTATGCTGCTATTACGTCCTACCTCCCTTTCCCCCTACATCCCCTGCCTTTCTACGTCCTCCTCCGTCCTTCCCCTCCTTCACTCCACTCCTTGTCTTCCAAGATACCACAAACACAACTTACACACACATACACACACACACACACGAGGACGTCAACATAACATCTGGCCGTGACGTGACGACTCTCTACCACCCCCACCACTGCCCACAACATCCCACCATTAGCACCACTAGGGTGCACAGTGCACATTGTAGTGTTTATCAAAGTAACGGTAATGTACACTCGGTACAGACAGCGAGTCTCTAATTTGTAAACCGCAAGTAAGAAATGGACCAAGGCACTGGGTTGGGCCAGCGAATACTGAACCAGTCACGGGTCCAGTTGATAAATTAGACACATGGTCAACACTTGGGTATCTTTATTGTGGAAACGTTTCGCCTCACAGTGGCTTCATCAGTCCATTACAAAGAAGAATGGTGAAGAGCAGGAGTTTGAGGTGATCTGTCCTTCAGCCTGGAGTCGGTGTGATCAGTCCAGCAATCTTGAAAAGATTGAGAGACTGACTACCTTACACCCCTGATCTTCACCATTCTTCTTCGTATGGGACTGATGAAGCCACCGTGTAGCGCATTTGTCTAATTTATCAACTTGTCGGTTCTCTGAACCATTTACCCACATGAGTCAGTGTTGGGTCCATCATCTGACGAAGACCCACGTCACGGGACTACACTGTCCTGTGTCCTGACGAAGGCGACCCAGCACCACTTTGACTGGTGGTGTGCAGGTACCATACAGTCTTAATGACCCTCGTTTAGTCGATAGGGCCCTAATTTTACTCAGACTGGCTATCTATTGGTAATTAGGGATGGTAATTTTGATCTCGAGTAGAGTGTGTGCCTTGAATAGTGGTGGTTAGGCTCACACACACACACACACTCACACTCACTCACACACACACACACACACACACACACACACACACACACACACACACACACACACACACACACACACACACACACACACACACACACATTAGGTGAGTACACATAAAAACCTCGTATTCACAGTATCCTACAGAAACATTAGAAAGTTTCGAACACGTGGATGTAAACAAGTGATAAATATAAGGACGAGTGAGATACAGTAAAGAAGGGAAGGAGGGAGAAAGGGAGAGGGAGAATGAAATAAAGAATGGAACATCTTTTTCCGTATCGCGACCCATGGTGGAACAGGTTTGTGGAGGTGGGTCGGTTGACCCTCCCTCGTGGGTAAATGAAGGAGGGAGGGAGGGAAGGAAGGAGAGGTGCATGAACCTCCTTCTAGTGGTAATAGAAGGGCAGGGGGCAGGGAAGGGAAGGGGGAATTAAGGGAAAGGGTGTGTGTGTGTGAGAGGCAGGGGAGAGAGAGGGCAGGGGAAAGTGATGGCAGAGGTGAGATAAGGGAGCGTGTTCGTGCGGGTGTCACTTTCGCTGTTGCTGCTGTTGAGGTAGCTGTTGTTGTTGTTCTGGTCGCTGCTGTTACGGCTGCTGTTGCTGTCGTGGTTGCTGTTGTTCTTGTTACTGTTTCAATTACTATTGCTGTTGTGGTTGCTATTGCTGTTATTACTGTTGCTGTTGTTATTTCTGCCGTTACTGTTGAGGTTGTTATTGTTGCTGTTGCGGACCCGCCTGGTCCAGGTCTAGGGCAAACCCGTAAGATCTGGTCCAGCGAGTGAAGGCGACGTTAGTTACTATATACAATCCAACCCTTCTCAATACGGTAATTAAATAACAATAAAATATATTAGTGAGTCTCCCCTCCGGTTCAGCTCTGAGCTAGTTTTCTGTGAGGCTCGACTTACATGCAAGTCATCAGTAATATTCATTATTACTGAGATTTTTCCCCCAACAAAAATCATAATGTCAATTTCCTCCAACAAAAATCATTATAATGTCAGTTTCCTCCAACAAAAATCATCTCTCTCTCTATGTATATCACTATCTCTTCTAACCACAGCGCCGGCGTACGACGTGGTGCGGCTGCGGTCGCGGCTGAAGCGAGGTGCGGACGGTGATCCAGTACGCACCGTGTACCTGCGGGCCTTGGGCACCACCCGGGTACTCCACCTTCGACCCAACCACGACCTCATCGGGCGGGTTCCCCTCTTCTACGCCGACCGGGACGACCTGGGTCGCGTCACAGTCACGCCCACTCAATACGTAAGTTCACTTACCTTCTCGGGAGTCAGCCACACACTGGTGTGTGTTGTATAGTGTTGTATTGTGTTGTATTGTGTTATATTGTTCAAGTGACCTTAATGCCTGGCCTGTGTGTGTGTGTGTGTGTGTGTGTGTGTGTGTGTGTGTGTGTGTGTGTGTGTGTGTGTGTGTGTGTGTGTGTGTGTGTGTGTGTGTGTGTGCGTGTTTGTGTGTGTGTGTGTGTGTGTGTGTGTGTGTGTGTGTGTGTGTGTGTGTGTGTGTGTGTGTGTGTGTGTGTGTGTGTGTGTGTGTGTGTGTGTGTACTCACCTAATTGTGGTTGCAGGGGTCGATTCACAAGCTCCTCTGTGTGTGTGTGTGTTGCATAGTGTACTAACGTGTGTGTGTTCAACAGGCTGGGGAGGATGATAGGATGGGTGTACCACACCAGGATGAACACTCTCTGGCTGCACTCCTCGTCTCCCATCATCCACTCACCAGTGCACTCACTCTGGTACGTATACACTCGCTCATTCATTCACTCCACCAGGGTCAACAGGATGGGTGGTGGAGTAGCGATGCATGTCAGAGACAATTTAAATTGTTGTGTTAGACAAGATATAAAGTTAGAAGCGTCGGCCACTGAATCTGTTTGGTTACAGCTTCTCAAGGGCCGAGAAAAACTAATTTTGGGTGTGATTTACAGGGCCCCAAATCTTGATAGGGAGTGCAGTAAACTTCTATGGGACGAAATTCGTAAGGCATCTACATACGAAAATGTTGTGCTAATGGGAGATTTCAACTATAGACAGACTGACTGGAGCAATTTGACAGAAAATTTAGAGTCAGGTGACTTTCTTGATACGATCCAGGATTGTTTTTAAAGCAGTTTGTGACAGAGCCAACTAGAGGAAATAACCTCCTTGACTTGGTTCTTGCCAGTAGGGAAACACTAATTAATAATCAAATTAAAATTAAAAATATCTGATTGGTCAAAAGAGAGGCATATATAGGCAAATCAAAAGAGGAGAGGAGCAATTAAGAAATCGATATATTCAGTTAAAGAGAGAAATAAAAAAGGGAATTAGAAAAGCAAAAAGAGATTATGAGGTTAAAGTTGCAAGAGAATCGAAGACTAACCCAAAAGGATTCTTTCAGGTATACAGAAGTAAGATCAGAGACAAGATAGGCCCACTCATAAGTTCCTCGGGTCAGCTCACTGACAGTGATAAGGAAATGTGTAGAATTTTTAACACATACTTCCTCTCAGTTTTTACACAGGAGGATACCAGCGATATTCCAGAAATGATAAATTATGTAGAACAGGACGATAATAAACTGCACGATTAGGGTCACAAGTGACACGGTCCTTAGGCAAATAGATAAATTAAAACCTAACAAATCCCCAGGCCCTGATGAACTGTATGCAAGGGTTCTAAAGGAATGTAAAGAGGAGCTTAGCAAAACCTTTGGCTAATCTTTTCAACATATCACTACAAACTGGCATGGTGCCAGATAAGTGGAAAATGGCAAATGTGATACCTATTTTCAAAGCAGGTGACAGATCCTTAGCTTCGAACTATAGACCAATAAGCCTAACCTCCATAGTGGGAAAATTTATGGAATCAATAATTGCCGAGGCAGTTCGTAGCCACCTTGAAAAGCATAAATTAATCAACGAATCTCAGCATGGTTTAACAAAGGGGCGTTCCTGCCTTACGAATTTATTAACTTTTTTCACTAAGGTATTTGAGGAGGTAGATCATGATAATGAATATGATATTGTGTATATGGACTTCAGGGTCCCACATCAGAGGCTATTGAGGAAAATTAAGGCACATGGAATAGGAGGAGAAATTTTTTCCTAGATAGAGGCATGATTGACAAATAGGCAGCAGAGAGTTTGCATAAATGGGGAGAAATCAGAGTGGGGAAGCGTCACGAGCGGTGTTCCACAGGGGTCAGTGTTGGGCCCCCTGCTGTTCACAATCTACATAAACGACATAGATAAGGGCATAAAGAGCGACATCAGCAAGTTTGCCGATGACACCAAAATAGGCCGTCGAATTCATTCTGACGAGGACATTAGAGCACTCCAGGAAGATTTGAATAGACTGATGCAGTGGTCGGAGAAGTGGCAGATGCAGTTTAATATAGACAAATGCAAAGTTCTAAATGTTGGACAGGACAATAACCATGCCACATATAAACTAAATAATGTAGATCTTAATATTACGGATTGCGAAAAAGATTTAGGAGTTCTGGTTAGCAGTAATCTGAAACCAAGACAACAGTGCATAAGTGTTCGCAATAAAGCTAATAGAATCCTTGGCTTCATATCAAGAAGCATAAATAATAGGAGTCCTCAGGTTGTTCTTCAACTCTATACATCCTTGGTTAGGCCTCATTTAGATTATGCTGCACAGTTTTGGTCACCGTATTACAGAATGGATATAAATGCTCTGGAAAATGTACAAAGGAGGATGACAAAGTTGATCCCATGTATCAGAAACCTTCCCTATGAGGATAGACTAAGGGTCCTGAATTTGCACTCTCTAGAAAGACGTAGAATTAGGGGGGATATGATTGAGGTGTATAAATGGAAGACAGGAATAAATAAAGGGGATGTAAATAGTGTGCTGAAAATATCTAGCCTAGACAGGACTCGCAGCAATGGTTTTAAGTTGGAAAAATTCAGATTCAGGAAGGATATAGGAAAGTACTGGTTTGGTAATAGAGTTGTGGATGAGTGGAACAAACTCCCAAGTACAGGTATAGAGGCTAGAACGTTGTGTAGCTTTAAAAATAGGTTGGATAAATACATGAGTGGATGTGGGTGGGTGTGAGTTGGACCTGATAGCTTGTGCTACCAGGTCGGTTACCGTGTTCCTCCCTTAAGTCAATGTGACCTGACCTGACTAGGTTGGGTGTATTGGCTTAAGACGGTAGGAGACTTGGACCTGCCTCGCATGGGCCAGTAGGCCTTCTGCAGTGTTCCTTCGTTCTTATGTTCTTATGTTCTTATTTTACTTGTTGTTGTTGTTGTTGTTGTTGTTGTTGTTGTTGTTGTTGTTGTTGTTGTTGTTGTTGTTGTTGTTGTTGTTGTTGTTTTCTTCTTCTTCTTCTTCTTCTTCTTCTTCTTCTTCTTCTTCTTCTTCTTCTTCTTCTTCTTCTTCTTCTTCTTCTTCTTCTTCTTCTTCTTCTTGTTTTTCTTCTTCTTCGTCTTATTATTATTATTATTATTATTATTATTATTATTATTATTATTATTATTAGTAGTAGTAGTAGTAGTAGTAGTAGTAGTAGTAGTAATAGTATAATAATAATAATAATAATAATAATAATAATAATAATAATAATAATAATAATAATAATATGGTAGGGGTGATGCAGTTCCTGGGAAGGAGGTAATGAGAACTGATTCCAGGAAGGAACTGAACAACTACAGTTTCTCTGGTCAGGAGTCCTTCCCTGCTCATGCTCAAGTGTATTGAGGAAGATGAACACCTTGAACTTACCCTACACCCTCTACACTCATGGATACAATGCTCTTTATTTCTGTGACCTATACAGTTCCTCTGATCAGGAGTCCTTCCCTGCTCATGCTCAAGTGTATTGAGGAAGATGAACACCTTGAACTTAACCTACACTCATGGATACAATGCTCTTCATTTCTGTGACCTATTGTAGTCCTTCCCAACGTAGGGGTCGCGAATCCCCGTTGGGAACCATATAGCGTAGGGAAGACGTCCTCTCTCTCCCTCTCCTCTGCCTACCTAGTATCAATGGATAAAAGGCTACAATCACTCACCGTTAGGCCCTTACCTGTACCTTGTATATACAGATAGTGACCCTTCGAGACCTCTAAGTCATCTCGCGGCGGTCTAGACTTAGAATTACTGCCGAGAAATTGCCGGGGAGACTAGCAGAAAATTGTGTGTGTGAGACAGCCTTCAGCGGCTGACTCCAGGCTCACGATACTGCTCCTTCCACCTCAGCTGCTGCCTTCCTGATCGCACCTGCCAGGCCACGATACCTGCCTGCGGTTGATCAACCTGGCCATCGTCCTTGGGGCCCGGTCCCAGACCAGGCCTCCCAGTGGATGCCCTGGTAAGCCAAGCTGTTAGTGTTGGCCTCACGCTGTCTAATGTATTCATCACAGTTGGTCAGGAACAAGGATAGCCAGGGCAGTATCCCTTCATGCATCTGATGCATGAAGGGAGGGTGAAGAAAACTCTTGATCATTTCACTCTTACTGTACTCTTAACAGTGGAGGACCTACATTTTTGGGGCCCTGAAGCCTGAACTGTTAGGGGGACCTCTTCGCAACCCCTTCTTATACAGTAGATCCAAAATTGTTAAACAGTGTGGACTACAGTCGCTTCTGGGGCCCCTCCAGGATTAGGAGTCCCTGACACTTAAGCTTCAATAGATTTATAGTAGATCCGCCACTTGTTCTTAGTGCACACATGGCACCTCTGTTTTGCACCGTCTGCCGAGCCTTTTGCCTTCGTAGGGAGTGATTCCAGTGTGCAAATTTGAAAGCAGTCCCTCTAGAACTTCCCAAGTGTGAATTATAATGTATCTTTCTCAGTTGCGTTTCACGGATACAGTTCGAGGGACTTCAAGCGTTCCCAACATTATAACTGCTTCGCTGAATCTATGCCAGTAGTGAAGGTTCTCTGCACACTCTCCATTATTATTATTATTATAATCAAGGGGGAAGCACTAAACCCGGAGGATTATACAGCGCCTGGGGGGAGGATGTAGAAGACATTCAGGCTTAATTCGGGGAACTGGAGCACAGATCCAATTCCCTAAATCAAGAGCCCCTCACCAACATCAAGGAACCTTCCTTGAGGGGTGCACACTCTCCAGCTCTCCATCCCTGCCTTAAAAGTGGCTGTTAGTATACAACGACACTTCAACCTCGAGGGAACAAGTGACTTAAAGAGTATCGTTAGTATCGGTTATCGTGGTGGGATAATGGCCTTAGATAAAAGTCAAGGTGCCTAACTATATCCCCGGTACCTGGCTATCGTCACGGCACCTAGCTACAGCCGTAATACCTAGGAAAAGTCGAGATACCTAGCAAAACTGCGATACCTAACAAGAGCCACACCACCTAGCAAACAGAAGTGTGGGCAGGTATGGGCATGTGGGCGGGAAGGAAGCAGCTAGCTATAGTGAACTAACATTTATTATTGTTATTATTATTATTATTATTATTATTATTATTATTATTATTATTATTATTATTATTATTATTATTATTATTATTATTATTATTATTATTATTATTATTATTATCATTGCTATTCACTTACTGAGGTGATGAGTGAAATGAAGGTCTCGGAGCCTCAGGAAATGAGTCACACTAACATGCAATAAGTTACAATACGTCGTAGTAATTTACGATAACGCACAGTAACTTCCAGTAAGTTGCAGTAAGTTACTATAGCCTTCAGTAACTTGCACTAGGTAATACTGTGACTGGGACAATTTACTAGTAACTCACAGATGGGTGAATCATTGACGACGTTTTGCTCCGTCCTGGTCCACTAGTATCTCACGACTTAATAATAACTCTAGGACAGACCGAAATGTAGTTAATTTCTTGCGTAAAGTGTAGGATAGTTGTGGTAGTGGTGGTGATGATGATGGTGGTGGTAATGGTGAAGATGGTGCCATAACTAAGGGGGGAGAGGTGACTAGGCGGGTTTATCGAGACAGGAAATGCCAGGAGAATTTCAGTGCTCCACAATACATGGGTCACCCACCTCCACCTTGCCCCAACCTCGCCCACAGTACCAGACATCCAGCACACCACCCCTGGCAGGGCATCCCAGACACACACACACACACACACACACACACACACACACACACACACACACACACACACACACATACACACACGATGAAAAATGTGTTGACTGCATTATTTTTCTTCTAGAAAACATTTGACTCCTTGTCAAGACGTAAAAACTTACTGCAGCCTCTTGCAGTTGATCTGTAGCCTCTTGCAGTTGATCTGCAGTCTCCTGCAGTTGATCTGCAGCCTCTTGCAGTTGATCTGCAGCCTCTTGCAGTTGATCTGCAGTCTCCTGCAGTTGATCTGCAGCCTCTTGCAGTTGATCTGCAGTCTCCTGCAGTTGATCTGCAGCCTCTTGCAGTTGATCTGCAGCCTCCTGCAGTTGATCCGTAGCCTCTTGCAGTTGATCTGCAGTCTCCTGCAGTTGATCTGCAGCCTCTTGCAGTTGATCTGCAGCCTCTTGCAGTTGATCTGCAGTCTCCTGCAGTTGATCTGCAGCCTCTTGCAGTTGATCTGCAGTCTCCTGCAGTTGATCTGCAGCCTCTTGCAGTTGATCTGTAGCCTTTTGCAGTTGATCTGCAGTCTCCTGCAGTTGATCTGCAGCCTCTTGCAGTTGATCTGCAGTCTCCTGCAGTTGATCTGTAGCCTTTTGCAGTTGATCTGCAGTCTCCTGCAGTTGATCTGCAGCCTCTTGCAGTTGATCTGTAGCCTCTTGCAGTTGATCTGCAGCCTCTTGCAGTTGATCTGCAGCCTCTTGCAGTTGATCTGTAGCCTTTTGCAGTTGATCTGCTGCCTCTTGCAGTTGATCTGCAGCCTCTTGCAGTTGATCTGCAGCCTCTTGCAGTTGATCTGCAGCCTCTTGCAGTTGATCTGCAGCCTCTTGCAGTTGATCTGTAGCCTCTTGCAGTTGATCTGCAGTCTCCTGCAGTTGATCTGCAGCCTCTTGCAGCTGATCTGCAGTCTCCTGCAGTTGATCTGCAGCCTCTTGCAGTTGATCTGCAGCCTCTTGCAGTTGATCTGCAGCCTCTTGCAGTTGATCTGCAGCCTCTTGCAGTTGATCTGCAGCCTCTTGCAGTTGATCTGCAGCCTCTTACAGTTGATCTGCAGCCTCTTGCAGTTGATCTGCAGCCTCTTGCAGTTGATCTGCAGCCTCTTGCAGTTGATCTGTAGCCTCTTGCAGTTGATCTGCAGCCTCTTGCAGTTGATCTGCAGCCTCTTGCAGTTGATCTGCAGCCTCTTGCAGTTGATCTGCAGCCTCTTGCAGTTGATCTGCAGCCTCTTGCAGTTGATCTGCAGCCTCTTACAGTTGATCTGCAGCCTCTTGCAGTTGATCTGCAGCCTCTTGCAGTTGATCTGCAGCCTCTTGCAGTTGATCTGTAGCCTCTTGCAGTTGATCTGCAGCCTCTTGCAGTTGATCTGCAGCCTCTTGCAGTTGATCTGCAGCCTCTTGCAGTTGATCTGTAGCCTCTTGCAGTTGATCTGCAGCCTCTTGCAGTTGATCTGCAGCCTCTTACAGTTGATCTGCAGTCTCCTGCAGTTGATCTGCAGCCTCTTGCAGTTGATCTGCAGCCTCTTGCAGTTGATCTGCAGCCTCTTGCAGTTGATCTGCAGCCTCTTGCAGTTGATCTGCAGCCTCTTGCAGTTGATCTGCAGCCTCTTGCAGTTGATCTGCAGCCTCTTGCAGTTGATCTGCAGCCTCTTGCAGTTGATCTGTAGCCTCTTGCAGTTGATCTGCAGCCTCTTGCAGTTGATCTGCAGCCTCTTGCAGTTGATCTGCAGTCTCCTGCAGTTGATCTGCAGCCTCTTGCAGTTGATCTGCAGCCTCTTGCAGTTGATCTGCAGCCTCTTGCAGTTGATCTGCAGCCTCTTGCAGTTGATCTGCAGCCTCTTGCAGTTGATCTGCAGCCTCTTGCAGCTGATCTGCAGTCTCCTGCAGTTGATCTGCAGCCTCTTGCAGTTGATCTGCAGCCTCTTGCAGTTGATCTGCAGCCTCTTGCAGTTGATCTGCAGCCTCTTGCAGTTGATCTGCAGCCTCTTGCAGTTGATCTGCAGCCTCTTGCAGTTGATCTGCAGCCTCTTGCAGTTGATCTGCAGCCTCTTGCAGCTGATCTGCAGTCTCCTGCAGTTGATCTGCAGCCTCTTGCAGTTGATCTGCAGCCTCTTGCAGTTGATCTGCAGCCTCTTGCAGTTGATCTGCAGCCTCTTGCAGTTGATCTGCAGCCTCTTGCAGTTGATCTGCAGCCTCTTGCAGTTGATCTGCAGCCTCTTGCAGTTGATCTGCAGCCTCTTGCAGTTGATCTGCAGTCTCCTGCAGTTGATCTGCAGCCTCTTGCAGTTGATCTGCAGCCTCTTGCAGTTGATCTGCAGTCTCCTGCAGTTGATCTGCAGTCTCCTGCAGTTGATCTGCAGCCTCTTACAGTTGATCTGCAGTCTCCTGCAGTTGATCTGCAGCCTCTTACAGTTGATCTGCAGTCTCCTGCAGTTGATCTGCAGCCTCTTGCAGTTGATCTGCAGCCTCTTACAGTTGATCTGCAGCCTCTTGCAGTTGATCTGCAGTCTCCTGCAGTTGATCTGCAGCCTCTTACAGTTGATCTGCAGCCTCTTACAGTTGATCTGCAGCCTCTTGCAGTTGATCTGCAGTCTCCTGCAGTTGATCTGCAGCCTCTTGCAGTTGATCTGCAGCCTCTTACAGTTGATCTGCAGCCTCTTGCAGTTGATCTGCAGTCTCCTGCAGTTGATCTGCAGCCTCTTGCAGTTGATCTGCAGCCTCTTACAGTTGATCTGCAGCCTCTTGCAGTTGATCTGCAGTCTCCTGCAGTTGATCTGCAGCCTCTTACAGTTGATCTGCAGCCTCTTGCAGTTGATCTGCAGCCTCTTGCAGTTGATCTGCAGCCTCTTGCAGTTGATCTGCAGCCTCTTGCAGTTGATCTGCAGCCTCTTGCAGTTGATCTGCAGCCTCCTGCAGTTGATCTGTAGCCTCTTGCAGTTGATCTGCAGCCTCCTGCAGTTGATCTGTAGCCTCTTGCAGTTGATCTGCAGCCTCTTGCAGTTGATCTGCAGCCTCTTGCAGTTGATCTGCAGCCTCTTGCAGTTGATCTGCAGCCTCTTGCAGTTGATCTGCAGCCTCCTGCAGTTGATCTGTAGCCTCTTGCAGTTGATCTGCAGCCTCCTGCAGTTGATCTGCAGCCTCTTGCAGTTGATCTGCAGTCTCCTGCAGTTGATCTGCAGCCTCTTGCAGTTGATCTGCAGCCTCCTGCAGTTGATCTGTAGCCTCTTGCAGTTGATCTGCAGCCTCTTACAGTTGATCTGCAGCCTCTTGCAGTTGATCTGCAGCCTCTTGCAGTTGATCTGCAGCCTCTTGCAGTTGATCTGCAGCCTCTTGCAGTTGATCTGCAGCCTCTTGCAGTTGATCTGCAGCCTCCTGCAGTTGATCTGTAGCCTCTTGCAGTTGATCTGCAGTCTCCTGCAGTTGATCTGCAGCCTCTTGCAGTTGATCTGCAGCCTCCTGCAGTTGATCTGTAGCCTCTTGCAGTTGATCTGCAGTCTCCTGCAGTTGATCTGCAGCCTCTTGCAGTTGATCTGCAGCCTCCTGCAGTTGATCTGTAGCCTCTTGCAGTTGATCTGCAGTCTCCTGCAGTTGATCTGCAGCCTCTTGCAGTTGATCTGCAGCCTCCTGCAGTTGATCTGCAGCCTCTTGCAGTTGATCTGCAGCCTCTTGCAGTTGATCTGCAGCCTCTTGCAGTTGATCTGCAGCCTTTTGCAGTTGATCTGCAGCCTCCTGCAGTTGATCTGTAGCCTCTTGCAGTTGATCTGCAGCCTCTTGCAGTTGATCTGCAGCCTCTTGCAGTTGATCTGCAGCCTCTTGCAGTTGATCTGCAGCCTCTTGCAGTTGATCTGCAGCCTCTTGCAGTTGATCTGCAGCCTCCTGCAGTTGATCTGCAGCCTCTTGCAGTTGATCTGCAGCCTCTTGCAGTTGATCTGCAGCCTCTTGCAGTTGATCTGCAGCCTCTTGCAGTTGATCTGCAGCCTTTTGCAGTTGATCTGCAGCCTCCTGCAGTTGATCTGTAGCCTCTTGCAGTTGATCTGCAGCCTCTTGCAGTTTATCTGCAGCCTCTTGCAGTTGATCTGCAGCCTCTTGCAGTTGATCTGCAGCCTCTTGCAGTTGATCTGCAGCCTCTTGCAGTTGATCTGCAGCCTCCTGCAGTTGATCTGCAGCCTCTTGCAGTTGATCTGCAGCCTCTTGCAGTTGATCTGCAGCCTCTTTCAGTTGATCTGCAGCCTCTTGCAGTTGATCTGCAGCCTCTTGCAGTTGATCTGCAGCCTCTTGCAGTTGATCTGCAGCCTCCTGCAGTTGATCTGCAGCCTCTTGCAGTTGATCTGCAGCCTCTTGCAGTTGATCTGCAGCCTCTTGCAGTTGATCTGCAGCCTCCTGTAGTTGATCTGTAGCCTCTTGCAGTTGATCTGCAGTCTCCTGCAGTTGATCTGCAGCCTCTTGCAGTTGATCTGCAGCCTCTTGCAGTTGATCTGCAGTCTCCTGCAGTTGATCTGCAGCCTCTTGCAGTTGATCTGCAGTCTCCTGCAGTTGATCTGCAGCCTCTTGCAGTTGATCTGCAGCCTCTTGCAGTTGATCTGCAGTCTCCTGCAGTTGATCTGCAGTCTCCTGCAGTTGATCTGCAGCCTCTTGCAGTTGATCTGCAGCCTCTTGCAGTTGATCTGCAGCCTCCTGCAGTTGATCTGTAGCCTCTTGCAGTTGATCTGCAGTCTCCTGCAGTTGATCTGCAGCCTCTTGCAGTTGATCTGCAGCCTCTTGCAGTTGATCTGCAGTCTCCTGCAGTTGATCTGCAGCCTCTTGCAGTTGATCTGCAGTCTCCTGCAGTTGATCTGCAGCCTCTTGCAGTTGATCTGCAGCCTCTTGCAGTTGATCTGCAGCCTCCTGCAGTTGATCTGTAGCCTCTTGCAGTTGATCTGCAGTCTCCTGCAGTTGATCTGCAGCCTCTTGCAGTTGATCTGCAGCCTCTTGCAGTTGATCTGCAGTCTCCTGCAGTTGATCTGCAGCCTCTTGCAGTTGATCTGCAGTCTCCTGCAGTTGATCTGTAGCCTCTTGCAGTTGATCTGCAGCCTCTTGCAGTTGATCTGCAGCCTCTTGCAGTTGATCTGCAGCCTCTTGCAGTTGATCTGCAGCCTCTTGCAGTTGATCTGCAGTCTCCTGCAGTTGATCTGCAGCCTCTTGCAGTTGATCTGCAGTCTCCTGCAGTTGATCTGTAGCCTGATGCAGTTTGTCTTCAGCCTTTTGCAGTTGGTCTTCGGCTTCTGGCAATTGTTCTTTGGTTTCCGACAAAGACCTTTTGGCAGTTGGTCTTCGGCTTCATGCAGTTGGTCTGCAGCCTTTTACAATTGGTCTTCGGCCTTTTTCAATTGGTCTTCGGCCTCTGATAACTGGTCTTTGGCCTTGGGCAGTCGTTCTGTTACATATTGCCGCTGGTCTGCAGCTTCGAGTCGTTGGCCTCCTGGTTCTGGAAAGACCCTGAGCACCTGCTGGTGATAAGTATTCTGGGCACCTGCTGGTGATAAGTATTCTGGGCACCTGCTGGTGATAAGTACCCTGGGCACCTGCTGGTGATAAGGACCCGGGCGACGTCTCAGGTTACCCTTGAGGGCGACACCTGCGGCCAGGACTCGGGGTCTACCTGCTTCAGGTCACGTAGGCTGAATGGTGAAGTTGGAGGGTCTATGGAGGGGCGTGGTCTATGAAAGTCCTCTTCTACATATTAATTTCCAGGTCTTCTACCAAGTACTTTATTATTTCTTACTTCCTCCTTTCATTTCTTCCTGTTTTTTGCTCCCTCACATGGGCCATCGTCTCTGGTTGCCTATACATAGTTTCTTATTTTCTTCAATCTTGAAGGTGCTTGTCTTGTCTCCTGCACCATGTTATTTAAGTGTGATGTTCGGAGTTTGGTAAACAGAGTTACCTCTCTGAGTGCACGTACAGCACTCAGTGTATAGTGCCCTGGTTGGTTGGTTAATGGGGCTTAAAGCCTATCGACTACACCATGTGTCACTATGGTTGCATGTAATCTGTTCACCTCCAGTGAAGAATACAGAAAACAGGGGTTAGACTCTATATATATATATGTATGTATATATATATATATATATATATATATATATATATATATATATATATATATATATATATATATATATATATAATATATATATATATATATATATATATATATATATATATATATATATATATATATATATATATATATATATATATATATATATAAATAAATATATATATATAGCTTCCTTGGATGCTTCACTTTCATAGTTCCTTGATAATGTGAGTAGTCACGAAAGCGCTTGGAATTTCTCTATTCTTTCAGAGTGGTTGTTTTGCATATTTTGAAATCACCTGTTTACTGTGATCTTATTGCATATATATATATATATATATATATATATATATATATATATATATATATATATATATATATATATATATATATATATATATATATATATATATATATATATATATATATATATATATATATATGCATGCAGGGGATGATATGAAAAGCTGTAAGCCTTCTCCCTGAAAGCTGGCTGCCTTGGATTAACTTCTAGAGCAAGCTGGGCGCCAATGTATTGGTCCAGTGTGGTGAGAATAGTATAGCTCTGCGTACCGTGTTCCAAAGTTCGTAGGCTCGAGTCTCCTTCGGCCAGAAATCAGTGTTTATATATATATATATATATATATATATATATATATATATATATATATATATATATATATATATATATATATATACTGAGAGCCATACACTTCACGGTTTACATATCCTGTGCCTCGGTGAGGCGGTTGAAATGACGTACGTAGACATAGACACAAGCTGCTTAACTAACCTTCCAAAAGCTCTATACAGCTTTAGGAAGATTAGTTAAGCAGCTTGTGTCTATGTCTGCAGCTTGTGACTTTGTGTACTTAACAAAAAGCGAAATAACTTGGAGAACTGAAGACAGAGAGTTAGAGAGGCGAAACAGTTCCATACACACACTTTCAATGGAAGAGTGGCACAAGAGAGTGCCTCATGTGTCTGGTCTTTATCAAGGAACTGTTAAAAGGAACGTGATGTCTGTAGTTGGCACTAGTTATTAAGAGAGTACTGGAACCTGTTTTGTGATTAATTAGTGAGTTAAGACCCTCTTTTAGTGAGCACTCTTCTTAGTAGATAGTTCTTCTCAATAGATAGCCTCGTGTGAACTAACAAATCCTCTACTGTTTGTTCCATGTACTTCCATATATCATCCATTCCTTCTTCTCCTAGTCCTGCATGACCTACGGGCTTAGCGAATGTAATCCTACATAGGAATGCGAAATAGAGTGGGAAAACAATACGCATTTCTATATATTCTTTCTCATCTCCCTCTCTTCCCTTTTCTGAAGGACGGTACAGTGGGGGAGGACCTGGTGGTACGTCCCCTCCCTCCGCATCTGTACCCGCAGGCGACGCAGGAGGAGGAGGCGGTCAGCCCCAACCACCTGCCCCCTCCTGACGACGAGCTCTTCCTTGACGACCTCGACGACCAAATGATCTTCAGCGATGGTCTGCCACTAGCTGGCGACGACGAGGATACAGGTTCTGTCCTAGACCTACAACGACCGTGAGTAGTCCCTCCCTCAGCTGCCACGCTGTTTGTTGTTGTGGTGTGGTGAGCGTGGATGGTGGTTGCTCCTGTGTTAGTAAGTAAGTAAGTAAGTTTATTCAGGTATACACAAATACAGTTACATAGAATTATCATACATAGCAGCATATGTGTAGAGAACCTGGGATAACCCAGAAAAGTCAGACAGAGTGACTTATTTCCATTGGGGTCCTTTTACCTTATTATTATAATATAAAAGTTATAATATTTTCTTATTATTCTACAATGAAGATAACATCTTATTGTTGTGGGTGATGGTTGCTGCTGTGGTTGTGGTGGGTATGGATTGTGGTTGCTGCTGTGGTTCTGGTGAGTGTGGATGATGGCTGGTTCCTGTGGTTGTAGTGAGTAGTGTGGATGATAGTTGTAGTGAAGTGGTGATGGTGGTTGCTGCTGTGGTGGTTGAGTGTGGCTGATAGTTGCTGCTGTGGTGGTTGAGTGTAGATGAAGTAGTAATAACAGTTGCTTGCCGTTTCAACGTCCTGTTATTCGCGTTTTCTTTAACGCAATAATAACTGTTTCATCCTGTTGACAAACAGGTCAGTGTATCCTCAGTACTAACGCAGTGGTAGTTGACTGTAACTCATCTGTTGTTGGGGTCCTGTTGCAGGCAAGACGTTAACGGTATCAACGGCAGTTTACCTGAGGGGCTGACGTTGCTCCGACGCCGCCGTCGACACGTTGAGTCTGAGGGCTTCCACATCGTCTACAAGAGAGCAACCCCCGCTGTCGACACTGACTACGGTAAGTAGACGCTGGCTGCAACAAAGTTCGACACTCATCACGGTAAATCGACATTTGTTTCAACAGGTTACCAGCATTTACTGCCAGTCTGCTGTAGTCAACATCAGACCACAGTAGCTGCACAGTAGGCCTACTTATCCAGGTCAGACTGAGCCTACCCACATCCAAACATTCCCCAAGCAATGCATTTGTCTAACTTATTTTTTTGAAGGTGTGCAAATGGCTCGCTTTAGCGACATCATCTACCGGGGATTTTTTAGGAATTACCGCGAGCAGTATATGAAGGGCTTACCATTGCTTATATAGGAGTCGTCTGCCATGATTACAGGTCGTCCTGGTCGTCACTTGGAGGGTCGTGTAACAGTTTAAGTACAGAGACACTAAGCCAAGCCCATGATGACACTCTTCAGGTCACTTGTTCTATCTAGGCTGGAATATTGCTGCACACTAACAGCACCTTTCAAGGCAGGTGAAATTGCTGACCTAGAAAATGTACAGAGAACCTTCACGGCGCGCATAATGGAGATAAAACACCTCAGTTACTGGGAGCGCTTGAGGTTCCTAAACCTGTATTCCCTGGAACGCAGGAGGGAGAGATACATGATTTTATAAACCTGGAAAATCCTAGAGGGACTAGTACCGAACTTACACACGAAAATCACTCACTACGAGAGCAAAAGACTTGGCAGACGATGCAACATCCCCCCAATGAAAAGCAGGGGTGTCACTAGCACGTTAAGAAACCATACAATAAGTGTCAGGGGCCCGAGACTGTTCAACTGCCTCCCAGCATACATGAGGGGGGTTACCAACAGACCCCTGGCAGTCTTCAAGCTGGCCCTGGACAAGCGCCTAAAGTCGGTTCCTGACCAGCCGGGCTGTGGCTCGTACGTTGGTTTGCGTGTAGCCAGCAGTAACAGCCTGGTTGATCAGGCTCTGATCCACCAGGAGGCCTGGTCACAGACCGGGCCGCTGGGGCGTTGACCCCCGGAACTCTCTTCAGGTAAACTCTAGATATGAGTGACCTGGCCACACCTACGTTAGAAAGAATCTTTTGTAAGTGACCTGGCCACACCTACGTTAGCAGCGTAGTTTAAAGAGCTCCAGGTTACTCGAATCTAAAAATGTGTGTGTACTCACCTAGTTGAGGTTGCGGGGGTCGAGTCCGAGCTCCTGGCCCCGCCTCTTCACTGATCGCTACTAGGTCACTCTCCCTGAGCCGTGAGCTTTATCATACCTCTGCTTAAAGCTATGTATGGATCCTGCCTCCACTACATCGCTTCCCAAACCATTCCACTTACTGACTACTCTGTGGCTGAAGAAATACTTCCTAACATCCCTGTGATTCATCTGTGTCTTCAGCTTCCAACTGTGTCCCCTTGTTACTGTGTCCAATCTCTGGAACATCCTGTCTTTGTCCACCTTGTCAATTCCTCTCAGTATTTTGTATGTCGTTATCATGTCCCCCCTATCTCTCCTGTCCTCCAGTGTCGTCAGGTTGATTTCCCTTAACCTCTCCTCGTAGGACATACCTCTTAGCTCTGGGACTAGTCTTGTTGCAAACCTTTGCACATTCTATAGTTTCTTCACGTGCTTGGCTAGGTGTGGGTTCCAAACTGGTGCCGCATACTCCAATATGGGCCTAACATACACGGTGTACAGGGTCCTGAATGATTCCTTATTAAGATGTCGGAATGTTGTTCTGAGGTTTGCTAGGCGCCCATATGCTGCAGCAGTTATTTGGTTGATGTGCGCTTCAGGAGATGTGCCTGGTGTTATACTCACCCCAAGATCTTTTTCCTTGAGTGAGGTCTGTAGTCTCTGACCCCCTAGACTGTACTCCGTCTGCGGCCTTCTTTGCCCTTCCCCAATCTTCATGACTTTGCACTTGGTGGGATTGAACTCCAGGAGCCAATTGCTGGACCAGGTCTGCAGCCTGTCCAGATCCCTTTGTAGTTCTGCCTGGTCTTCGATCGAGTGAATTCTTCTCATCAACTTCACGTCATCTGCAAACAGGGACACCTCAGAGTCTATTCCTTCCATCATGTCGTTCACAAATACCAGAAACAGCACTGGTCCTAGGACTGACCCCTGCGGGACCCCGCTGGTCACAGGTGCCCACTCTGACACCTCGCCACGTACCATGACTCGCTGCTGTCTTCCTGACAAGTATTCCCTGATCCATTGTAGTGCCTTCCCTGTTATCCCTGCTTGGTCCTCCAGTTTTTGCACCAATCTCTTGTGTGGAACTGTGTCAAACGCCTTCTTGCAGTCCAAGAAAATGCAATCCACCCACCCCTCTCTCTCTTGTCTTACTGCTGTCACCATGTCATAGAACTCCAGTAGGTTTGTGACACAGGATTTCCCGTCCCTGAAACCATGTTGGCTGCTGTTGATGAGATCATTCCTTTCTAGGTGTTCCACCACTCTTCTCCTGATAATCTTCTCCATGATTTTGCATACTATACATGTCAGTGACACTGGTCTGTAGTTTAATGCTTCATGTCTGTCTCCTTTTTTAAAGATTGGGACTACATTTGCTGTCTTCCATGCCTCAGGCAATCTCCCTGTTTCGATAGATGTATTGAATATTGTTGTTAGGGGTACACATAGCGCCTCTGCTCCCTCTCTCAATACCCATGGGGAGATGTTATCTGGCCCCATTGCCTTTGAGGTATCTAGCTCACTCAGAAGCCTCTTCACTTCTTCCTCGGTTGTGTGCACTGTGTCCAGCACTTGGTGGTGTGCCCCACCTCTCCGTCTTTCTGGAATCCCTTCTGTCTCCTCTGTGAACACTTCTTTGAATCTCTTGTTGAGTTCTTCACATACTTCACGGTCATTTCTTGTTGTCTCTCCTCCTTCCTTCCTTAGCCTGATTACCTGGTCCTTGACTGTTGTTTTCCTCCTGATGTGGCTGTACAACAGTTTCGGGTCAGATTTGGCTTTCGCTGCTATGTCATTTTCATATTGTCTTTAGGCCTCCCTTCTTATCTGTGCATATTCGTTTCTGGCTCTACGACTGTTCTCCTTATTCTCCTGGGTCCTTTGCCTTCTATATTTCTTCCATTCCCTAGCACACTTGGTTTTTGCCTCCCTGCACCTTTGGGTGAACCATGGGCTCATCCTGGCTTTTTCATTAATCCTGTTACCCTTGGGTACAAACCTCTCCTCAGCCTCCTTGCATTTTGTTGCTACATATTCCATCATCTCATTAACTGGCTTCCCTGCCAGTTCTCTGTCCCACTGAACCTCGTTCAGGTAGTTCCTCATTCCTGTGTAGTCCCCTTTCTTGTAGTATGGCTTCATTCGTCCTGGCCTTCCTGCTTCTCCCTCCACTTGTAGCTCTACTGTGTATTCGAAGCTTAAAACCACATGGTCACTGGCCCCAAGGGGTCTTTCATATGTGATGTCCTCGATATCTGCATTACTCAAGGTGAATACTAAGTCCAGCCTTGCTGGTTCATCCTCTCCTCTCTCTCTTGTAGTGTCCCTTACGTGTTGGCACATGAAGTTTTCCAGTACCACCTCCATCATCTTAGCCCTCCATGTATCTTGGCCCCCATGTGGGTCCAAGTTCTCCCAATCGATCTCCTTGTGGTTAAAGTCACCCATGATCAGGAGCTTTGCCCTGCATGCATGAGCTCTTCTGGCCACTCTAGCCAGTGTGTCAACCATCGCTCTATTGCTCTCGTCGTACTCTTGCCTTGGCCTCCTGCTGTTCTGTGGTGGGTTATACATCACTGCTATTACCACCTTGGGACCTCCAGAGTGAAGTGTTCCCACTATGTAATCACTTTCTTCTCCGCTGTCTCCTCTCTCCAGCTCATCAAAATTCCAGCGATTTTTGATCAGCAACGCCACTCCTCCACCCCCCCTGTTCCCTCTGTGTGTGTGTGTGTGTGTGTGTGTGTGTGTGTGTGTGTGTGTGTGTGTGTGTGTGTGTGTGTGTGTGTGTGTGTGTGTGTGTGCGTGTGTGTGCGTGTGTGTGTGTGTACTCACTCACCTAGTTGAGGTTGCAGGGGTCGAGTCCAAGCTCCTGGCCCCGCCTCTTCACTGATCATTACTAGGTCACTCTCCCTGAACCGTGAGCTTTATCGTGCCTCTGCTTAAAGCTATGTATGGATCCTGCCTCCACTACATCGCTTCCCAAACTATTCCACTTGCTGACTACTCTGTGGCTGAAGAAATACTTCCTAACATCCCTGTGATTCATCTGTGTCTTCAACTTCCAACTGTGTCCCCTTGTTACTGTGTCCAATCTCTGGAACATCCTGTCTTCGTCTACTTTGTCAATTCCTCTCAGTATTTTGTATGTCGTTATCATGTCCCCCCTATCTCTCCTGTCCTCCAGTGTCCTCTCCTCGTAGGACATACCTTTTAGCTCTGGGACTAGTCTTGTTGCAAACCTTTGCACTTTCTCTAGTTTCTTTACGTGCTTGGCTAGGTGTGGGTTCCAAACTGGTGCCGCATACTCCAATATGGGCCTAACGTACACGGTGTACAGGGTCCTGAACGATTCCTTATTAAGATGTCGGAATGCTGTTCTGAGGTTAGCTAGGCGCCCATATGCTGCAGCAGTTATTTGGTTGATGTGCGCTTCAGGAGATGTGCCTGGTGTTATACTCACCCCAAGATCTTTTTCCTTGAGTGAGGTTTGTAGTCTCTGGCCCCTAGACTGTACTCCGTCTGCTGTCTTCTTTGCCCTTCCCCAATCTTCATGACTTTGCACTTGGTGGGGTTGAACTCCAGTAGCCAATTGCTGGACCAGGTCTGCAGCCTGTCCAGATCCCTTTGTAGTTCTGCCTGGTCTTCGACCGAATGAATTCTTCTCATCAACTTCACGTCATCTGCAAACAGAGACACCTCAGAGTCTATTCCTTCCGTCATGTCGTTCACAAATACCAGAAACAGCACTGGTCCTAGGACTGACCCCTGTGGGACCCCGCTGGTCACAGGTGCCCACTCTGACACCTCGCCACGCACCATGACTCGCTGCTGTCTTCCTGACAAGTATTCCCTGATCCATTGTAGTGCCTTCCCTGTTATCCCTCCAGTTTTTGCACTAATCTCTTGTGTGGAACTGTGTCAGACGCCTTCTTGCAGTCCAAGAAAATGCAATCCACCCACCCGTGTGTGTGTGTGTGTGTGTGTGTGTGTGTGTGTGTGTGTGTGTGTGTGTGTGTGTGTGTGTGTGTGTGTGTGTGTGTGTGTGTGTATTCATCTATTTGTGCAACCCACAAATAGGTGAATACTTATGCGTGGGTTCATGTGTGTATTTAGGGGTTGAGCTCTACTCCTGAGCCTCTCCACTGCCTGACATGTAGAGTAACTCTCCAACTTTCATAGACAGAACCATGTTAACATTCCCGCCGGGGTACAAGAGCGCCTGGGAGGCAGTCAGGTTCCATCTAAGGAAAGGTTCACTTTCTTTAGTCAAGAGAACCCCCTTAAACCCTCACCGACGTCAAGGAGCCTCCCTTCAAGGGCAGTGTTGGAAAATAGCTGCACTAAGGACGCCATTGTGGACACGAGATTAAACATTGTCATTGGTGTGATAAATTGTTAAAAAACCAACAAGTTGAAGATTGAGACACATATGCAACATATGGGAATCTATATTAACGAAACGTTTCGCTATACTGAGGGACTGATTACCTCAAACTCCTCCTCTCCTTACTCCTTTCTGCTTTGTATTGGACTGAAGAAGCCACTGTGTGGCGAATCGTTTCCTTAATAAAGATTCCCATATGTTGCATATGTGTCTCAACCATTACGATTGGTCATTGTGCCGAGTGACGTCACCTAAGGATATCAGAGTGGCCGTTGCAATTGGTCACCGGGCCAGCCAATGAGCGGCTTTGTTGACATTTACCATCTTACCAGGCACCGTGTAAACTAAACCTCACCCAACCACACGTTGTCTACATGAACCTTCTCTCCCGTGTTAAGTGCTACACTGCTGTAGTCTTGACTGGACGGAGGAGCATTTAAGTGCTACACAGCTGTAGTCTTGACTGGACGGAGGAGCCACCTTTGTGCTGCACAGGTATTCCAGGCGCTTAAGAGCACTGGTCTGGGATTTGTGGGAGTGTCAGCGTGCACGCGAGTGTGGGTGGGGGGCGGGTGGGGTAGGAAACGGAACAACGTTTCGCACTGTGTTGAATTTTATCACGTCATGTTTCTTTCTGTGTGGAGCTTTATCAAGTCTTATAATTATTATTATTCTGCTACTCCTTCTCCTTGTCCTCCTCCTCCACCTCCTCCTCCTCCTCTTCCTCCTCCTCCTCCTCCTCCTCCTCCTCCTCCTCCTCGTTCTCCTCTTCCTCTTCCTCCTTCCTCCTTCCTAATCCTCCTTCCTCCTTCCTCCTCCTCCCCTCCTTGTCCCTCTTCATTCTCCTCCCTCCTCCTCCTCCCTTCTCCTCCTCCTCCTCCTCCTCCTCCTCCTCCTCCTCCTCCTCTCCTCCTCCCTCCTCCTCCTCCTCCTCCTCCTCCTCCTCCTCCTCCTCCTCCTCCCTCCTCCTCCTCCTCCTCCTCCTCCTCCTCCTCCTCCTCCTCCTCCTCCTCCTCCCTCCTCCTCCCTCCTCCTCCCTCGCTCCTCCTCCTCCTCCTCCTCCCTCCTCCTCCTCCTCCTCCTCCTCCTCCTCCTCCTCCTCCTCCTCCTCCTCCTCCTCCTCCTCTTCCTCTTTCTCTTCCTCTTCCTCCTCCCAGTGGATGAAGTTCGCCTCTTCGGCTGCCGGGAACTTCAAGACGCCAGTTCGTCTTCGCCTCGGCTAATTTATAGCGCGAGTTCCGTTTCTTTTTACTTTCATTTTCCAGTTGCTGGATGAAAGTAACTTTGAAGCTACCGGTTATTAGAAAGCAGTCAGAGTGTTAACCAAGATAGTTGCTGGATGGTAGTAACTCCTACGTTGAAAAAAAAAGATTGTATATACCATTCACATTTGTAAGCAACATTCACCAACATTCTACTGCAACGTTGTATAGCCACACACGGTGCTGATTCAAGAGTAATTTTTGTGATCTCACTGTGTATATACACCGAGAGGAGGGGCATCTCTCGTTGTTTATGTATGCATAGTGGTGTGTGTATCAATTAGTGAGTGTGTATATACACCTAGGCAGGCGTATCTCTCAGTGTGTATATGTACAGAGAGGTGCTTATCTCTGTGTATATACACAAGCCAATTTAGCTGCCCAGGTGAAGGCTTAATGTATGACCATCTGCAGCTCCTCTCCACCATCCTGGATGAAGACTACTACAGTGCTCCTCCATGATTTGCTTCTTCACCTCAATACTTCTACTTCCTGGTATATCTAATGGGAAGAACACCTTCAACCCAAGTCACTTATTCTTGTTTCCTCAAAAGAGCTCTCTCAACCCAAGTCACTTATTCTTGTTTCCTCAAAAGAGCTCTCTCAACCCAAGTCACTTATTCTTGTTCCCTCAAAAGAGCTCTCTCAACCCAAGTCACTTATTCTTGTTCCCTCAAAAGAGCTCTCTCAACCCAAGTCACTTATTCTTGTTCCCTCAAAAGAGCTCTCTCAACCCAAGTCACTTATTCTTGTTCCCTCAAAAGAGCTCTCTCAACCCAAGTCACTTATTCTTGTTCCCTCAAAAGAGCTCTCTCAACCCAGACCGAGGCCTGGACACGCTGACTAAAGTGGCATACAAGGTCTGTGGTAAATATGTCGCTCTAAAGAAATTTCGCAACAACTCAAGTTAAGAAAATGTACTTCGAGAAATAACAGTTACAGAATATACACTGAAGCATTTATTCCGTGCAGAATTTGCTCCAAAGAGATTAGATTTTGCCACCGAAGTGGCAAGAGTATATGGTATAGCGCAAGAGTATATGGTATATGGATACACAAAAGGCCTAGGAACTAGCCCCCAAAAGGAATTAGCAACTAGGCCACCAAAGGAACAAAAAATTTAAAAAATTGGGAAATATGCAAAATATTTTTTTTTTCACATATGCAAAATCCAAATATAGAACCTCTCTTCCAGGAGTTCAACCGAAGGGATATTCAGATACAAATGACAGCAAAAAATGAGCACAGTCTTGAAAGAACTGTATTAATCAACAGGACAACCAGGAAAAACAGGTATCGAGAATCCTAACAGATAACAAAGACAGGTAGTAACAAAAAAAAAAAGTTCAATATCAGCAAAGTAAAAAGTTCAGTTGTCCAAGGTAAGGTCCTGCCGCCAGTGTTCCTTCTCGTCCTCACAGCAGACACAGACAAGAACACCAGCCACAGCTTCGCGGCATCTTTTGCGGACAATATCCACAGTAAATGTAAAAGCCACCTCAGTAGAAGGCACAAAAAAATTAAAAACAGATATCAACAAAGTCTTCCAGTGGTAAAATGAAACTAACATGATGTTCAGTGATGAACAACTTCAGCTGCTGAGGTTTGAAGACGTCAACACCAGCACAGTACACAGACCACAGGCACGTCACACTACGGAACGTAAGGAACAGGTAAAAAAAAACTTATGAATAATTATTCCACAGGCCCTGTCATTTGAGAAGCACAATAAGGTAAATGCGGTACAGGCTAGGAAAAATAACAGGGCAGATTGAGAATTTTGAAAACAAGAGAAGCAACGCCACTGATATTTTTCAAATCACTTGCGCTCTCACGACCTGAATATATTGTGTTGTGCTCACAGCACCTTACAAGGCACGAGAGATAGTTGAGCTGGAAAATATTCATAGGTATTACTGCCCGCAGAAAATCAATAAATCGTATACACAACTGAGAAGTCTTCAAAGCACTTGGATTCTCCTCTCTCTCTCTCTCTCTCTCTCTCTCTCTCTCTCTCTCTCTCTCTCTCTCTCTCTCTCTCTCTCTCTCTCTCTCTCTCTCTCTCTCTCTCTCTCTCTCTCTCTCTCTCTCTCTCTGGAACGAAGAAGAGAAAGAGATATACCTGATAATATATACGTGGAAGATAGTTGAAGGCCTTGTCCCTAACTTGCACTCTGCTACAACAGCTTGTGAGAGTGATGACTATGTGTGCTTGCAGAGGTAGAAGAACCCTCGAAACAGATCATGGGTAAAGTATAGGTAAATGGTTGAAAATGAGCTGGAGACGGACAGTGGTTGATTAGTATGAGTGGGACATGTTGCCAGCAGCACGGTGGAGCTGGACGAGGTGGACTGGAGTTAATAGAGGCAGAATCCGTCTAGGAAGGAACGGACAGTCTGAGAGGACTAGGACAGTCTAGCAGCACAGAAAGATGATAATTTTATTATATGGGAGTGAAGCATCCATCGGCCTGAAGAATCTCCTGGTCTGAAGCATCCCCTGGTCTGAAGCATCTCCTGGCCTGAAGCATCCCCTGGCACGAAGCATCTCCTGGCCTGAAACATCCTGGCCTTAATCATCTCCTGGCTTGAAGCATCTCTTGGCCTGAAGCATCTCTTGGCCTGAAGCATCTCTTGGCCTGAAGCATCCCCTGGCCTGACTCAACTAGGTTTCACATGTCTGTTTACAATAAAAGCAGATCACTACACAGTACATTCCCAAGATGGTTGAAGGTGATCTGGCAGGAAAAAAGTACCTCACCAAGGTTCATATGATCCAAAAACCTTGTGAGTGGATGCAAGATGAAGTATTAACACTATACACTAACAATCTTCACCAATAACCCGCGCATAAGAGAAAGAAACTTTATGACGACATTTCGGTCCAACTTGGACCATTAACTAGTCACATGTATGACTAAACTTCGTCATACAGTTTCTTCTGTGTGCGGATTATTTGTATATTGTTCTAGTCTCTGTGTTCTTCGTTGACCAACAATATCAGATGACTTTCAACGTGATGCGATTTTATTACTGTTGTATTATCTGGTGAGAATTGAAGACTTGGGGATCAAATCTCATTAAATCCCAATCCCACAACGCCTGTGGAATGGGATTCAATGAGATTTGCTGTCAGGTATTATATATACTGTGTATATACGGTGGGATTTCAGATATATTGTATGACTGCTTATCTATCAGCCCAGTCGGTGGCTTGGGTCTCGATGGGAGGGGCAAGAGGGTGTAAGTGGAGGGGCAGGAGGGTATGGTTGGAGGGGTATAGGAGCAGTAGGGACTACTGGTATTGCCCAGGGCTGGGGAAGACCGAGCACAGCTACCCAACACTCAGCCAGCCAGCCAGCCAGACACTGGCTAGACAGCACCCTAAGTGAACCCGCTAACCCTCCCTCCCTCCTGGTGAAAGTTATCCTCCTCCTCCGCCTCCTCCTCTTCTTCTTCCTCCTCTTTAACCCATCAACCTCATCCCTGATTCACTGACCTGAAACCCCCTGCACTCACCTAGCTGTGATTGCAGGGGTGTCGAATCTCGGTGTCTTGTATCTACAGTACACTGAAACCTTTGTCTTTTAATTGTCTAAATCCTCTCCTTAATTATATATCTAAATCATTCCCACAATTTTTCCTCGCGTCTTGGAGGCGAGAACTTTAGGTAACTTCACAAAATAGGTTGGACAAGTACATGAGTGGGTGTGAGTTAGACCTGTCAAGCATGGACCAGTATGCCTACTGTTGCGTTCCTTCTTATGTTCTTATATTCTCATGTTCTTAATCTCCCCCAGCCCCCTTTCTTCATTCGTTCAGTGTTGGGCCCCTTGTTCACAATCTACATTAACGACATAGATGAGGAAATAAATAGTGACATAAGCAAATTTGCTGATGACACCAAAATAGGCACTCCAGGATGATTTGAACAGACTGATGCAGTGGTCGGAGAAGTGGTAGATGCAGTTTAATATTGACAAATGCAAAGTTCTAAATGTTGGACAGGAAAAATAACCATGCCACATATAAACTAAATAATGTAGATCTTAATACTACTGATTGCGAAAAGGATTTAGGAGTTCTGGTTAGCAGTAACCTACAACCAAGTAAACAGTGCATTAGTGTTCGCAATAAAGCTAACAGAATCCTTGGCTTCATAGCAAGAAGTATAAATAATAGGAGTCCTCAGGTTGTTCTTCAACTCTATATATCTTTGGTTAGGCCTCATCTAGATTATGCTGCACAGTTTGGTCACCGTATTACAGAATGGATATAAATGCACTGGAAAACGTACAAAGGAGGATGACAAAGATGATCCCATGTATCAGAAATCTTCTCTATGAGGATAGACTGAGGGCCCTGAGTCTGCACTCTCTAGAAAGGCGTAGAATTAGGGAGGATATGATAGAGGTGTATAAATGGAAAGCAGGAATTAATAAAGGGGATGTAAATAGCGTGCTTATTACAACCCAGGAGTCCCAAAGGCCTGTTATCCTGGGTGTAAAGGGAGCAAAATAAACAGGACAGAAAAACTTTTGACTTGTATTATCCTTCACCAATTTAGAACAGAAGTATGTATACTATATACACTATGTACAACAATAGGTATTAGTGCACTCCACGGTAAGCAAGGCAGAATAGAAGCCACTAGAGAGCAAACCGTGCTTCAACCAGCTCTAGAATGGGAATGTCAAGGGCAATCAGGTGAGTGGTACCCACATCACTTCTGCGATTGCCAAAACCATCTTCTCATTGGCTGGAACCTGGGTACTGATTGAACGACGGGGCCCCATCATCAACCCTTAGTACCTGGTTCACTGGTTGGGGGAGATAGCCTTTCATTGAGGGTGTGTACATGCGCCGAATAAAGGTTACGTAATCTTTGCATGCCACAGTGCTAAAAATATCTATCACAGACAGAACTCGCAGCAATGGCTTTAAATTGGAAAAATTCAGATTCAGGAAGGATATAGGAAAGCACTGGTTTGGTAATAGAGTTGTGGATGAGTGGAACAAACTACCGAGTACCGTCATAGACGCTAAGACGTTGTGTAGTTTTAAAAATAGGTTGGATAAATACATGAGTGGGTGTGGGTGGGTGTGAGTTGGACCTGACTAGCTTGTGCTACTAGGTCGGATGCAGTGTTCCTTCCTTAAGTGACGTGTCTGACCTCACTTGGTCAAGGCACTGGCTTAAGCCGGTACGAGATTTGGAGCCGCCTCGCATAGGCCAGTAGGCCTGTTGCAGTGTTCCTTCTTTCTTATGTTCTTGTGTTTCATCTCTGCCTAACTATTCCTCTTTCCCTTCCACCCCGAGTTTTGCCTCACAAGTTATGTTTGCTGGGAGATCGAGTCCTATCTCCTGTGATGTTGTGTGTTTAATGTTATTCCTTATTGACCACGTTTCGCCCACACAGTGGACATTATAAAGTCACAAACAGATCTACCTGGGTCAAGAGTACGTGAGTATATATAGTGTGGAGAGTCAGGTGGAGAATGTTGGGTAGGTTGTGTTAGAGACTGACCTGCCCGGGACGGGCCAGTGTGTGTATTATGAAGGATAATGATAACGAAGTTTTCTGGCCAGGAAACTTCTTCATCATTATCCTACATAAGAACATACACACTGGCCCGTCCCGGGCAGGTCAGTCTCTAACACAACCTGCCCAACATTCTCCACCTGACTCTCCACACTGTATACACTCACGTACTCTTAACCCAGGTAGATCTGTCCCTGACTTGATAAAATTCACGGTGTGGGCGGAACGTGGTCAATAAAGGGTCACATTAGACTACAATAATAATCTCTTATTAAATGTTATTTGAATCGGGAGAAATATAATTTTCCTTCCATTTTAAGAACGGAATTGAAAGTTAAGACACTTGTGCAACATCTGGTGATCTTTATTGTAGACGTTTCGCCATCCAGTGGCTTTATCAATACAGATTCTTGGACATAATAAGGAAACAGAAGAACTATATACAAAAGATGAGGTAATCAGTCCCTCAGCCTTGAAGGTGGTGTTTAGAGCACCGTGGTTGTAGAGATTAATAATAATAATAATAATAGTAACCACAATAATAATAATAATAATAATAATAATAATAATAATAATAATAATAATAGTAACCACAATAATAATAATAATAATAATAATAATAATAATAATAATAATAATAATAATAATAAAATATAACTGGGGGTGTTTGGTTTGCCTGCAGCATTGATGGAACTCGACCACATTCCTGCCAGGAGTCCTGAAGCTCGTCCCAGACGCAAAAGGAGCGCCCCGTACATCATCTACCCTGAGATCCTCGTCCTAGTCGACTACGACGGCTACCTGTGAGTTGAAACCTCTTATCTAAGCCTCTCTAATCTCGTACCCAGTCCTCTCTAATCTCGTACCCAGTCCTCTCTAATCTCGTACCCAGTCCTCTCTAATCTCGTACCCAGTCCTCTCTAATCTCGTACCCAGTCCTCTCTAATCTCGTACCCAGTCCTCTCTGATCTCGTACCCAGTCCTCTCTGTCTCTTTCTATGTCTTTGAATCTCTTCCTCTCTCTGCCTTCCTGGGAGGTAGAGTGTTGGGCTCACTTCTGAAAAGCTCCGAATTCAGCCTTGGGAGAGACAGGTTTGTAAATCACCTAACACCCGCTGTCTTCTGCTCGTCTGGCAATAAACGGTACCTAAAAGTTAGACGGCTGTTGCATCCTGGGAAGGTGGACCACCTCAGAGGCCAATCAGAAGTAGGCTACAATTCGTCGCTTTGCTTGGGTTATTAACCAACCAGAATTAATAATTTTTTTCGTCTTCTTTTCTTCTTCTTCTTCATGACCTATGTGGTTTGAGCGTGTTTCTTTTTTTTAAATTATAGTTCTCTCTCCTTTGCCTCTCTACAGGCTACATGGGCAGGACAACAGTCAGATCAAGAGTTACTATGTGTCCTTTTGGAATGGCGTAGATCTACGTTACAAGCTTCTAAAGGGACCTCGAGTGAAGATCTCCATCGCTGGTATTATTATCTCCAGGGTAAGTCGTGTGTATCTGCATGTGTGTGTGTGTGTGTGTGTGTGTGAGAGAGAGAGAGAGAGAGAGAGAGAGAGAGAGAGAGAGAGAGAGAGAGAGAGAGAGAGAGAGCAACTCTTATCATACATTCATCGCTACCCCTCCCTCACAGAGCCGCGATGCGATGCCCTACCTGGAGAAGAACCGGGTGGGTCGCGATGCTATAGACTCAGCCAGTGCCCTCACGGACATGGGCAAGTACCTGTACCAGGAGCGTCGCCTACCCACCTACGACATCGCCGTGGCCATCACCAAGTGAGTACCTGGCTTGCCCTCATCCCGTACAGTGCTCAACACAGGTGTTTCGTAAACCAACGAGATTTTGTAGCCCTTGATTTGCCTATCTAATATTTTGACTTACCACCCATACGATAGGTGTTTGGTGGATAGTAAAGCTATCAAAGAGTAATAGCAGAAATAATAATAATAATAATAATAATAATAATAATAATAATAATAATAATAATAATAATAATAATAATAATAATAATAATAATAACAGAAGAAGAAAAAATATTGATTTCCCTGTGTTAAAAATTTTTGATCCTTCAGAGGCAAGTTACTATAAGAAAAAAATTTTTATTCTTTTCTTCCTCGTTGCTTTGAAAAATCTAATTTTATCATTATACTTTGATTATTCATTGAGCTTTAGAAAGGTAGAGGAGAGGTGACTGACTGCAAATGATCCTCGGGGCTGGAGTGTAAGTATGTACGAACGTACTGAAGACGGTGCTCAGTGTCGGGACATAGTGAGCGCTTATCTTGGAGGTCAGTCCAAGAGACCGACTGGTCAGATTCCCAGTTGCGATCAGGGGAGCGGAGGATCGAGCTTCCACCCTTTCTTGGGCCGAATGACCCACAGAATTTGTATCTGGTTGCAATACCTGGAAGACCAAGTTACAGGTAGAGCCTCGACCTGAAACTCGTGTCCACTACTTTGATGAGAAAGTTATCTTTCATGAGAATGTTCCTACAGACTATTTAGCCATTAACAGTCAAATTACAACTATAATATTGACTATGTAATTAATTACATTAAGTGTGTCAGTTGCATAAAAATAGAAAGTTGGATGAGGAGACGTTTCTTTAACGTAGAGCTGAGGAGGTTGAATGTGGTTTGATATTAATACACAAGATTATTATTGTGGCCAGAGTGAAGGTTGCAGATGAGGTTGAGACCAGAGAAGAGCCTGGCCTGTGCTGGCAGACCTCCCAGTCACCGGGAAGGGCCACCACCCCAAAACATTTTTCTCATCCAAGTCTGTCTTCCCTCATTAACATTCCTACCCAGGTACGACTTGTGTCGTCGACGCAAGAGCGGGAGGTGCACGACGGGCACTGCTGGTACGTTACACTCCACCAGATACCCCGCACGTGCACACACACACCAACATCTGAGTGTATGGCAGACACATCTATACGGTGGAGGATCTACTGTTTGGGTTATTGGTTCTTAGCACACACAGTCTGGTCCGTAGTTTGCTAATGTTACAACTACCTCTCCCCCCCCCCACCCCTAACATCCGTGTGTGAGGACCCTTGTTTTCTGTGAGGATGAGGATGGAAAACAAAGGGGGTCAGTTAACAGTCACAGTGGTTGAGGTAAGTAGCGAGCCACAGACGACAAGTTGACGACAGACCAACAGAAACAGTCACCACCACCATCTACCAGCACTACCAGCACTACCAGCACATGAAGCAGAAGCACGCCCAAAGTCTGATACGAGGGACTTACAGGTTTTGGGGCACTTGGGTATCTGGCTTTGGGTACACAGAACCTAACATTTCTCCCTCAACAGTCCATATATGTTAGCAACATTGATCACGGCAGCAGTCCTGTTGTGACGTCACCAACAATGCTAACGCCTCCTGTTATGACTTCAGTGCTGCCCCCGTACAACTGTGGGGGGCACTGCTGATGACCCACCCACCCACCCACCGTTGAAAACAGCCACCAACGATACTAAAATGAAACTCTCTGACTCTTTTTATTTACTTGCAGATTAGACATGTGTAGACGCGCTTTCACAGGGGGGGTTTGCAACAGGGGGACTGCAGGTAGGTTGAACGGGACTGACCATTGCACCACCTGCACTACCACCATCACTTCCACCATCACCACAACTACAACCAAAATCCCCAACCTGCATATAAACAACAGCACAATACTGTAGACGGGGTTAATTACCAGTCTATCCTTCACAGTTACTTATATCAGCTGAGAGCATGTTAAATAACTTAGTAGGAGGAGGAGTGTTGTGGTGGTGGTGGTGAGTGTAGAGTCTGACTCTCCTAGACTTAGGCTTACCTGTCTTTACAGAAAGCACTTGTATTGAAATTTTCACTGCAGTAAATAGAGATTCAACTATATATATATAATATATATATATATAATATATATATATATATATATATATATATATATATATATATATATATATATATATATATATATATATATATATATATATATATATATATATATATATATATATATATATATATATATATATATATATATATATATATATATATATATATATATATATGCAAATAATGGTTAACACTGTTAAAATAAATCATAAATTTGTAGTTACTCTGGACTTTAATCATTGCACCATTCCCGCCACTATTCCCGCCACTATTTCCGCCACTATTCCCGCCACTATTCCCGCCACTATTCCCGCCACTATTCCCGTGCATAAGTCACTATCACCGGCCACCAGACTAACATACTATTATATATTATTAATATACAAACACTTGAAGCAGTACTATCCACTTGACTATTTCCCACAGTACCATTTCATGAACACATATAATAACACACCTGGCGGGGCCAGGAGCCGTGACTCGACCCCTGAATCCACGTTTAGGTGAGTACCAGATTACCACCATCACCACCTTTGCAAATAAACGTTATGCAACAAGCTTTTCCCGAGGACAACGTTTCGCCCTGTGTCACCTTTTTCAAGCTACGGCTTTTTACAAGCACTACACTGGGCGAAATGTTGTCTCATTTAAAGCTTGTGTATCTTCTCGTTTCGTCCAAACAAGTAACTTGTTTCACTCTCTGGTATCTCTGTCATTCTCACTATTTTTTAATAGGCTATAAGAGGAAGGGTAGGAATAGGGAAGGGAAGGATTGGAATAGGATAGAGAAGAGAGAAAAGTTGTGGGTAGATAGACAGAGAGGTAAGACAGGTTGTGGATAGACAGGAAGAGAGAGAGGTAAGAGAGGTTATGGATAGACAGGAAGAGAGAGAGGTAAGAGAGGTTGTGGATAGACAGGAAGAGAGAGAGGTAAGAGAGGTTATGGATAGACAGGAAGAGAGAGAGGTAAGAGAGGTTGTGGATAGACAGGAAGAGAGAGAGGTAAGAGAGGTTGTGGATAGACAGGAAGAGAGAGAGGTAAGAGAGGTTGTGGATAGACAGGAAGAGAGAGAGGTAAGAGAGGTTGTGGATGGACAGGAAGAGAGGTTAAGTAACCTTACCACTCTGAGTGTATTATCAAGACTACCGTCATTATAGCATCAACACCATCAAGGCTACTGCACTATGTTCACTGTAGTTATCATCACAGGCATGATGATGCATAACATCCCAGAATCCTTGGTATACCTGTACTCATCGACCGACACATTCACCATCAACAGCGTCCTTCACAGTCACTATTGTATCACTTTCACTTATTATCACCACAATCATCACACTGATGACCACAATCATCACACTGATGACCACAATCATCACACCGATGACCACAATCATCACACTGATGACCACAATCATCACACTGATGACCACAATCATCACACTGATGACCACAATCATCACACTGATGACCACAATCATCACACTGATGACCACAATCATCACACCGATGACCACAATCATCACACCGATGACCACAATCATCACACCGATGACCACAATCATCACACTGATGACCACAATCATCACACTGATGACCACAATCATCACACTGATGACCACAATCATCACACCGATGACCACAATCATCACACTGATGACCACAATCATCACACTGATGACCACAATCATCACACCGATGACCACAATCATCACACTGATGACCACAATCATCACACTGATGACCACAATCATCACACCGATGACCACAATCATCACACCGATGACCACAATCATCACACTGATGACCACAATCATCACACTGATGACCACAATCATCACACTGATGACCACAATCATCACACCGATGACCACAATCATCACACTGATGACCACAATCATCACACTGATGACCACAATCATCACACTGATGACCACAATCATCACACTGATGACCACAATCCTCACACTGATGACCACAATCATCACACTGATGACCACAATCATCACACTGATGACCACAATCATCACACCGATGACCACAATCATCACACTGATGACCACAATCATCACACTGATGACCACAATCATCACACCGATGACCACAATCATCACACTGATGACCACAATCATCACACTGATGACCACAATCACACCGATGACCACAATCATCACACTGATGACCACAATCATCACACTGATGACCACAATCATCACACTGATGACCACAATCATCACACTGATGACCACAATCATCACACCGATGACCACAATCATCACACCGATGCCACAGTCATCACACCGATGACCACAATCATCACACTGATGACCACAATCATCACACTGATGACCACAATCATCACATCGATGACCACAATCATCACATCGATGACCACAATCATCACATCGGTGACCACAATCATCACATCAATGAGCAGTCATCACACCGATGGCCACAGTCACACCGATGACCACAATCATCACACCGATGACCACAATCATCACACTGATGACCACAATCATCACATTGATTACCACAATCATTACACCGATGACCACAATCATCACATCGATGACCACAATCATCACATCGATGACCACAATCATCACATCGATGACCACAATCATCACATCGATGACCACAATCATCACACCGATGACCACAATCATCACACCGATGACCACAATCATCAATCATCACATCGATGACCACAATCATCACACCGATGACCACAATCATCACACCGATAACCACAATCATCACACCGATTACCACAATCATCACACTGATGACAATCATCACATCGATGACCACAATCATCACACCGATGACCACAATCATCACAGCGATAACTACAATCATCACATCGATGACCACAATCATCACATCGATGACCACAATCATCACACCGATGACCACAATCATCACAGCGATAACCACAATCACATCGATGACCACAATCATCACACCGATGACCACAATCATCACACCGATGACCACAATCATCACACCGATGACCACAATCATCACATCGATGACCACAATCATCACACCGATGACCACAATCATCACATCGATGACCACAATCATCACACCGATAACCACAATCATCACACCGATGACCACAATCATCACATCGATGACCACAATCATCACACCGATGACCACAATCATCACATCGATGACCACAATCATCACACCGATAACCACAATCATCACACCGATAACCACAATCATCACACCGATAACCACAATCATCACATCGATGTCCAAAAGCTCCAGCTGCGGGGTTATCCTATGACTACGACTCGCGTCGGGAAACACTTGTCCTGTTTCCCGACAAACCTAACCTAACCACACTGTGACACTACGTCTGGAGACATGACCCCTCTCGTGACATAGAAAACCTCAGTGTCGGGTAGGTCATGTCTTCTACTGGACATGCAGCCTTCTGTCTGTCCGTCTGTCTGACTACCTGTCTGTCTGACCCGGTGATTACCAGACTACACACTCACACACACTTCTCTCCTCTCTTACATGTGACTGTTGCTCGTTTACTCTATGCCTCCGTATTTACCTAACAGGAGATATATCTTGACTGACTTTGTGTTGTTTGCCGTTGACCTGTTAATGCACTCTTAATGACCTTTTTGTTCTACTCCGTTGACCTGCTAATGCACCCTCATTGACCTTTTCAATCACTGTTGACTTCTGTTTATGCACCTTGGTACTGCTGATTTTGATCTTTTGATACCTAGCGACTTCTACTTAGTAACTTGTACCTAACTACTTCTGCCTAGTAACTTATACCTAGCGACTTCTACCTAGTAACTTATACCTAGCGACTTGTACCTAGTAACTTATACCTAGCGACTTGTACCTAGTAACTTATACCAAGCGACTTCTACCTAGTAACTTATACGTAGCGACTTCTACCTAGTATATTATACTATTGTCGACATATATTTGCTTATCAATATTGCCGTCGTTTGACGTGACCTCCGTGTGTGTGTGTGTGTGTGTGTGTGTGTGTGTACGACGTTGTCAAACATGGACTGACTGACTGGTTTTCAGTATCTGTAAGAAGATTAACAAGAGAACTTCAAGGGAAGAACAAGACTTAAGAACCTTCAGTCATACTCGACACATGTAACTAAAACATTCAGTGGGACTCAAAACATGCTCATGTCATCACTAAGGTTTAATTTACGTCCGAGAAAATGACAGGGGATTCACGAAGAGCGTAAGTTCAATGTGTTGCTTTACGGAGTTTACTGCGGAGGATTTGTCATAAGTGACGGGAGGCAAGAACGTGTAGACTACAAGACCAAATATTGACACTTGTTTGATCTGTCTGTCTCTCTCTCTCACCGCTGCCAACGGATGAAGCTGGCTAGTCAAGGTAAGCCTCCACCTCCAGTGTCAACCTCCAACCTTCCCCTCGCTCCCTTTACAACCTTTACCTCCGGTCTACCTACCTTTCCTTCCTCAGCCTCCAGCCAGTTGCTCCTCGCCTCACCTCCAGGCTGGGGGTGGATTCCTCCCTGCGGTTGTCTGTCTGTTTTCCAGTGTATTTACTAGCCAGCAACATTAATGTGAGATGCGAGAGTTACCTGTGCCCCTTGTCTGTCTTACCTACCTCAGAAAATACGCAATTTTTTCTGATCTGTGTCCTAAAAAAGGGTTATAATCCATAAGTAATAGAATATACTTTTTTCACGGACTGACGTAAGTTTTTCTGGAAGTTAAGATTCACATATGGCAGCCCAGTTGTTGGAGTCATTATGACCCTCTGTAATCATGTACCACTGCTGCCTACATGATACCTACCTCCAAGGTACATAACACAACGATTACAGTGAATGATTTGCAAGTGGCACAATGTTGACACTCTCATCGGCATAACCTTAGTACACACACACACACACACACACACACACACACACACACACACTGTTGTATTTCGTAAAATTCCCATTGTTGGCTGACCAGGTGGACAGCCGGTGCCTGGTAGAGCCGATGAGAAACACTCTCCTCAAGATGAATTAAGGAGGAAAGGTGTAAAAGCCTGTGGATGGAAAAGGGTGTCTGATCACTTAGTAAAGCCTTGTCTTTAGGGAGTTAGATCCCCTTACAACATACCTCAAGCTGTTATCTAAAGCTATTTAGCTTTTTAACGATGATTTAGGTGTTGTTTCGTTAAAATAACTAAGAAGGCTGAATTTAAAGTAATTACTGGTTATTTTGTGGTGACGATCAGTTGAACAATGGGAATTTAACAGTGAAAATAAACCAATTGTGTGTGTATGTGTGTGTTCCGCGTGTGTGTGTGTTCCGTGTGTGTGTGTGTGTGTGTGTGTGTGTGTGTGTGTGTGTGTGTGTGTGTGTGTGTGTGTGTGTGTGTGTGTGTGTGTGTGTGTATGTATGTTGTTTGTCACGTCAGCCCCAAAACTCAGATATAATTCAACACTGCTCCTCCGTCACGTTGTTCTTCGTTATCTGTCCTCTCCCTGACCGTCCAATCTTCGTTATCATTATCGCTTGTTGCTTCTCCTCGACATTATTTTCAGTTTCTCATTATCTTCCTATAATATTTGCCTCTCTTTTCCTTCTTATATGTATTTCAATTCCGATGGATTTTCCTTCTCTTTTCTGTAAATTATTTTTTAATTCTTCTGTTCCTGTCCGCCATTGTAAGCTTTTTAAAGCTTTCTCTAACAACGTAACAGCTAAAACTTTTTAGAAAAGTGAAACGACATAACACAAAGCCTGTCTTAGAGAATATTCTGTATATACACTTCTGAGGGGTCCTGTGTGTACACACAGGACCCCACAGAAGTGTATACACACTTGATCCCTCAGAAGTGTATACACACTTGATCCCTCAGAAGTGTATACACACTTGATCCCTCAGAAGTGTATACACACTTGATCCCTCAGAAGTGTATACACACTTGACCCCTCAGAAGTGTATACACACTTCTGAAGATAATTTTAATGTGGTTAAGGCATCACAATATACTTACAGATGTTGCCAAGATTGCTTGTAGCCTTAACGACCCTTGTGTAGTGTATCAACTACACGAGGATCACTGTAGCTACGACACAATAAAGCTAGCACGCAGTAAAGCTACCAAGCATTAAAGCTACTAAATAATAAAGCAACCAGACAATGACCCCTCGTCTAGTCGATAGGTATTCAACTTTAAGTAGCGTAAGTGTCAGAAGTTCAGGTTGGCCAGTAGACACATCGTACACGCACAGCAGCTGTGGCAAGGAGGTTCCTTAATGAAGGTGGAAAATCCTCTTGATCCAAGTAGTTGGATGCATCTTTACCTTCCCTGGATTGAACCTGATTGCCTCGTAAACCTTAAGATATTTGACCTCTACGGATTTAGCTCGTGCTAACAAGGCAACTTGTGGGCAGTACCTGCCATCGTGCGGGAAAGTGTTCAGCATATCCACTGAAGAGGGGCTCTACTTGACCTCGAAATACTATTGATATACTTTTCCCCTTTTCTTGTGTATTCCTTTATTGCTCTACTTTCCCCCTTTCTCCCTTGTGATAATACTGTTGCTTCTGCATGCGTATGTATGGTGTATGTTGTTACTGTTGTATGTTGCATGGTCGCACACACTGCATCTTGCAAGTGGAATGCCTATACATATACAATAAAAAATATATACACAGTTTTCGTTTTATTATAAGTTCATGCATGTGATAGTTGCTTTATTGCTCATTTTCTAGCACTACTCTATATATATATATATATATATATATATATATATATATATAATATATATATATATATATATATATATATATATATATATATATATATATATATTCACAAAGTTGTTTTAAGTTTATGAGTCTTCCATTTCACTGTCTTTAAAAAATTTCAGTTTGAAAATCTTTTTTGATACTTGTTCCGTAATGTTATGAGTCTGGAGTTGTGGAGTCTTGTAACACTCTCTCAGTTCCCTGGGTAATTGTTGTATTAACCAAACGTTATTACCACCTCATTGACACCCTGAAGTGAATGTGATCCACACTCACAGGAAAGTGATCCGAACCCACATGAATGTGACTAAAACTCACTTTCATGATTGTGCTTCCAGTAATAGAATGGGAAGACTGTGTCAAAATCTCTGACTGATCTGCTGAGGAGGACCTCAGAGGTCCATACATAGAGCTATACTCTTGTTTAATTTTTATGTCTCCTTGTGGGTTTGTGTCACAAAATAAGATGCATTTATATTTGATTCAAAATCAATTTCTATTAATAATAATAATAATAATTTTGTGGGTGTTTAGTAAAGGAACTCATAATTAGTATTGAATTTACCTTTTGTACGCTGGTATAAATTCCCTTCTGTTGTGAAACAGGTGAAGGACTCTTGATCCAGTTAATTAGAGCTTCCTTACCCCTTCCTTGGATCAAACCTTACCATTTTCCAATTACCCCCCACCATATGAGTGTAACAGTGATGGTGTTGAGGTATAGCAGTGTGTTGACTCTAGTGTTGTGTCTCGGGGTGTTCAGGCTTTGCGTACGTGGGAGGCGCCTGCGTGGTCAACAAGAGGTTGCAGAAGGTCAACTCCGTTGCAATAGTTGAAGACACTGGCGGCTTCTCTGGGATCATCGTTGCAGCTCACGAAGTTGGTCACCTGTGAGTACTGGATGGCCCCAGCTCCCCGCTCAGAGGGTCTCCGTGTGTTTTGTATATAAGATGTATCTACGACTTGTGTTTTGACCTGAGATGAACTCTGTTGAGTGTTTTTCTTGCATAGTGTTGCAAGAATGCCTAACACACACACACACACACACACACACACACACACACACTATTCCCTACAATCTTATGCACTTAACCCCAGCACTGGTGCCAACAGGCTAGGAGCGGTGCACGACGGGTCACCTCCACCGTCGTACCTAGGAGGTCCAGGAGCTCGTAGGTGTCGCTGGGAGGACGGGTACATCATGAGCGACCTCAGGCACACGGAGAAGGGCTTCAGATGGTCTCCGTGCTCAGTCGAGCAATTCCATCACTTCCTCAAGTGAGTAAATAATAATAATAATAATAATAATAATAATAATAATAATAATAATAATAATAATAATAATAATAATAATAAGAGAAATAATAATAATGGTAATATCAACAATATTTACAAATAACACTTATGGTGTATACAGATTTTATATTTCTTCATTTTACAAATGATTTTGTCTTTGGGTGGATATTCTGATGGATTCTTTGTGTAGACAACAATGTCAAGTTTTGCTTCTGTATGGTTACAGATCAGATTTTCACTTGCGTTGGGAGGAAATGCAAAAAATAAATCAGATAGGCGTGTATCTCTTTGTATATACAAGAGGTGTATGTGTCTCTCTGGGTATATACGTACACTGAGAGTTTAATTGTCATTTTTAAGGATTAAAGCAGTCTTGAGTGGTAGACTACGGATGTAAAGCAACCTTAATGACCCTCGTATAATTAATAGGCTTCACACCTAATCAATCAACCAATTAGCACTATCCAGGCAATGTCCTCAACTAACACTGTGGTTTTAACAATTCGGCGCTGTCCTTCTCTGGAACAGTGTCTCAAACAACCCCCTCTGTCTCTCACACCCCCTCTGTCTCCCACACCCCTTCATGAGAGACACACATGTAGTATAATGGGATCCTATGTTAACTACGTTTCACCCACAAAGAGGCTTTGTCAAATCACGAACAGATCTGTTGGTGACGTGATAAAGTCCACAGTATGGGCGAAATGTTATCAATAAAGAATCGCGTAATAATGCATCTGAGTCTGGTTTTTTTCCATCCTGACGGTATTTTATACAATTTACCTCCACCCCTTGATGAGACACGTGTGCAACACCTGGGTGTCCTGAGACACAATATAACCTGACCTAATGAGGAATCTCATACTGGTCTTCCCCACGACAGCGGCGACACGGCCACCTGTCTCTACAACCTTCCCCACGAGGACGAGTCCCTCCCCAGGGTCCTCCCAGGGAAGCTGCTCTCCCTCGACGCCCAGTGCAAGAAAGATCGAGGAACCTCCGCCTGCTTCGTAAGTACTTCCTCTCTTCCTCTCTTCCCAGAGGGAAGAGAGGACTGCCTTCCACATCCCCCCCCCCAGGCGCTGTATAATCCTCCGGGTTTAGCGCTTCCCCCTTGATTATAATAATAATAATAATCTTCCCAGACGACCAAGATGACGATCTCATCCTAGGCGACGGCATCAGGGATCTTCCCTGAACGACCACCATTTCTTTTCCCTCCCTCCAGCACCAAATTTCCTAAGATTCCTTGTGAAGGAGTATATGGAAATCAATGGATGACGATTGACTTATCGGACGATAGCTGAGCAACGGGAGGACTGGCCGCTGGGGAATAATGGACAGCAGACAATGAACGGTGTATTGGACGAAAGACGGACGATCGTGGATTGACTTCAGTGACAGTTCACCACAAACGAACAACGATAGTCTACGTCAGACAGATGTATCATTAACTCACCACACATTCGACACGCAAACTATGACTCGACATAGGTATGACACTAGTTTTTGCCCTGACTTACGAACAACACATTTTTTTTCGACTTTCGTGCAACAATGACACGTGACTTGTATAATTCAGCACACCCATGACATACAAACAGTGACAGTATGCAAGAACAAGGAGACCGAAGATAACTCAATACGCAGGTAAGCTGGCAGCCAACAATTAAAAGCTCTGTCAGTAAGACATAAACAGACAGCTATTGAACAGATGATGGTCGATGTGTTTATGTTTCACCAGGACCGTATGAGGTACCAGTGTGTCCTGAGTTGTGTTGCGTCACTGTGTGTCCTCAGCTGTGTTGTGAGTGTCACTGTGTGTCCTCAGCTGTGTTGTGAGTGTCACTGTGTGTCCTCAGCTGTGTTGTGAGTGTCACTGTGTGTCCTCAGCTGTGTTGTGTCACTGTGTGTCCTGAGTTGTGTTGTGAGTGTCACTGTGTGTCCTGAGTTGTGTTGTGAGTGTCACTGTGTGTCCTGAGTTGTGTTGTGAGTGTCACTGTGTGTCCTGAGTTGTGTTGTGAGTGTCACTGTGTGTCCTCAGCCGTTTTGTGTGTCACTGTATGTCTTGAGTTATGTTGTGAGTGTCACTGTGTGTCTTTCAGCTGTGTTGTGAGTGTCACTGTGTGTCCTCAGCTGTGTTGTGAGTGTCACTGTGTGTCCTCAGCTGTGTTGTGTCACTGTGTGTCCTGAGTTGTGTTGTGAGTGTCACTGTGTGTCCTCAGCTGTGTTGTGAGTGTCACTGTGTGTCCTGAGTTGTGTTGTGAGTGTCACTGTGTGTCCTCAGCTGTGTTGTGAGTGTCACTGTGTGTCCTCAGCTGTGTTGTGAGTGTCACTGTGTGTCCTCAGCTGTGTTGTGAGTGTCACTGTGTGTCCTCAGCTGTGTTGTGAGTGTCACTGTGTCATAATCTGTAATAATGCTAGAAATGTAAACACGTGAGCGGTGTCGGTATTTTATACCATTTATTTCCACTGTATGAATAATATTGAAGCAGAGCTGCTATTTTTCCTCTCTGTGTTTACCTCTCCTCACCCTCCACAGGCAGCCTCTATACTCTCTTCCACTTTCCTCTCCATTTTCATTTTCTCTCTTTTCTTACCTGGCAGTAGCTCCCACCACCTTCTTGCCCCTTGCTTCTTCTCGCCTCCCCACACCCTCCCCTTTCATAGTCTTTCCATCTTTCTCGTCCCACACTCCTCTCCATGTTCACCCCACCCACACTCATAGCCTCCCCCTCTTGCCTCCTCTCTCCCCTCCTGCAGAAAGACGATAGAGTCTGCGCGCAGCTCTTCTGCTTCGATTCCTCGAGCGGCTATTGTGTGTCGTACCGTCCTGCCGCCGAGGGTTCTGACTGCGGCAGCGGTAAGATCTGTAGCAACGGTCGCTGCGTCTACGACAACGGCAACTCCATCTCCGACTTTGACATTAGCAGGTGCGGCACAAACCGGAAACATGCCACAGGTACTGAAAAAAAAAATACCTGGCTGTCCCGGAAGTGACTCCAGGTGTTTACAATAGGTGTCAGAAAGTATTACGTGTAAATCGCGAGAGGTTTTCAACAGGGGAAACGGAAATCATAACCCTCACAGATTATAGATCACGTAACTGCCAAACATCGCAAATAACACCTTTATCGTCAATTAAATGTTACACTGTTGACAAACAACAAACTCTTGTAAACTTATCTAGAGTAAATTAACTCATTTTTTTCAAGGTCCGGAGAACATTTCATCTTCCAGTCGACAGAGGTGAAACCTGTGTACACTGACCCCCCCTCCTCCACCACCCCGGAACCTTCAACCACGGCACCCAGGTAAGTGTCACTTAGGTACTCTCCTGGTCGTAATGTCTAACATCAAGAGTTGGCTGTAGTTACCTACTTCCTGACACTAGGTACTACGCAGGAGCTGACTGTAGTTACCTACTTCCTGACACTAGGTACTACGCAGGAGCTGATTGTAGTTACCTACTTCCTGACACTAGGTACTACACAGAAGCTGGCTGTAGTTACCTACTTCCTGACACTAGGTACTACGCAGAAGCTGGCTGTAGTTACCTACTTCCTGACACTAGGTACTACACAGAAGCTGGCTATAGTTACCTACTTCCTGACACTAGGTACTACGCAGAAGCTGGCTGTAGTTACCTACTTCCTGACACTAGGTACTACGCAGGAGCTGACTGTAGTTACCTACTTCCTGACACTAGGTACTACGCAGGAGCTGGCTGTAGTTACCTACTTCCTGACACTAGGTACTACACAGAAGCTGGTTGTAGTTACCTACTTCCTGACACTAGGTACTACGCAGGAGCTGACTGTAGTTACCTACTTCCTGACACTAGGTACTACGCAGAAGCTGATTGTTGTTACCTACTTCCTGACACTAGGTACTACGCAGGAGCTGACTGTAGTTACCTACTTCCTGACACTAGGTACCACGCAGGAGCTGACTGTAGTTACCTACTTCCTGACACTAGGTACTACGCAGGAGCTGACTGTAGTTACCTACTTCCTGACACTAGGTACTACGCAGGAGCTGACTGTAGTTACCTACTTCCTGACACTAGGTACTATGAAGGAGCTGGCTGTAGTTACCTACTTCCTGACACTAGATACTACGCAGAAGCTGGCTGTAGTTACCTACTTCCTGACACTAGGTACTACGCAGGAGCTGACTGTAGTTACCTACTTCCTGACACTAGGTACCAAGCAGGAGCTGACTGTTGCTACCTACTTCCTGACACTAGGTACTACGCAGGAGCTGGCTGTAGTTACCTACTTCCTGACACTAGGTACTACGCAGAAGCTGATTGTTGTTACCTACTTCCTGACACTAGGTACTACGCAGGAGCTGACTGAAGTTACCTACTTCCTGACACTAGGTACTATGCAGGAGCTGGCTGTAGTTACCTACTTCCTGACACTAGGTACTATGCAGGAGCTGACTGTAGTTACCTACTTCCTGAAACTAGGTACTACGCAGGAGCTGACTGTAGTTACCTACTTCCTGACACTAGGTACTACGCAGGAGCTGACTGTTGTTACCTGCTTCCTGACACTAGGTACTACGCAGGAGCTGGCTGTAGTTACCTACTTCCTGACACTAGGTACTACGCAGAAGCTGAATGTTGTTACCTACTTCCTGACACTAGGTACTACGCAGGAGCTGGCTGTAGTTACCTACTTCCTGACACTAGGTACCACGCAGGAGCTGACTGTAGTTACCTACTTCCTGACACTAGGTACCAAGCAGGAGCTGACTGTTGCTACCTACTTCCTGACACTAGGTAATACGCAGGAGCTGACTGTAGTTACCTACTTCCTGACACTAGGTACTACGATGAAGCTGAATGTTGTTACCTACTTCCTGACACTAGGTACTACGCAGGAGCTGGCTGTAGTTACCTACTTCCTGACACTAGGTACCACGCAGGAGCTGACTGTAGTTACCTACTTCCTGACACTAGGTACTACGCAGGAGCTGGCTGTAGTTACCTACTTCCTGACACTAGGTACTACGCAGGAGCTGACTGTAGTTACCTACTTCCTGACACTAGGTACTACGCAGGAGCTGACTGTTGTTACCTACTTCCTGACAATAGGTACTACACAGGAGCTGACTGTAGTTACCTACTTCCTGACACTAGGTACTACGCAGGAGCTGACTGTTGTTACCTACTTCCTGACACTAGGTACTATGCAGGAGCTGACTGTTGTTACCTACTTCCTGACACTAGGTACTACGCAGGAGCTGACTGTAGTTACCTACTTCCTGACACTAGGTACTACGCAGGAGCTGACTGTTGTTACCTACTTCCTGACACTAGGTACTACGCAGGAGCTGACTGTAGTTACCTACTTCCTGACACTAGGTACTACGCAGGAGCAGACTGTTGTTTCCTACTTCCTGACACTAGGTACTATGCAGGAGCTGACTGTTGTTACCTACTTCCTGACACTAGGTACTACGCAGGAGCTGACTGTTGTTACCTACTTCCTGACACTAGGTACTACGCAGGAGCTGACTGTAGTTACCTACTTCCTGACACTAGGTACTACGCAGGAGCTGACTGTTGTTACCTACTTCCTGACACTAGGTACTACGCAGGAGCTGACTGTAGTTACCTACTTCCTGACACTAGGTACTACGCAGGAGCTGACTGTTGTTACCTACTTCCTGACACTAGGTACTACGCAGGAGCTGACTGTAGTTACCTACTTCCTGACACTAGGTACTACGCAGGAGCTGACTGTTGTTACCTACTTCCTGACACTAGGTACTACGCAGGAGCTGGCTGTAGTTACCTACTTCCTGACACTAGGTACTACGCAGGAGCTGACTGTAGTTACCTACTTCCTGACACTAGTTACTACGCAGAAGCTGACTGTTGTTACCTACTTCCTGACACTAGGTACTACGCAGGAGCTGGCTGTAGTTACCTACTTCCTGACACTAGGAACTACGCAGGAGCTGACTATAGTTACCTACTTCCTGACACTAGGTACTACGCAGGAGCTGACTGTTGTTAGCTACTTCCTGACACTAGGTACTACGCAGGAGCTGACTGTAGTTACCTACTTCCAGACACTAGGTACTACGCAGGAGCTGACTGTTCTTACCTACTTCCTGACACTAGGTACTATGCAGGAGCTGACTGTTGTTACCTACTTCCTGACACTAGGTACTACGCAGGAGCTGACTGTTGTTACCTACTTCCTGGCACTAGGTACTACGCAGGAGCTGACTGTAGTTACCTACTTCCTGACACTAGGTACCAAGCAGGAGCTGACTGTTGTTACCTACTTCCTGACACTAGGTACTACGCAGGAGCTGGCTGTAGTTACTTACTTCCTGACACTAGGTACTACGCAGGAGCTGACTGTAGTTACCTACTTCCTGACACTAGGTACTACGCAGAAGCTGACTGTTGTTACCTACTTCCTGACACTAGGTACTACGCAGGAGCTGGCTGTAGTTACCTACTTCCTGACACTAGGAACTACGCAGGAGCTGACTATAGTTACCTACTTCCTGACACTAGGTACTACGCAGGAGCTGACTGTTGTTAGCTACTTCCTGACACTAGGTACTACGCAGGAGCTGACTGTAGTTACCTACATCCTGACACTAGGTACTACGCAGGAGCTGACTATAGTTACCTACTTCCTGACACTAGGTACTACGCAGGAGCTGACTGTTGTTAGCTACTTCCTGACACTAGGTACTACGCAGGAGCTGACTGTAGTTACCTACATCCTGACACTAGGTACTACGCAGGAGCTGACTGTTGTTACCTACTTCCTGACACTAGGTACTACGCAGGAGCTTCTTTCCTGATATTAGTTCAAGCACTACGATGAGCCACCCAGGTTGGTAGACAGCAACCACCCAGGGAAGTACTACCGTCCTGCCAGATGACTGTGAAACAAAAACCTGTAACTGTTTTGCATGATGGTAGGATTGCTGGTTTCTTTTTCTGTCTCATAAACACGCTAAGATAACAGGGATATCTTGCTACTCCTACTTACACTTTGGTCACACTTCACAGACACGCACATGCATATATATATATATACATACATCTAGGTTTTTCTCCTTTTTCTAAATAGCTCTTGTTCTTTTTTATTTCTTCTATTGTCCATGGGGAAGTGGAAAAGAATCTTTCCTCCGTAAGCCATGCGTGTCGTATGAGGCGACTAAAAAGCCGGGAGCAATGGGCTAGTAACCCCTTCTCCTGTATACAATTACTAAAAAAGAGAAGAAGAAAAACTTTATAAAACTGGGTTGCTTAAATGTGCGTGGATGTAGTGCGGATGACAAGAAACAGATGATTGCTGATGTTATGAATGAAAAGAAGTTGGATGTCCTGGCCCTAAGCGAAACAAAGCTGAAGGGGGTAGGAGAGTTTCAGTGGGGGGAAATAAATGGGATTAAATCTGGAGTATCTGAGAGAGTTAGAGCAAAGGAAGGGGTAGCAGTAATGTTAAATGATCAGTTATGGAAGGAGAAAAGAGAATATGAATGTGTAAATTCAAGAATTATGTGGATTAAAGTAAAGGTTGGATGCGAGAAGTGGGTCATAATAAGCGTGTATGCACCTGGAGAAGAGAGGAATGCAGAGGAGAGAGAGAGATTTTGGGAGATGTTAAGTGAATGTATAGGAGCCTTTGAACCAAGTGAGAGAGTAATTGTGGTAGGGGACTTGAATGCTAAAGTAGGAGAAACTTTTAGAGAGGGTGTGGTAGGTAAGTTTGGGGTGCCAGGTGTAAATGATAATGGGAGCTCTTTGATTGAACTTTGTATAGAAAGGGGTTTAGTTATAGGTAATACATATTTTAAGAAAAAGAGGATAAATAAGTATACACGATATGATGACAGTAGTTTGTTGGATTATGTATTGGTAGATAAAAGACTGTTGAGTAGACTTCAGGATGTACATGTTTATAGAGGGGCCACAGATATATCAGATCACTTTCTAGTTGTAGCTACACTGAGAGTAAAAGGTAGATGGGATACAAGGAGAATAGAAGCATCAGGGAAGAGA
>NC_091301.1:13426220-13561220 GCF_038502225.1 Cherax quadricarinatus
CACCTCCTGTAACTCCACCTCCTGTAACTCTACCTCCTGCAACTCCACCTCCTGCACCTCCACCTCCTGCACCTCCACCTCCTGCACCTCCACCTCCTGCACCTCCACCTCCTGCAACTCCACCTCCTGCACCTCCACTTCCTGCACCTCCACCTCCTGCAACTCCGCCTCCTGCACCTCCACTTCCTGCACCTCCACCTCCTGCACCTCCACCTCCTGCAACTCCACCTCCTGCTCCTCCACCTCCTGTAACTCCACCTCCTGTAACTCCACCTCCTGTAACTCCACCTCCTGTAACTCCACCTCCTGCACCTCCTGCTCCTGCTCCTCTTCCTTCTCCTCCTCCTCCATCTCCTGCCTCCTCCCCTTCTCCACCTCCTCCTGCACCTCCACCTCTTGCACCTCCACCTCCCCCTGCACCTCCACCTTCTCTCAGATCGAGCTGGTGGAACAATTGGGACCACAACAGGTGGGAACAAGGCTCCCTCTCCACCCCCACCACCACCACAACCAGTACCATCAGAACAACCACTACCACCACGCCATTACCGCCAAAGGATTTAAAGAAAACTTTTAAAGAGCCAGTGAAGGTGACAGGTGAGTGACATCGTGCGCACAAACACACCTGATCAATCATATCCATAAACTCAAGAAAGTGCAAGGGTTCCCAACAAGACTAGTCTCGGAGAGACTTAAAAGAACTGAACCTTCTGACTTAAGAACAGTGGCTTCCAGCCTGTTCTTTACACTGAAATCATAATACTCTGAGGCATCCCCATTATATTCCCCTGTTATTATAGTACTGGAGATGTATCTTGTCACAGACACGTCAGAACATGAAGGCAACGTGAAGAGTACAAGTTCTGTGAGCATAGAAAATGGTTGCTAATCATAGACTTTTATATTCCCCCAAGCTTTATTTTTACGGTCCTGCCATTAACACAGGACATGAATTATCTTCCAACGTTAAAGTTGCCTTGACGCCAATAAAGAGTTACCCTCCCATTCTTTGGATTATACCAGATTATCGCCCTTTTTCAAGACTCTCTATTATCCCTACTGATCTAGTGCTTCCCGTGAGTATAATATCAGCGTTAATATATTTTTTATGATTTCTTAATCGACTCTGGTCTGCTACGTTAACTGTGATCACTTTTATTGATGTCCTTCCCTCCACACCTCCACCTCCCCCGCATTAATGTCCTCCCAACTTCTGGATTCTCATCTCCTCCTTCCTTTCCTCCTGGTATGTCCAGTCATTCCTAATCTCTTGTTGTATCCTTCTTCAGATGGAGAGTGTGAGGATCGCATCGCTAACATCGCTGGCAGCCTCACTTGTCAAGAGTTCTTGCGCTCCTACGGGTTCCGCTACTGTGGTCACCGCTACATCCAGAAGAATTGTTGTCGCTCACAGAAGGACATGTGTCATGGACCCTAGAGGTGTTGGACGTCAGACGAAGGCTTCAACACCGCGGCCCAGGGCCACACACGGTGGTCCAGGGGCCATACACCGCAGCCCAGGGCCACACCACACACCAGCCCTAGAGTTCATGGGTTTTCCACACTGAGGGCCCTAAAACACTTCTGGTTAACATCTCAGGAGTGCTTCCCTCCTTGTGACTTCATACACCTAGAGCTCTCCTACCTCCGAGAGTTGTCACACTCCATGGGTCCCAGGAGTCGAAGTCCCGCCCATCAGGAAAAATTTCCACCACCAGAAGAGTCCTTCAAAATCGAGGTGATCCTAGCGCAGAGAGCATCGTCACTCAGAGCATCATAGGCCCCAAATGCCACCAGTTCATCCATGGTGGTCTATCTATTAAAGTGGTCTCTAGGCGGACCATTTGGGCGGCGGCACCAGACCCTCCGAGCTGCGGCGGCGGCTTGCTGGCGAGGCGACGGCGCGGGGGGTGACGCCCCTACAGTGTCCGGTGCCGCCGCCAGGGGCGCTACACGACAGACACATCACAACACAACCACACTGGAGGCTGGCCCCAGAGGCTCCAGCAATAGACTACAGACTTATACAGCACCACTCACAGTCCTCTCACTGCCACCATACCCTCAAGACAACTCAAGTTACTCTTCGAATGCCGCAGTGATTTTTTGAATGATTATTTATTTGTATGTGTTTTCTGAAATAATATGATGTTACCGAACTGAATCCTTTGTACAGTATACATTATTTATTCAGAAACTATGAACATTGCATACCAAATACATGATGCCCTCTAAATGACTACTGGTAGAAGACTGGTTGTGGACGGGACCAAAGGTTGTGTGTCGGCCAATCAGCATATACCACGAGGTCAAGACTGACCTCTTAGTCCGGTCTTTCCTAATGTGCTCGCTCGTGCGGATGCCGTTTTACCGAACACGAACTGTTCAAAAAAATGTGTATTGTATATAGTTGTTGATTTTTATATATAAATTTCAATTACTTCTGATGTATTATAAATGTTTATATCACAAGACACGTCATTGTAGTGGTATTTTCTTGTGCAATCTTCCTAGAACACATTTGTTTTTTTTTTCCCCTTTACCAAATGAACTGTGTTTTTACTTATAAATTATAGAAGAGTAATAGAATTTCATTGCATTTAACTACCCTAGAAGCGAAGTATTGTGTGTAACTACCCTAGGTGCTACCAGCAGTAACAGCCTGGCTGATAAGGCCCTGATCCACCAGGAAGCCTTGTCAAGGACCGGGCCGCGAAGACGTTGGCCCCTGAAGCACCCTCCAGGTAGAAGCGAAGCATTGTGTGTAACTACGTAAATAAATTTATTCAGGGATACACAAATACAGTTACATAAATTACAATACATATCAGCATATGTGTAGAGAACCTAGGATGACCCAGAAAAGTCAAAGTGACTTACTTCTATCGAGGTCAGTGGTCAGTCGTCACATGAGGCCACAGACCCTGAGCTGCTTTGGGGATTAGTGTGGACGGTTACAAAGCCATGGCTTGCTTTTGCAGTGTTTTAAAAACTGAGAATGGAGTGTTGAAGGAGGAGGTTCTGCTTCTCCAGGAGAAAATTAGGAGGCTGAAGATTCACCTCAACAGGCTTGGGAGTGTGAGGTGGCTGAAGTGGTTGAGGGAAATGAGGCTTCTAGCAGTGAGGTGCAGTCTGTCACTCGCTGCGAGGAGGCTGTAGGTGGGAAGGTAGAAACAGCAACCAACAGTGAGGTGCAGTCCAGCACCTGCTACAAGTGGAGAGTGGTTCCCAGGAATGGGGGGAGCATCAAAATAAGGAAAGTTAAGAGAGAAGATTTGAAGGTAGGAAATTGCTTCTGTTCTTCAGGATGAGTGTACTTCAGTGGCCAGTGAAGGTAAAGGTACTACTTCCCCTGCTAATAGAGGTAAGCGAATTCTTGTGGCTGGTGACTTAGAGGTAATATATATGGACCATGCTTTGTGTAATAGGAATAAGATGAGAGATAAAGTGTACTTCCCTAGAGCTGGTGTTGGTGACATAGTCAACAGGTTGGATATCATGTCAGGTAATGGGAACAAGCCCATTATCTTCTCAGTGCTAGTGGAAATGATATTGGGAAGGGTAGGAGAGAAGAGCTGCTAGATAAGTATAGGTCAGCTATAGATTTAAGTCTAAGGGAGGGGTCCCAATCATATGTAGCATCTTGCCTAGAAGGGAAGTGGGCAATGAATGGTTGTCTAGGGCAATTGGTGTAAATTGCTGGCTAGACAGATACTGCAAGGAACTTGCAATCCCATTTATTGACAACTGGGACAACTTTTATGGCAAACATGATATGTATGCAAGGGGTACATCTCTCTGGGGCAGGGGTGGTAGCACTTGTGAACTCGATCGAGAGGGCCATTGCTGACATGCCTAGGATTTTAAACTGATAGAAGATAGAGGTATGGGTGTGTGTGGGAAACAAGCAGGTTGCAACACTAGGGCTGAAGACAGTAAGTGTATAAATGACATTCATCATGAAGTTATAAATAAAGACAATGGATCAGGTCAGCAAACAAAGGGAGACAGCAGAGGGTAGCAAGAGACTACCTCCCTTAAGGTCTACTATACTAATAGCATGAGTGTAAGAAATGAGATAGATGAGTTAAAATTAATTGCAAGTGCAGGAAACATAGATATTATTGCTATAACAGAGACCTGGCTCAATCTGAAAGATAGAGAGATGTCTTCTGAATGCCACATACAAGGCTATAAATTATTCCACACTGACAGGGTCAACAGGAAGGGTGGTGGAGTAGCGATGCATGTCAGAGATAATTTAAATTGTTGTGTTAGACAGGATATAAAATTAGAAGCGTCAGCCACTGAATCTGGTTACAGCTTCTCGAGGGCCGTGAAAAACTAATCTTGGGTGTGATTTACAGGGCCTGTGAAAATTTGTGTGCTGCCTCCAAGTGAGTCGCCTACCCTGGCAAACTCTGTTGACACCGAGCTCTGAGGTGGGTACCTCAGCCTCACAAGTGGCTTATAGGACAGATTTTCACAAATGATTGATGTTGCAAGAAACTCGCCTGCATGCATATATAAAGGACTAACTTACTTGGTGTTGGAGCATATATCCTGATCTTCAACTTCCCTAAGCTTAGCCTTAGCCCCTTTGGACTTCTCAGAAACCACGTGCAACTGGGAGCCTTAATTCCTGCAATTATTCAGTCGTTATTAGTGACCTGCCTGCACCTCAGAAATTCCTATTTCCAAGAGGGTATGTATCCCCTAGTATAACTATGCAGACACGGACACTAGCTTCCAGACTGCCAAGAGACACTGGTACTTACTGGGCATGCACTGCCTGCTGCACACTGGGCCCACAGATCAAACTCACTCACAATTCTCCCCAGACACTGGCCAGAAATCTACGAGATAAAGTGGAGGTCTTGTCTTACTGTATGGGCCTGACGGAGGTCATCTACGGTACATCGAGGTGCCTCTACCAGATTTCCCTAGGTCTCAAATGTGAAGACACATGGGGCGCCGTCTGCTGATCACGGCACGTCTTGTCCAGTTGGTGTCTGTCTTAAGAAGAACGAGCTGGTCTCTCTTCCAGACCTTCGTCTCTTCGTTCAAACTAGGGCTGCCAGATTTCCCTAGCCAACTTATCCTAGTGTTTGCCTACATAATCGGCCTATTACTACCTATGTTAAGGTCTTAGGTCTACATTATTATTATCTACAGTTGCCTTAGTAAACCTAATATTAGTGTACTAACAGTAAAACTACCTACTCCTTCCCTGAAGGGTAAATCTATAAATTAAATAAGCTTACCAACAATCCACGCCAACTCGAGAGAATGCTTTGTTTTGGGTGGGGTATAAGGGCCACCCAGCTCAGCCGTTCCATTACGGCCATGCCGGATCTGTCCTGTGGAACTTTAGGGACCAAATAAATTTCCACATCCTCCCGCCGGTGAAGGTAGGCGCTAAGTCTAAATCAAGTTCACCTTCCGCGAGCCCCCACAGCGGACATGAGTGCCATCTGGCCACTCTTGTCGAGCAGACTCCGGTCTAACTTCAACCATCCAGTTTCCCCTGCGTGGACCTCTGGGGGTGTAAACTTGTTGGTTCTGGTGGTCTTAGCACCCTTTCTTTTAACTTTAACGTCTTTTGTATGTCTAGCCTTGACTGAGTGGCTCCGTACTTTCCCACCCAGTGGCCCACACGCCTTGGTAGCCTTTCCTCCCACTGTTACGAGGTTCCCTAGATTTAATGGCAATCTATCTCCCTCTTTATGTACCCTGTAAGAGTGTTTTCCCAAGGTGGCCGAGTGTTCGTCACTCCCTACCTGGTTCAGCTTCCCTGGTGGTTCATCGTGTATACTGGTATTCATTATCACTACTCCCCCAGCTATCATGGGGATAGCTTCTCCTCTATCTGGTGTGGCAGGGAATTCAGGCGGAATCCTGCCACCCTACTGGGGATCTGTATAAACCAATTCCTTCCTTAAACGTCCGTCGTGTAGACAGGAAGTCATCTATATGATTGGCTCCCACCAGGATACCTACATTTCTGACTGTGTCAGTGGTAATTCCCTGGTCTGCCAGCTTCATGTCAAGGTCTTTCAATCGCTTAGCTGCTGCAGCATGACCTCTCGCTGTAATTGCTGTGGGTAATGTCTCTACCACCAAGGCTGTAATGTCTCTGCGATGTCCACCTAATTTGACTGTGACTTCCACCACATCATAAGATTTGGGTGGGGCCTGACTTATAGCCCATCCCAACATCATACTAACTTGCCTTGTGGCCTTCAACTTTAATTTAGCCACCAACTTCTTTGTTATCAAGGATACTTGTGCTCCTGGGTTAAAGAATAATCGGGTTGTTTCGGACCTGTGTCCACTCACAACCTTTGCCATGACTGTAGGCAGGGCAGCACCTCCGTGATTCTCACTCGGATTAGAGACTTCACTCCCACTAATCACGCTGGCTACCATTTCAGGCTCAGACTCACTTTCTATCTCTACCTGAGAGATATTCCTACTAGCCTGGAGTTCCCTTAAATTATTGGGACATAGTGCAGTATGGTGCTTACCTTTGCAACAGACTCGACACTCACAGTCTCTCGCAAAGTGTTCCCCACAACACTTGAAGCAGAGTCTCAACTCTCTTAGTCTCTGTTGCCTACTGCTCAGTGTTGTATACTCCGAGCAACTCGTGCTAGCGTGCTCACCTTCGCAGGACATGCATATTCTGGCATGAGTGCCTCTGAGGTTCTGCTTAGAGGTTCTTACCTTAGACACCTCTTTACCATAGTACACTCCAACGTTAGTCGTACGAGCTTTAGACTGATCTCTCGAGATCTTTGAGTGACTTTCTGGGTTTTTATGTGGCGATGGTGGTGACTCTTCTCTCACACCTATACTCAAATGAGAAACGAGATCTCCCAACCCCTCAACGATTTGTTGTATCGTGAACCTATTCGTCCGATATTTTAAATGTAACTCATGCACTGTAGTGCCAGCCAGTTTCCTCTGAATCACCTGACTGATGAACCATTCTGACTTACCCCAATCATGTAAATCTTTAAGACTATTCGTCAAACTCATAACTTCGATTCGGAACTTCTCTAGGCTCTGACGGTCATGGCGACAAGCCTCTAGATCCAACAACCGATAAAGTATAGCTACTTTTATCTCCTCAGTGTTGCCAAATGTGTCCTTTAATTGGTCTTTGGCATGTTGGTAATTGGTGTCAGTGGTTTGGTAATGCTGGACCAAGTCCAAGGCTGTGAACGTAAATATTGTAATTTGACGGCATCTGACAAATCGTCTCTGTCATCTATCTGGGCTTTAAACTGATCCCAGAAAGCAGTGTACTCTGTTAAGGTTCCGTCGAACGTTGGTAAATTCAACTGGGGTAATCTGGGCAACACATTAACAGGCGTGCTGTTGTTCGTGTTCCTTGAAACATTTGCTCCCCCTGCTGCACCGGCCTTCAAAGTCTTTATTAACTGCCTGCAGAGTCTCATCTCTGCTTTACACTCTGCCCTTCGTTCGTCATAGTCCGTCTGTGCTACTTCGACTGTATATTCAGACTCACCTGTAGTATAGGCCTCTGTCTCATAAAGGATAAATGATCTCTCAAAGGCCTTCAGTCTTTGCTCCAAAGGTTTCAGGCAACTCTCTAGTTCCTCCCAGTCTACGTCTTGATCTTGCCTAACCGTACGACACTCCTCACATGCTTTGCTCAGGCGCCCCTTATAGGCTCCCATAGACCGCTTTAATTGACTTAGAGCTGGGACAGCTGGTACTACATCTTCACCTACCATAGTTGCGGTTTAGTTAAGATCATGGTACTAATTTGTACTTCAATTAGCCCACCCCACAGCACGAACGGTATTAGGCAATTATGAACGAGTCTCAAGGCTTCTCAACAAGCCTGACAACTCCCTTTATTATATTGACTCTACTCTGAATCAAAAATGTACACTGTTAGCTCTCAAATCCCAATCGAAATGTGTATCAGTGTGAAAGCTTAACCTAGCAATTTCCTGTATAATGCCAGCAAATAATTACAGGACTTAACCTAGTCTCAGGTACAATTCACAAATCCCACATTAACATGAATCAAAGACAATGAAAAGCACACAATAAAAAGTGCAGTATGCAAATTAAAATCACTTGGTTCGCACAAGTAAATTCAACAAATCAACTTGTGAAACAGTAAATAAATAATGTGTGTAAACAGCTTGACCTAGCTTACTCAGTCTAGCATGGATGGTTGGATAAGGTAAATCCTAACCTAACTAGTGTGCTAGATTAATTTAACCTAGCTTTAGAAATCCCTGTAAATAATAACTAGGTTAAATCTGTCCTAGCTACTATAACTGTTGTAAATATTGCACAAGCCTAGCCTAACTATGGCTACCTTGCAAATCCACTGTAAGTAATTAAATTCACAAGCTTCTCTAGCCTACCTGGCCTGCCTGTAAATTACTGCAAATAACAACTTCTGTGTATAGTCAGCTTGGCCTAGCCTCTGTGTAACTCTGGGCCTAGGTGTGCTAACTTAACCTAACTCTGTTAAACTGGTTCCTAACTGTGGCCTAGCTATGATAGCTTAACCTAGCTATTCCACATCACGGTTTCGAAGGACCACTTTTTGTGAAAATTTGTGTGGACTGCCTCCAAGTGAGTCACCTACCCTGGCAAACTCTGTTGACACCGAGCTCTGAGGTGGGTACCTCAGCCTCACAAGTGGCTTATAGGACAGATTTTCACAAATGATTGATGTTGCAAGAAACTCGCCTGCATGCATGTATAAAGGACTAACTTACTTGGTGTTGCAGCATATATCCTGATCTTCAACTTCCCTAAGCTTAGCCTTAGCCCCTTTGGACTTCCCCTCAGAAACCACATGCAACCGGGAGCCTTAATTCCTGCAATATTCAATCGTTATTAGTGACCTGCCTGCATCTCAGAAATTCCTATATCCAAGAGGGTATGGTGAAGCGGGAATTATACGCAGGAAGGAATACGTATAAATGACCTCATAGGGGACAGGAGCCGTAGTGGGGAAACAAGTGTAGTCAAAGATAAGATAAAACCAATATTGCAAACTAGAAATACCACAGGAAATAGCAAACAAGAGGACTCCACTAGCTATAGTGATGATATATTACCAAAAACAACTGGTGGGAACTCCATTGTTGGTGCTAGGGAGGATAGGAATAAAACAGGGAAACATGCACCAACAGGGAATACAGTCACAGAAACCCAAGGCAAACGGAAACCAAGCCTATGCACATACTATGCACTTGGTATCTGCAGACATGGGAAATCTAGAAAAACAGGCGGGACGTGCAACTATGACCACCCTAGAAAATGCCATGCCCATATGACAACAGGAAAATGCAAACTCCCTTCCTGTAAGCTTTTTCACCCTGAAATGTGTACCTCTTCAGTACAGGAAAGACTGTGCTATAACTTAAATTGCCAGGCACACCATCTAAAGGGTACAAAAAGATACAAAACATCCAGGCCATGGGAAAACCTGGGTAGCCACAGCCACTCAAGAGGGAGAGGTTTTTTAGTGCCAGGAAGGAAAAAAAAATGGCAGGAAATGGCAGAAATCGTACACCAAATCCAGTCATTCCTGGAGTGGAACCACAGTCGATGGCCTCCACTCCAAACCAACAGATACAGATACTAATGCCGGAAAAAAAATCCCCCCCCCAATACCAACAATACCACCAGTCCGATAACATTCTTCTTGGCAAATATACAGGGTCTAAAGCCAGCAACAAACAACAAAATACCTTTCATCCGTGGACTGCTTGTAGAAGCAAAGGCAATGTTCGCGGCTTTCACTGAGACCCACATAAAGGATCACTTGGACAACGAAATATGGATCCCAGGTTACAACCTATACAGATGTGACAGAGTGAACAGGCAAAAGGGGGGGGGGGTTGGCCTGTATATTGCAGAGTCACTTGTTTGCACAGAACTGCTAAATGCCTCAAATGATGTAGTGGAAGTTTTAGCAGTAAAGGTCGAGAACCAAAACCTAGTCATTGTGGTAGTCTACAAGCCTCCGGATGCAACATCCCAGCAATTCCAGGAACAGCTGTTAAAAATTGACCACTGTCTGGAAAATCTTCCAGCTCCTGCACCCAACATCTTGTTCCTGGGGGATTTCAACTTAAGGCACCTAAAATAGAGGAATATAGCAAATAATATTGTTGCAGTAATAACACCAGGAGGCAGCTCTGATGAAAACTCACACTCACACGAGCTTTTAAATCTCTACTCAAAATTCAATTTAAACCAGCAAATAATAGAGCCTACTAGACTGGAGAATACACTAGACCTCATCTTCACTAACAATGATGATCTGATAAGAAATGTCACCATATCAAAAACAATATACTCAGATCACAACATAATTGAGGTTCAGACATGTATGCGTGGAGCCCAAGACCGACATAATGAGACTAGTCACGAGGGAGCATTCACCAAATTCAACTTCAATAACAAAAACATAAAGTGGGACCAAGTAAACCAAGTCCTAACCGATATAAGCTGGGAAGATATACTAAGCAACACAGACCCCAACGTATGCCTAGAACAGATTAACTTGGTGGCACTCGATGTATGCACAAGGCTTATTCCTCTAAGAAAAATGAGTAGATGTAAAATAGAAAGAGACAGGCGCTCCCTTTACAGGCGACGGAAAAGAATAACAGAGCGGCTAAAAGAGGTCAATATATCTGAAATGCATAGGGAGACACTGGTCAGAGAAATAGCAAGCATCGAACTCAAGCTAAAGGAATCTTATAGGAGTCAGGAATCGCGGGAAGAACTAAAAGCCACAAATGAAATCGAAAGAAACCCAAAGTATTTCTTCTCCTATGCCAAATCAAAGTCGAGAACAACATCCAGTATTGGGCCCCTACTTAAACAAGATGGGTCCTACACAGATGACAGCAAGGAAATGAGTGAGCTACTCAAGTCCCAATATGACTCAGTTTTTAGCAAGCCGCTAACCAGACTGAGAGTCGAAGATCAAAACGAATTTTTTATGAGAGAGCCACAAAATTTGGTTAACACAAGCCTATCCGATGTTATCCTGATGCCAAATGACTTCGAACAGGCGATAAATGACATGCCCATGCACTCTGCCCCAGGGCCAGACTCATGGAACTCCGTGTTCATCAAGAACTGCAAGAAGCCCCTATCACGAGCCTTTTCCATCCTATGGAGAGGGAGTATGGACACGGGGGTCGTCCCACAGTTACTAAAAACAAGACACAGCCCCACTCCACAAAGGGGGCAGTAAAGCAACAGCAAAGAACTACAGACCGATAGCACTAACATCCCATATCATAAAAATCTTTGAAAGGGTCCTAAGAAGCAAGATCACCACCCATCTAGAAACCCATCAGTTACACAACCCAGGGCAACATGGGTTTAGAACAGGTCGCTCCTGTCTGTCTCAACTATTGGATCACTACGACAAGGTCCTTAATGCACTAGAAGATAAAAAGAATGCAGATGTAATATATACAGACTTTGCAAAAGCCTTCGACAAGTGTGACCATGGCGTAATAGCGCACAAAATGCGTGCTAGAGGGATAACAGGAAAAGTCGGTCGATGGATCTATAATTTCCTCACTAACAGAACACAGAGAGTAGTCGTCAACAGAGTAAAGTCCGAGGCAGCTACGGTGAAAAGCTCTGTTCCACAAGGCACAGTACTCGCTCCCATCTTGTTCCTCATCCTCATATCCGACATAGACAAGGATGTCAGCCACAGCACCGTGTCTTCCTTTGCAGATGACACCCGAATCTGCATGACAGTGTCTTCCATTGCAGACACTGCAAGGCTCCAGGCGGACATCAACCAAATCTTTCAGTGGGCTGCAGAAAACAATATGAAGTTCAACGATGAGAAATTTCAATTACTCAGATATGGTAAACACGAGGAAATTAAATCTTCATCAGAGTACAAAACAAATTCAGGCCACAAAATAGAGCGTAACACCAACGTCAAAGACCTGGGAGTGATCATGTCGGAGGATCTCACCTTCAAGGACCATAACATTGTATCAATCGCAGCTGCTAGAAAAATGACAGGATGGATAATGAGAACCTTCAAAACTAGGGATGCCAAGCCCATGATGACACTCTTCAGGTCACTTGTTCTTTCTAGGCTGGAATATTGCTGCACACTAACAGCACCTTTCAAGGCAGGTGAAATTGCTGACCTAGAAAATGTACAGAGAACCTTCACGGCACGCATAACGGAGATAAAACACCTCAATTACTGGGAGCGCTTGAGGTTCCTGAACCTGTATTCCCTGGAACGCAGGCGGGAGAGATACATGATTATATACACCTGGAAAATCCTAGAGGGACTAGTACCGAACTTGCACACGAAAATCACTACGAAAGCAAAAGACTTGGCAGACGATGCAACATCCTCCCAATGAAAAACAAGGGTGTCACTAGCACGTTAAGAGACCATATAATAAGTGTCAGGGGCCCGAGACTGTTCAACTGCCTCCCAGCATACATAAGGGGGATTACCAATAGACCCCTAGCAGTCTTCAAGCTGGCACTGGACAAGCACTTAAAGTCGGTTCCTGACCAGCCGGGCTGTGGCTCGTACGTTGGTTTGCGTGTAGCCAGCAGTAACAGCCTGGTTGATCAGGCTCTGATCCACCAAGAGGCCTGGTCACAGACCGGGCCGCTGGGGCGTTGACCCCCGGAACTCTCTCCAGGTAAACTCCAGGTGAACTCCAGTATGCTTTCTGAGGAGGGAGGGAGGGGGGTGGCACCTTGATATTGGGGAGAGGCTCTTGGTTTAGGGATCAGGAGCTACCTCCGTTCCCCTTCCATGGAGTAAACATGAATGCTTCCCATTTCCCCCAGGTGTCGTTTGACTCCTATGGGTTTAGCGCTTCCCTGTAAAGTTTGGCCGAGTGCTCATGACTTAGATTGCAGGGACTGACCACCACCCACCAAGCCTGGCGGACTGATCACGTCACAACTACCTCTGCTCTCCAGTGTTGTAATTCGCCTGTATTTGACTGAAAAGTTCAGTTATGTAGGCGAAACTCATCGCCAGTAGATACTCAAGTGTTGTACATGTGTTTTTTTTTATCAATAAAGCTACTCAAGTGTTGTACATGTGTTTTTTTTATCAATAAAGCTACTTAAGTGTTGTACATGTGTTTTTTTTTATCAATAAAGCTACTTAAGTGTTGTACATGTGTTTTAATCACGAGAAAAGACACAGGAAGGACTTAAAGCCATAAATGAAATTGAAAAAAAAATACTTCTTTTCTTATGCATATCTAGGACAAAAACAACATCCAGTATTTGACCCCTCCCTGCTTAAACGAGATGGGACCTACACTGATGAAAGCAAAGAAATGAGCGAGATACTGAAGTCCCAGTATAACTCAACGTTTAGTGAGCCGTTAATCAGACTAAGAGTCGACAATCCCCCATGAATTTTTTTTTATGACCGAGACTCGAAAAAGCAATAAATGACATGCCCATGCACTCTGCCCCAGGCCCAGACTCATGAAACTCTGTGTTCATCAAGACCTGCAAGAAGCCCCTGTCACGTGCCTTAAGTATTCTATGGAGAGGGAGCATGGACACAGGAATCATCCCAGTCACTGAAAACAACAGACAGCCCCACTCCACGAAGGTGGCATCAAAGAAACTGCAAAAAATTATAGACCGATAGCAGTAACGTCCACAACATAAAAATCTTTGAAAGGGTTCTAAGAAGCAAGATTGCCACTCACTTAGATACCCATCAGTTACACAACCCAGGGCAACATAAGTTTCGAGCAGGTCTCTCCTGCCTATTCCAACTATCGGACCACTATGGCATGGTCTTGGATGCTCTGGAGGACAAGCAAAATGCAGATATAGTATACACAGACTTCGTGAAAACCTTCGGCAAGTGCTATCATGGTGTAATTAGCATACAAAATGCATGATAAAGGAATAACAGGAAAAGTTGGTAGATGGATCTCAACTTTGTAACAAATAGAACACAAAGAGTAATAGTAAGCAAAGTAAAGCCTGAGGCAGCTACAGTGAAAAGCTCTGTTCCACATGGTATCATACTCCCATCCTGTTCCTCATCCTCATATCTGACATAGATATGAGGAGGACACACGAATATACATGAGAGTGTTATCCATCAAAGACACCACAAATCTCCAAGCAGACATCAACCAAATCTTTAAATGGGTGTGAGAAAACGATACGAAGTTCAATGAAGACAAATTCAATTACTCCGCTATGGAAAACTCGAGAAAATTAAAACTGTATCGGAGTATAAAACAAATTCCAACCACACAGTAGAGTGAAAAACTAATGTGAAGGAGTGATAATGTCAGAGAATCTCACTTTCAAAAATCACAATGTAACTACCACATCTGATAGGAAAATGGCTGGATGGATAACGAGAACCTTCAGAACTAGAGATGACAAGCCCATGATGATTCTCTTCCAATCACTTGTTCTCTCTAGCTGGAATATTGCTGTATACTAACGGCCTCTTTCGAGGCAGGCGAAATTACGGACTTTGAGAATATACAGAGAACTTTCACGGCACGTGTAAGTACGATAAAGCACATAAATTAATGGGAACGGTTGAAGTTCCTTGATCTGTACTCCCTGGATCGCAGGCAAGAAAGATTCATGATAATATACACTTGGAAAATCCTAGAGGAACTAGTCCCAAATTTGCACGCGAAAATCATTCCCTATGTAAGCAAAAGACTCGGCAGGAGATACAACATTCCCCCAGTAAAAAACAGGGCCTCCACGAGTACGTTAAGTGACAACACAATAAGTGTCAGGGGCCCAAGATTGTTCAACTGTCTCCCAGCATACATAAGAGAGATTACCAATAGACCCCTGGCTGTCTTCAAGAAGGCACTGAACAGGCACCTAAAGTCAGTATCTGACCAGCCGGGCTGTAGTTCATAAATCAGTTTATTCAGGTATACACAAATACAGTTATATAGATTATCATATATAGCATCATATGTGTAGAGAACTTAGGATAACTCAAAAAAGTCAAAGTGGCTTATTTCCATTACTTCGGTTTACGTGCGGCCAGCAGCAACAGCCTGGTTGATCGGGTCCTGATCCACAGCGAGGCCTGGTCATGGACTGAAACCCCATCCAGGTATATTACAGTTAGTAATATGTATAAATTACCTAGGATAACTCAAAAAATTCAATCTGGCAGACTTCCATTAGGGCCATTGTGAGTAAATAGGTAAGTTTATTTAGGTTCAGGCACACATAAGTACAGTTATCATGCATAGTGTAAATTACTTAAGATAACCTAAAAAAGTCAGATAAAATTACTTATTTCCATTGGGGTCCTCATAAGTTTTTATTCAGCTACGTGTGCTTCATACAGAAATATATTAATTATTACAACATTAACAAAAAGAACATAAGTCGAACGAATTTAAAACAGACGAGGGTGTCATATCCATTGACATATAAGTTTCTTATAGTTTCCAATTGGCTCACAGGTAGAAAAAAATGTTGATTTTGAGTGAGAAACGACAACAAGTGTAGAGTGGACGATCATGTTGTTGATGTTTGTGTTGTGAGTGTCGTCCCTTGGGAGGAGGAGGAGCATTTTTCCCGTTTATTGTACGGAGGAAGCTTCTTTCTTCTCCATTACCGGCCTAGATTTGGGCAAAATCTCCACCGGACTCCTGGGAGTAGAGTTCATGCTGCCTAGGCCGTCGTAGTCTTTGTGAAGCCACAGGTTGAGGAGGTCTAGTATGGGTGACGAGACTTGGGCCAACATCCAGCTGGTGAAGAGCAAGAGGGAGATCTTCAGGGAGAAGATCAAGAAGAGGAAGGCAGAGAGGGAGACTATCCTAAGCTCTGTGTCTGGTGGAGGGAGCAGCAGCAGTGGCAGCCCAGGCTCCTTCATCCCTCCCGTCACCACCACTCCAACAATCCCCACCACACTCCCCTCCAACACACAGCTCCCTCCAGGTACTATTCCCTTCACCACCACTCCAACAATCCCCACCACACTCGCCTCCAACACGCAGCTTCCTCCAGGTACTCTTCCTTTCAACCTTCGTGCTGTGACGGCAGTGAAGGGCTTTTAATCTAAGGAAATGGAGCTACTCTCCTCTTCCTCAGATCTAACCTGTCTCCCATTCCCCAAGCATTGTATAACCCTATGAGTTTAGCACTGCCCCATGATTATTATGGCAATCTTTGTACTCTTAACCTTTTTTTAAGAGTGAGGATACTTTTTTTTTTTAAGTTAAGGGCACCTTTCAGGGTTAAAGTTTCATAAAGCGAGTAATTTTTTATTAGTAAGGCCTCACCTAGATTATGCAGCTCAATTCTGGTCGCCATATTACAGCATTAGAAATCTTCCTTATGAAGAAAGATCGAAGAATGAGGGGAGACCTGAAAGTGTATAAGTGGAAGATAGGTATTAATAAAGGGGATATTAACTTTGAGGATATCTTTCCAAGAGAGAACCCGCAGTAATGGATTTAAATTAGATAAGTTTAGATTTAGAAAGGACATAGGAAAGTATTGGTTTGGAAATAGGGTAGTAGATGAGTGGAACAGTCTACCTAGTTGGGTTATTGAGGCTAGGACTTTGGGTAGTTTCAAATTTAGGTTGGATAAATACATGAGTGGGATGGGTTGGATTTGAGCTTATTTCTTGGGTAGCATTGAAAATTGGGTAGGTCAAATGTTTGTTAGTGGGATGAATTGTAAAGGACCTGCCTAGTATGGGCCAACAGGCCTGCTGCAGTGTTCCTCCTTTCTTATGTTCTTATGTTCTTATGATTATTATGGCAATCTTTGTACTCTTAACCTTTTTTTAAGAGTGAGGATACTTTTTTTTTTTAAGTTAAGGGCACCTTTCAGGGTTAAAGTTTCATAAAGCGAGTAATTTTTTATTTCAGCATCAACTTTAGGAATGAGGTGTAAAGCACCAAGATGGGAATAAACCAAACTTCTTAAATTTCTTGGGTTATTCCGGCCTTTTTGGTGAACATTCTGAATAGTCTAAACCCCAACAGAGCTGTAAAAATGTGCAGTTCAGTTTAAAAGGAGCTGTTGAATGTCATCTCTCAAGGGAGGTTCCTTACTGTTGGTGTGGGGCTTTTGATCCATGGAATGAAACATGTTCTCCATCTTTAGATTGAATCTGAATGCTTCTCATTCTTCCAGGTGCTGTATGACCCCTACAGGTTATATAGGTTTAATAACAATTGGGCCTCCCCTCCTTTCCGTGGATCGAACCTGAATGCCTCCCATTCTCCCAAGAAACTGTGAAACTCCGATGGGTTTATCAGTTCCCCACAAATGTAATAATAATGAGGTATGGCACTGTACTGATTACCAGCAGGCATAGTATGATGACACAACCCCCAGGAAGAGACTTCAGAAAATTTATTGATTATGGTCAGGGCTGGGGTAGATCAATAAATGATAAACAATAAACTAATTTATTTACCAAGATAATATGTAGAGTATATGAGATTACATGAGTGTAGTCTCCTCTTAGTCCTCCTGTGATCACCCACACCACTTTTATCATCCTTTCCCTCCAATTAGCCTCAGCCTTAACATTCACAATGATTGATATACACGAGTTTAGCACTTATTATTATTATATCCTGCCTTGATACTGGTGAATAAAATATAAATGAAAATGTCATTACAGTATAATAATGATTTTAACATTGAGCATCTTGTACTGAGGTAAGGTGCTCCCCCAAAAAGAGAAAACACATTCACCATCATTCATTCAATTGCTGTCATCCCAGAAGTATCCTGACATCAAAGTTCAGATGACCCTCCACATTGTAACATCCACACCCAAGTACGGTGCAGGTACTGTACTTCCCACCTCCAGTACTCAGGTTTGGCTAACTTGTTTTCCTGAAAAAAAAAAAGAAAATAATAATGTAATAAAATTATAATAATAATATCCCAGGTTCTCTTAAGTCAGTAAATCTATTTATTAATGTTTCTTAGACTAACTCTCCTCCCTTGTTATGTCCCAATAACCATGACACCTAAGAGAATTGCTGGTGATATTGGAAGTCAAAAAAAAGAAATGTGATTCTAAAATCTCTGACAATTATCACAAAAAATAGCTATGTTAGATAATCTTTGATTGGATATGGTGCAAGAATGGAGTAAACATTTTGAAAATTTATACCCCTAGAATGTGCATGGAAGTTATAGAAAACTGTTCTTTAGTAATAGCATGATTGATTGTTTTGGAGATATCCTAGAACTTTTCATATTAGTATCCGATTTTACCCCACTGATGGGGCTAGACCAGACATGTAGTAAGAATACGGTAGTTCCTACTTACTGAAATTAGTATAGCTCCTCACTTGTATATCTATTTTTCCATCATTTCTAAGTTGATAATTAAGTCACATGTGCAACAGTTAGGTATCTTTATTCTGAAACGTTTTGTCTACACAGTAGGCTTCTTCAGTTGAATACAGAGGAGGCAGCAGAAGCAGTGTACATTGTATGTATGGAGCAGAAATCTTCTCCAGGCTGAGGGACTGATCACTTCAAAACTATGTCATCGAGGGTGATGGACTGATTATGTTGTCTTTACATCTACACTGCTTCTGCTACCTTCTTGTATTTGCCTGAATCAAATCAGACATAAGGCAGGATACCTTACCTTTGAAGAGTTTCGAGAGCATCTCTACTCTCTGAGCCCGGCCATGGGCCAAGCTCGTCTGGTGCTTGCCTGGTCAACCAGGCTGTTACTGCTGGAGGCCCGCTGCCCCACATATCCATCATAGCCTGGTTGATTTGGCACCTGGTGAAGATACTTGTCCAGTTTCCTTTTGAAAGCTTCTACACTTGTTCCAGCTGTGTTTCTGATATCTTCTGGTAAGATGTTGAGTAGTCTGGGACCCAGGATGTTGATACAGTGTTTTCTTATTGTCCCCACCACACTCCTGCTCCTCACTTGGTTTATTTTACACTTCCTCCCATATCTCTCAATGTTATGGCAGTGTGCAGATTTGGGACCAGGCCCTCGAGTATTTTCCAGGTATATATTATCATGTATCTCTCTCTCCTTGTCTTTAACCGATTTTTTCGTTATCCGAATTAATTTTCCCCATAAGAAATAATGGAAATCCAATTAATCCGTTCCAGACACCCTAAAGTATTAAACAAAATATTTTTTTTTTACATGAAATATATGTTTCCCTACCCAGAAAACAATGAGACATGCAGAATAAACAATACTGAAATGTCACTTACCTTTCTTGAAGATGTATTGATGAATGATGAGATGGGAGGAGGGCAGAGGATGGAGGAATTTACAATTGTTTGGAAAGGGAATCCCCTTCCATAAAGACTTCAAGTAACAAGTCCTTTTCTGGGGTTACCTCCCTTCTTTGCTTTTTAATGCCACTAGGACCAGCTTGAGATACTCCAATATAGATACTTTGTATTGTGCCAAAACAAAAGCATTCGCATTGCTAAACTCACAAATTATGATGTAGTCACTTAGCCTTAATACCATAATCTGTAAGGATTTAATGTTAAGAATTAATCTAAGTCTGCTTGAGATGCCTAGCCAGGCTAGGTGTCCTAGTGGCCCCCTCTGTAATTAGTATTTTATAACATGTAAACCACACAATACCCAAAACATGTAAACCCCACATTGTAACCCTTATAGAGAATAAACTTGAATTGAATTGAATTGAATTGTTGCACCAAAAATCTGTCCAGAGAGCTCTGTTTCTGGCATCTCTTTAAGATTTCCCTAAAATGGGACACAACATTGTCATTGTAGATGTTGCCAGCACAGCCTGCAACAGCTGTGTCACAGTGATGTTCATCCATAAGTGTTTGCACATAAGAAAGCAGGAACACTGCAGTAGGCCTGTTTGACCATACTAGGCAGGTCCTTCACAAACCATCCCACTAACAGAATCGTATTTGCCCAACCCAATTTTCAGTGCTTCCCAAGCAATAAGCTTCGATAATTCTATTCACTCATGCGCAAGTCCCAATCAAATCAAATCGTGTGTGTGGGGAAGTACCCTGGCTGGTATGTGGGGAAGTACCCTGGCTGGTATGTGGGGAAGTTCCCTGACTGGTGTGTGGGAAGTACCCTGGCTGGTATATGGGGAAGTACCCTGGCTGGTATGTGGGGAAGTTCCCTGGCTGGTGCATGGGATGGGAAGTACTCTTGCTGGTGTACATAAGGAAGCAGGAACACTGCAACAGACCTGTTGGCTCATACTACCACCCTCTACCACCACCACTACCACTCTCCACCACTTTCGTATCTTTCTACAAACTTTTTTTTTAATTCTATAGTGTTTCTCACCCTCTTTACCACAGGGCTGGCACTAATAGCTTTCTTTGGGCCCATGGTGGCTTATTTAGCAGTTACAAGCACTAAAACAATGGAATAATACAAAATATATCGCATGTACGATTGGAATCGTCCTCACTGGCTTGTAAACAGTGGCGCACTAGCTGTACATGGAGTGTCCAGGTCACTCACGCCGCGCTGACATGTTCGGGACGAATGTCCTTAACTGAGTCCTTTTTGGCAACCGAGCCAATATTTTGACGCAAAAATGTGTCACTATCCGATTTTTTCGTTATCTGATGACGTTACCTGAGGGTCCACTGTACTAGTTTAAGCCTTTAAGGTGTTCCCAGTAATTTATGTGCTGTGTAATGTATTCCATCTTTACACATGATATTTATGACTGCAAACACTAGGCCTTCTGACATTTGCACAAGCTAAACGCACATTCTTCTGTACAAGAATGGTATACAATACCGACAAGATGAAGATTTAGACACGTGCAACATCTGGGTATCTCCTGGATGGCGAAACATCTACAATAAAGATACCCAGATGTTGCACATGTGTCTAAGTCTTCACACATTCTTTTGCAGTACATTAAAGGTTCACTGTACTTAATTTGGCAGGAATATCTGATACAATATACTGTACTTACATGTATACAATATGTATATTGCCAAAACCTATGAAAGATAACCTCAAAATTACAAGGAATTTGTGTTTTTTAAACGTTCTATCTTATATAATGCCAGATGTTGTTGACCTTTCAACTTAACCAACCAAACATTTATTGTCTTTAATTTTACAGTAGCATCAGCAGTAGCGGCAGCAGCAGCATCAGCATCAGCATCAGCTGCAGCTGCGGTGGCAGCAGCAGCGGCAGCAGTGGCAGCAGCTGCAGTAGCAGCAGCAACACCAAATGGGAGCGCCGACCTCAGTTTAGAATGTGCCTTGCTAGAATCTCTCAGTGGGGCACTGCCGCCTGTCCAATCAACTCAACTCACCCAGACGTTGTCCACAAAATTAAGAAAAACATTACAATCTAAGGTTGTTGATAATCTTTTACAAAAATTTGCCTACAAGGAACTTATAAGGTAATCAGCGAGTTTAAATTTTGCTCTTCATGTCTCAGTATGTCATAAGGAATTTATTTCTCCTCACTAGTTTATGAAATGAAACACTTTATTGTTCACCACAACTTATATTAGTCCCTTTTATATTATAATTTTATATTATAATTCTAACTTTAAAGAATTACCTTTAAAGTACTACCTACTATCATATTCCCAAGCTCCATTATTTGATCATCACTTTATTTGTTCACCACAAATTATTTTAGTCCCTTTTATATTGTCTCCTTTATTTTAGCTTTAAAAAACTACCTTAGCTCATTATTTTTTACATTTGTTAAATAATTCAGGTGCTATTTTTTTTAGCTTTAGAATATTTACTTTATTTTTTACTTAATTCTAACTATAGATTCACTACAAATCTTATGATTACAAGCATTGATCCTGATACCAACCTCTTATTTAATGACTTAAATGATTCAAACAGTTACTGTAATTACTACACAGCAGAACAATCAAAGGCACTTCTCAGAGCCAACAACAACATAACTATCTTTAACTACAATATCAGATCTTTAAGCAAGCATTATGATGACCTCCTAGCATTACTAAATTCCTTGCATGCCAATATGTCCATTATTACACTAACTGAAACCTGGCTAAAGCCTGATACTACAGATGTCTATGCCATTCCTGGTTACACAGCCATACACAACTGTAGGCCAGACCAACAAGGGGGTGGCACAGCTATATACTACTCAGACCAACTAGAATGTATCACTAATACTTGCACAAGGGATGAACATGGGGAATATAGCTAAATTCAAATCCAAATGCCTACAAAAACCTCTCACAGTGATAAACATCTACAGAATTCCACAATCAAACATTAGCCAATTTAGTCAAAACCTAGGAAGTATGATAACTGATGCATACATGAACAAAGATCACATACTACTCTCAGGTGACTTCAATATAAATCTCCTGCAAGACCAGGACCCACACGTTACTGAATTCACAAACACAATGAGTAACTGCATGTTGCTACCAACAGTAACAAAACCTACAAGAGTTACAGAGACTAGTGTTTCCCTACTTGACCACATCTGGACCAACACCATATCCCCTTTAAAATCAGGCATAATTACAGATAATACCATAGACCACTACCCTACTTTCCTCATAACAACTCTTGGTAAAATACCCCAAGACACTACTAAAGTCACCTTCAGACTTCACAATGAGGCAGCCATTAATAACTTCACAACAGCAGTAACAAACATTGACTGGCACACTGAGCTAGAAATCTATACAGATATTGACGAATGTTTTAATAATTTTCTAAAAAAGACCCAATACCTTTATAACAAGCACTGCCCTAAAAAAACTAAACAGATGACAGCTAAGAGACTGAACAGTCCCTGGCTAACACCCAGCATTCTCAAATCCATAAATACAAAACACCGATATGAAAAACAGTACAGAATGGGTCACATAACCAGAGACCAAACAAAACGTTACTCGTCAATCCTAACCAGCCTGATAAGAAGGGCAAAAAAATTGTATTATGAGAACAGATTATCCAACTTACGAGGTGATATAAAAAAGACCTGGAAGACCCTATCAGAAATTCTGGGAACAAAAAAGATATCACGACATAGCGAAATAAAATTAGCAAAATCAGATGAACCCCAACTCCCACCAACAGAAACAGCAAACAGACTCAATGATTTCTTCTCCACTATAGGTCAAAACCTTGCCAATAATATCCCAAGCTCAGATACCCCACCAAATGACTACCTCACTGGCAACTACCCGAACACACTGTTCCTAGCTCCGACTAACCCATACGAAGTCTCCCTTATTATCAACGCACTGAAAAACAAGGCAGGAGATTTAAATACCTTACCACCCTTTATATACAAAAAAGCGTCACAAGTACTATCACCAATCATTGCAACACTCTTTAACAAATCCATTGAATCCTCCACCTTCCCTACAGTTCTCAAAATAGCAAGGGTCACCCCGATCCATAAAGGAGGAGACCAAACAGAGTTGAATAACTATAGGCCAATATCCAATTTACACCCTCTCTCAAAAATCTTCGAAAAATTAATTCATAAACGAATCCACTCCTACCTCATCTCCCATAACATTCTCAACCCCTGCCAATTTGGATTCAGGCCTAATAAAAATACTAATGATGCTATTATACACATGCTAGAACATATATACACTGCAATAGAGAAAAAAGAAGTCCCACTGGGGATCTTCATTGACTTACGTAAAGCTTCTGATACAGTTGACCATGACTTGCTCCACGTAAAATTGTCACACTATGGTATTAGAGGGCACTCTCTCAACTACCTCAAGTCTTACCTCAGCAACAGAAGCCAATATGTGTACGCAAATGGGGCAAGCTCTTCTGCACAACCAATTACAGTTGGTGTCCCACAGGGAAGTGTCCTTGGCCCTCTTCTCTTTCTCCTATACATAAATGACCTACCAAATGCTTCGCAATTACTCAAACCCACACTTTTTGCAGATGACACCACATACGTCTTCTCTCACCCGAGCCCAGTCACGCTAGCAAATACTGTAAACACCGAATTACAGAAAATATCTACCTTGATGAGGACTAACAAACTTACACTAAACATTGACAAAACCTACTTCATTCAGTTTGGTAGCAGAGCTACAGATGTACCTCTTAACATAACGATAAACGGATCACCTATCACTAAGCTAACAGAGGGAAAATTCTTAGGAATCCACCTCGATAATAGACTCAAATTTCATACACATATACAACAAATTTCTAAGAAAATTTCCAAGACTGTAGGCATACTATAGAAGATACGGTACTATGTTCCACAGTCAGCCCTCCTGGCCCTTTATCACTCTCTTATTTACCCCTATCTCACCTATGGAATTTGTGCATGGGGCTCAACAACAACTAACCATCTCAGACCACTAATTACCCAACAAAAGGCTGCAGTTAGAATGATAACAAATTCTCACTACAGGCAGCACACTCCACCAATATTCAAAACACTCAACCTACTCACCATACAAAACATCCATACTTATTATTGCACTTATTACATACATAGAACACTTAACTCTGATATTAACCCTCCCCTCAAACATCTCCTTGCCAACCTCAACAGAACACATGACCATAATACAAGGCACAGATCACTCTTTGATGTTCCTCGTGTCCATCTCACGCTATTCAAAAACTCAATGCACATAAAAGGCCCTAAAATCTGGAATTCATTACCTGTAAATATAAAAGAAACACTACCTGTTTATAAATTCAAGTCTCTTCTCAAAGTTCACTTACTCACTCAAAACCAAATAAATACTGAACAACTGAACCATATAAATTGTATATCCTAAATGTTACTCACAATTATATCACACAAATGTTAAACCTAACTTTGTTATTTTTTTAAATACACTACCTAACAGAATACTCCATTCTACTGAATGAACAGCAATGCATGCAACCATAGGACCTGTCTTTGTAATACTCATTTGTATTTTATAGTTATCTGTTTACAATAATGTCTTATCACTGATTTCATCATTGCTTAGTTAATCTTAAGTTAATTTTAAGCCAGCCCGTAATGCTATGCATATAAGTGGCTTTGGCATGCTGCTCTTACCTGTATTTTTTGTACCTCTGTTTGTATGCTCAAATTTCTAAACAAATAAACACATATATAAAAGTGAAAAAAAATTAGTTGAATTTTGGTAATGTTGGTAAAAGCAAATAATTGTAATGACATCAAAAGCAGTACATATATTATTATTACATGTCTAAAGTAATATTATACTATATAGTAATACTATAGCATAGAAATACGTGGTACCTCGGGATACGAACTGCCGAAAACTTGAACAGTTATGTAAGTGTATTTATGTAAGTGCTTTTGTAAGTGTACGTTTAGGGATCTGAAAAGGATTAATCTAATTTACTGTACATTATTCCTTATCACAACAAATTCGTTCGGTATCGGCACTCAAACAGTGTTCTGGAACGAATTAAGTTTGTATCCCGAGGTACCGCTGTACTGTACTATAATAATACTATTATAATAATTAGAATGATAATTACATTAATAATAATAATAATAATAATAATAATAATAATAATAATAATAATAATAATAATAACTTGTGCTTTAGGTCACCCTTCCTTAGCTGGAGGTGGCTGTCGAGTTAAAAAGAAAGATTTATCTTAACCAACATTTTTTATTTTTTTTATCACAACAGCCATCTCCCATTGAGGCAGGGTGACCCTAAAAAGAAATGTTCTTTCAAAATAAAAATACATGCTGTACTGTATATTGGTGCAGTTGTAGGATATGGCTTACTAAAATTTAAGTCTACATTTGAAATTGTCATGTACTGTATTTTGAAGTCATTTTCTTTTCCTTAATTTTAGCATAACGCAAGATACTGCAGAGGGCCGCACTTCTATAACTGTGACTGCAGTGCAGCACAGCAAAGTTACTGCAGTTCTTGGGGCAGAATATCGTGAAAAGAAACTTCAGCCTGTCACTGCTTCTCAACAAGGTGTTTCACATGTTAACTTTCAAGTATTCTTGTATATGTGGAGTTACAACAAGTATTATTCAGAGACAGAAGAAAGCTTGTTGAGGCAGTTTAGCCTTTAATAAAAGATAGATCAGAATTAGATGAAAGAGCCGGTGTTTAAATCCATAGTGGAGGAAAGGAGAGGTAGATGTTGTTGTCCTAAGAAGGGTTGGAAGGAGGGGGGACTTCCCAAAGAGAAAAAAGTAGGAATTAGGGTGAAGGTTGGGGATAAATTAAGGAATGTTAGCAAAGTTTGGACATAGAGATTGGGGGCAGTGAGTAAAGGAACTGGTTTTATTATCATCAGAAATTATTCTGTGTGTAGTAGAGGCTTGAGCATCAAGCAGAAATATTGCGCTGTTGTGTTTGCACACTTCTGGCAAGCCATCTCGTGAATGAATGATGATAAAGGTGTTTCTTTTTACTTGGGTCACTGTTTTGGTGGCAGACTGCCATTGGGATAAAAAAAAATGATAGGGAGACAGACAGACTATGAGCAACAAAAAAGAAATTTAGACAATCTTAATAATTTTAGTAAAAGTAATGTTCTTTCTTTCTTTCAACACACCGGCCATATCCCACCGAGGCGGGGGTGGCCCAAAAGAAAAAACGAAAGTTTCTCCTTTTACATTTAGTAATATATACACAAGAAGAGGTTACTAGCCCCTTGCTCCCGGCATTTTAGTTGCCTCTTACAACACGCATGGCTTACGGAGGAAGAATTCTGTTCCACTTCTCCATGGAGATAAGAGGAAATAAAGAAGAATAAGAACTAGAAAGGAAATAGAAGAAAACCCAGAGGGGTGTGTGTATATATATGCTTGTACATGTATGTGTAGTGTGACCTAAGTGTAAGTAGAAGTAGCAAGACATACCTGAAATCTTGCATGTTCATGAGACGGAAAAAAGGACACCAGCAATCCTCCCATCATGTAAAACAATTACAGGCTTTCGTTTTACACTCACTTGGCAGGACGGTAGTACCTCCCTGGGTGGTTGCTGTCTACCAACCTACTACCTAGGTAAAAGTAATTTTTTTTTTTTTCAACAAGTCGGCCGTCTCCCACTGAGGCAGGGTGACCCAAAAAGAAAGAAAATCCCCAAAAAGAAAATGCTTTCATCATCATTCAACACTTTCACCACACTCACACATAATCACTGTTTTTGCAGAGGTGCTCAGAATACAACAGTTTAAAAGCATATACGTATAAAGATACACAACATATCCCTCCAAACTGCCAATATCCCAAACCCCTCCTTTAAAGTGCAGGCATTGTACTTCCCATTTCCAGGACTCAAGTCCAACTATATGAAAATACAGTGGACCCCCGCATAACGATTACCTCCGAATGCGACCAATTATGTAAGTGTATTTAAGTAAGTGCGTTTGTACGTGTATGTTTGGGGGTCTGAAATGGACTAATCTACTTCACAATATTTCTTATGGGAACAAATTTGGTCAGTACTGGCACCTGAACATACGTCTGGAGTGAAAAAATATCGTTAACTGGGGGTCCACTGTAACTGGTTTCCCTGAATCCCTTCACCAAATATTACCCTGCTCACACTCCAACAGATCGTCAGGTCCCAAGTGCCATTCGTCTCCATTCACTCCTATCTAACACGCTCACGCACGCTTGCTGGAAGTCCAAGCCCCTTGCCCACAAAACCTCCTTTACCCCCTCTCTCCAACCCTTTCGAGGATGACCCCTACCTCGCCTTCCTTCCCCTATAGATTTATATGCTTTCCATGTCATTCTACTTTGATCCATTCTCTCTAAGTGACCAAACCACCTCAACAACCCCTCTTCTGCCCTCTGACTAATACTTTTATTAACTCCACACCTTTTCCTAATTTCCACACTCCGAATTTTCTGCATAATATTTACACCACACATTGCCCTTAGACAGGACATCTCCACTGCCTCCAACCGTCTCCTCGCTGCTGCATTTACCACCCAAGCTTCACACCCATATAAGAGTGTTGGTACTACTATACTTTCATACATTCCCTTCTTTGCCTCCATAGATAACGTTTTTTGACTCCACATATATCTCAGTGCACCACTCACCTTTCTTCCCTCATCAATTCTATGATTAACCTCATCCTTCATAAATCCATCCGCCGACACGTCAACTCCCAAGTATCTGAAAACATTCACTTCTTCCATACTCCTCCTCCCCAATTTGATATCCAATTTTTCTTTATCTAAATCATTTGCTACCCTCATCACCTTACTCTTTTTCTTTGTTCCTTTCAACTTTCTACCTTTACACACATTCCTAAACTCATCCACTAACCTTTTCAATTTTTCTTTAGAATCTCCCATAAGCACAGTATCATCAGCAAAAAGTAACTGTGTTAATTCCCATTTTGAATTTGATTCCCCATAATTTAATCCCACCCCTCTCCCGAACACCCTAGCATTTACTTCTTTTACAACCCCATCTATAAATATATTAAACAACCATGGTGACATTACACATCCCTGTCTAAGACCTACTTTTACCGGGAAGTAGTCTCCCTCTCTTCTACACACCCTAACCTGAGCCTCACTATTCTCATAAAAGCTCTTTACAGCATTTAGTAACTTACCACCTTTTCCATATGCTTGCAACATCTGCCACATTGCTCCCCTATCCACTCTATCATATGCCTTTTCTAAATCCATAAATGCAATAAAAACTTCCCTACCTTTATCTAAATACTGTTCACATATATGCATGATGATCTACACATCCCCTACCCACTCTGAAACCTCCTTGCTCATCCGCAATCCTACATTCTGTCTTACCTCTAATTCTTTCAATTATAACCCTACCATACACTTTTCCTGGTATACTCAATAAACTTATTCCTCTATAATTTTTACAATCTGTTTTGTTCCCTTTCCCTTTATATAAAGGGACTATACATGCTCTCCACCAATCCCTAGGTACCTTCCCCTCTTTCATTAATTTATTAAACAAAAGTACCAACCACTCCAACACTATATCCCCCCCTACTTTTAACATTTCTGTCATAATCCCATCAGTTCCAGCTGCTTTACCCCCTTTCATTCTACGTAATGCCTCGCATACCTCCCCCACACTTACATTCTGCTCTTCTTCACTCCTAAAAGATGGTATATCTCCCTGACCAGTGCATGAAATTACCACCTCCCTTTCTTCCTCAACATTTAAAAGTTCCTCAAGATATTCTCGCCATCTACCTAATACCTCCCTCTCCCCATCTACTAACTCCCCTACTCTGTTTTTAACTGACAAATCCATACTTTCCCTAGGTTTTCTTAACTTGTTTAACTCACTCCAAAATTTTTTCTTATTTTCATTAAAATTTCTTGACAGTGCCTCTCCCACTCTATCATCTGCTCTCCTTTTGCATTCTCTCACCACTCTCTTCACCTTTCTTTTACTCTCCATATACTCTGCTCTTCTTATAACACTTCTGCTTTGTAAAAACCTCTCATAAGCTAACTTTTTCTCTTTTATCACACCCTTTACTTCATCATTCCACCAATCACTCCTCTTTATTCAAATTCAAATTCAAATTCAAAGTTTATTCTCTATAAAGATTACAATGTTGAATTTACAGAATTTGGTTGTTGTGTGGTTTACATGTAGTTAAATAATGATTACAGAGTGTACCACTAGAACGCCTAGCATGGCTAGGCATTTCGGGCAGACTTAGTTTAATTCTTTATTTTAAAATATTACAAATTATGAGGTAAGTTGGTATTATGGCTAAGTGACTAAATACTAGTTTGTGAGTTTAGCAATGTGAATGCTTTTGTTTTGGCACAGTACATAGTTTCAGTATTGGAGTATCATAGGATTCATTATTTTAAGATTGAGATTAATATTTCTGTTTATGGTCAAATGGGTGAGTGAGTGTAAGTGTGAACCACCAGGTGGTATTCGTGTAGTTAGTTGATGGGGTGTATCAGGGAGATAAGATGTTTTCTAATGGTAGTTTTGAAGGTGATGAATGTGTCTGCAGTTCTAGAGTTCTCAGGTAGGGTGTTCCAGATTTTAGGGCCTTTGACATACATTGAATTTTTGTAAAGGTTTAGTCGGACACGGGGAATGTCGTAGAGATGTTTGTGTCTGGTGTTATGCCTGTGGGTTCTGTCACAACTATCAAGAAAGCGTTTTAGGTCAAGGTTGATATTGGAGTTTAAGGTCCTGTAGATGTAGATTGCACAGTAGTAAGTGTGGATGTACTGAACAGGGAGTAAGTTTAGATCTATGAAGAGTGGGGGGGGTGTGTTGCCAGGGATGGGATTTAGTGATTATTCTTACTGCAGCTTTTTGTTGGGTTATTATTGGCTTTAGGTGTGTTGCTGCAGTTGATCCCCAAGCACAAATAGCATAGGTGAGGTATGGATAAATAAGTGAGTGGTATAGTGTGAGAAGGGCATTTTGCGGCACGTAGTATCGTATCTTGGAGAGGATCCCAACCGTTTTGGATACTTTTTTGGTTATGTGTTGGATATGGGTGCTGAAATTCAGGTTGTTGTCAAGGTATAGGCCTAGGAATTTGCCCTCATTATGTCTGGTAATTAGAGTGTTGTCGATCTTAATGTTAATTTGTGCATCTCCTGCTCTGCTACCAAACATAATATAGTAGGTTTTGTCAGTGTTAAGCGTAAGTTTATTGGCTGTCATCCAAGTCGATATTTTGATCAGCTCCTCGTTAACAATGGTGTTGAGGGTGGCAAGATTAGGGTGAGAGATGACATAAGTCGTGTCGTCAGCAAAGAGAATGGGTTTCAGGTGTTGGGATACGTTTGGAAGATCATTGATGTATATGAGGAAGAGCAGGGGACCAAGGACACTTCCCTGCGGAACTCCAGTATCAAGTGGCCGTGTTGTTGATGCTGTGTCTTTAATGGTGACATACTGATACCTATTAGTAAGGTAAGATTTGAAATAAGCAAGCGCATGGCCTCTTATACCGTAATGGTCAAGTTTGTGGAGTAGGATGTCGTGGTCTACTGTGTCAAAAGCTTTTCTTAGGTCAATAAAAATTCCTAGTGGATATTCCTTATTTTCCAATGCTGTGTAAAGCAGATCTAGCATTTTTATGATTGCATCATTAGTGCTTTTATTTTTCCTGAATCCAAATTGGCAGGGGTTGAGTATGTTTTGTGTTGTTATAAATGAATATAGTCTCCTGTGCACGAGTTTCTCAAAGATTTTGGATAGCAATGGTAAGTTTGATATTGGCCTATAGTTGTTTAAGTCTGTAGGGTCACCACCTTTATGTATTGGTGTAACCCTTGCCATCTTGAGTAGTTTCGGGAAGGTGCTAGTTTCTAGTGACTTGTTAAAAAGTAATGAAATAGCATGCGAAAGGATATGGGCCGCTCGCTTGTACAGTAATGGTGGGACATTAGACAGATTCCCTGAGTTGTTTTTAAGTGACTTTATAATCTCGGTGACTTCCGAGGGCTCAGTTGGTGCAAGATAGAAGGAATTTGGGAAATTCCCATCTAGGTAGTCCCCGGCATGGGCATTGGTATGTGGGATTTTATTGGCGAGATTAGATCCTATGGTTGAGAAGAAGTCGTTTATCTTGTTAGCTGTGTCAGTGGGATGTAGTGGTGTTTCATTAGGTTTAGTTAGGACAATATTCTTGGTTTTTTTCAGTTTGTGGGTCCCTAGAATCTGAGAGAGTGTTTTCCAGGTCTTTTTTATATCTCCTCTAGTGTCTGTGAATCTACTGGAGTAGTATAGTTGTTTGGCTTTCTTTATTACTTTGGTGAGAACTGATGAATAGTGTTTAAGAATATCTTTGTGTATTAAGCCCTGTCTATATTGCTTTTCATATTGGTGTTTCTTGTCAATGGATTTCAGAATGGTACTGGTTAGCCATGGGCAACCAAGCCGTTTGTTTGTGATCTGTTTCGTTTTTATAGGACAATGTTTGTTGTATAGTCTAAGTAATTTGTTAAGAAAAATGTCTGTCCAGTCATCAATACCATTGGCCTTGGAGAATTCTGTAGGCCAGTCAACAATCTCTAGGTCAGCTGTGAACTTCCTTATTGAGGCCTCGTCATGGAGTCTAAATGAGACTTTGTTGAATTCAAGTGGTGGTTTACTAATGTTTGTCAGGAGGAAGGTAGGGTAGTGGTCTGTAGTGCTATCTGTGATTATCCCTGATTTAAGGGGGGCTAGTATATTGGTCCATATGTGGTCTATTATGGTTGCACTTGTCTCAGTGAGCCTGGTTGGTTTAGTTATTGTTGGTATGAGAAGTGTGTTGTTCATATTGTTGATGAAATCAGTTACAGGCTGATCATCTAGTAAGCCAAGGTTGATGTTGAAGTCTCCAGCTAAGAGAAGGTGGTGCTTATTCATTTGTCTGTTTGTTATTAGTGACTTTAATTTCTCACTGAAATTTGGGATGTTTGTGTGAGGTATCCGGTAAATGGCACCGATTGTTATAGGTGTCTTAAGGTTTTTTACAGTAAAATTAGCAAAAATGTATTCCCCATATTCATCACTAAAGCAAGTGGTGCTAATACAAGATAATTGGTTAGAGTAATAGATTGCAATACCACCCCCAACTTGGTTTGGTCTGCAGTTGTGAATTGCTGTGTATCCTGGTAGAGGGTAGATATCTATTGTGTCCTGCTTAAGCCAGGTCTCAGTAAGAATAATGCAGGAGAAGGGTGTCTTTAGTGATTCAAGGAGTGCCAGGAGGTCATCATAGTGTTTGCTTAAGGACCTGATGTTGTAGTTAAGTACTGATAGACTTTTAGCATTGTTTAGGATAGTGCTGGCTTGTGTTGCTGTGTAATAAAGGCAGTTACTTTCCAATAGGTTTTGATTGGGTGTCAGATTATGGAGGTTTAGATCAGGGTCAACGTGATCAATCATCTTCTAGGTTTAAATTATGGTTATTTATATCCTGAGTTGTGTGTTGAGTTCTAGTACTGATATCTGTAGTGGTGGGAAGTTTGGATAAGTATATAGCTAGAGTATTTTGGTCATATAGAGTATAGTCACTACTACACATAATGAAGTTGATGTTGTCTATGTGTTGTGCTGGAATGAACTAAAGTACAACTAGGTATAAACTAGTAATATAAAAATACAAATTTAAAATAGAACAAGACTCTCACTTGTAATTGCACTAAGGTCTAATATAATGACTTTTGTGGAGTCTATGTTTTGAGCTAGAATGAGCTATAGTACAACTAGATTTAATCTAATAATATAAAAATACAAATTAAAAATAGCACCAGTCTCTCACTAGTAATTGCACTATGGTCTAATATAATGAATTTGGTATTGACTATAGTACAACTGTGTTTAATCTAATAATATAAAAAAGGCACAAGACTCTCAATTGTAATTGCACTAAGGTCTTATATAAGTTGTTTACAAGAATTAGAGTATAACTAGATTTAAATTGACAGGATAAAATACACAAGTTAAGGTAGCAAAAGAATAATAATAAAAAAAAATGATAAAAATAAAAATGGCAATGACTTGGTTATAATATGCTAGTAAGATGGTAGACAGGATAATATAAAAGTTGTAGTTGAAAATACTAGTTTAAAAAAGTATAGAATAAAATGGTCAATAAAAGAAGTTTACAATAAGTTTGATCAATATAGTTTAAAGCAAAATTGGGCAATAATAGGGATTTTAGAATAAAATTGGGCAATTGAGTATTTCTTAAAGTGAGGTAGAATTATTGAGGACAAGTTATGGCTAGTTTATAATAAAATAAGATGGAACAGTGATGCGGTAAGTTGTAAAAAAAGGAGATAGATTCTGTAGATATTAAACAAATTAAGACTATGAGGTAGAATGGTCGTTGAATACAACAATGACAATCAAAAGTAGTTGGGGTATTAGAATTTTAGGGGGGCACAAATTTATGACAATATAACACTAACTGTGGACTGTGGGTATTATCTGCACTTTACTCTGATTCTGTTAGTCCAGCCTCACTTAGGAATGTTTTAAGGTCATGTTCTGTAGAGATGAAGTATCTCTTCCCAGTGGGCTGTTTCCTAACTGCGATTTTTCCATCCCTCACAAAGCACTGGTGGATTTTTTGGGCATAGCGTAATTTTCTTAGCCGATAAAGAAGGTTTTGTCTTGTTTTGGTAAGGCACTCATTGACGTAAACATCAGTTTTCATAGAAATAGATGTTTTTAGTAGGTTGTTTCTTTGTAGGCTAGTTTGGAATTTTAACAGCACTGTTTTTTTACCTGCTTGGTAGCCCATCAGTTTGCAATCCTTTAGGTCATCACTACGTATGTTAAGGCGAAGGTGGTCCTTGATAAGCTGTAGGGTGGTCTCCATGCAGGTCTCTTGGGTGACTGTGGCTGGGAGATGTTTGCTGTTAACTACAACAGCGTCAGATAGCTGTTGTTGGTCATTATGGTCTTGGAAGTTGGTTATGACATTGGCAAGTTGTTGGTCCACTCTTGATCTTTCCTCTGTAATGTTGGTAGTAAGTAGGGTGACTTGGTCTTTTAGAGTGTTGATAGTGTCTAGGGACTGGGTGTGGGTGTTGCTTTGTTGTTCCAGAGTGTCTAGTTTATGTTCTAGAGCAGTGATCTTGTTGAGGTAATCTGCATTGCTAGCTTTTAGTTCCTGCATTTCTTGAGTTAGTTTGGTGATCGTTTGGTTCTGAATCGTAAGGAGTTTAGCTATTTCTGGGTCGGTGATCTTCTTGACATTAAATACTGGGAGGGAGTTATCTTGGACTGTGGCAGCAGCCATGTTTGTTGTTGTCTGTCGTGTGTTGTGGTGGTGCCGGTGGGTGATGAGGGTTGTGTCCTGGCTGGCAGTACCACAAGTTTTCCTCGTGTTTTTACTGCTCTCACCTTTGATGTTAGGAGTCCTTAGCTGGTTACTGGATCTTCTTTTATTGCTCTGACCCTTGTCCATTGGCTGTGGCTTCGGGTGAATAATAGGCGATGGGTGAATGTTGTGGAGTATCACTTCAGTGGCAGCGGGGTAGGAGGTGGTAGTACGAGTCCTATTAGTTGGTAATTTGTGAACTTTTGGGTGATTTCTGCAGTTGATTTATATCATTCTGGGTATCCACACATGTCAGTGTTATGTGGGTCTTCATTAGGTCATCACTGGGCTGCTGGGAACCTCAGGTAGAAGTAAAAATAGAGGACAAGGTTCCTGTTGCCGCTGCCGCTGCCGCTCTCTCTCTCCTCTACACTTCTTTCTTCTCCAGGTGCATACATGCTTACTATAACCCACTTTTCACATCCAATCTTTATTTTACTCCACATAATCCTTGAATTAATACATTTATAGTCCCTCTTTTCCTGCCATAGCTTATCCTTCAACATTATTGCTACTCCTTCTTTAGCTCTAACTCTGTTTGAAACCCCTGACCTAATCCCATTTATTCCTCTCCATTGAAACTCTCCCACCCCCTTCAGCTTTGTTTCACTTAAAGCCAGGACATCCAGCTTCTTCTCATTCATAACATCCACAATCATCTCTTTCTTATCATTTGCACAACGTCCACGCACATTCAGACTTCCCACTTCGTAATACTTTGTAATACTGTAATGATTTGTATGTGAATTTTGCATCATTGATGTTTATGTTCATAAACTACTATTTTCAATTCTACAAAAAGCTTAAATAAGCTAAAAAAAAAAAAAATCCTCGCATTAATTGATGGAATTCAGAAGCAGATACTTCAGTTTTCAGGTGATCCAAGATACCAGTAAAAAATTTTGCGTCATGTGTTGTACAGGGATCAGTTAAGCAAATACACCTACCATCCGACTTACGACCAAGTTCGGTTCCAGGAAACCGGTCGTAAGTCGAAATGGTCGTAAGTCGAACTTTACTACTGAATATCAACAAAACATTTTTGTAATGACTTTGTTTTATTGTTTTATTTTGGTATTTCATGTTTTACTTTACTTTTTATGCTGTTAGTACTGTATTTTATACTGTAAGGTTTAGGATAAACACTGTACAACACAAATAGTTGTTTATTTCCCAGAAATTTGGCATAAAAAACACTGTCATAAGTCGAGTGGTCGTAAGTTGAGCAGGTCGTAAGTCGGATGGTAGGTGTACTTCATGACACATATGGCTTTAATGTTTTTGAAGGATGCTTCAGTGTCAGCATCTTTAAATTATTGTAGGCACTGCATTGAAAATTTAAGCCAATACTTGAATTGCTTTTCTTAGGTGAAAGACCAGCGACTGAAAAAGTTGCCGTTTTATCTGATGAACCTCCTCTGAAAATTTTAAGGGAAGATAAGGAGAATAAAAATGACAAAGATAAGCGAAAGGAAACTCAAGATGATGATGTTATGGTAAGTTGGAAATAAAGTTCATATTTAAGTAAAAAATTATGCAATTCTTATGTATATCTTTGCTCTAGTTTTTTGTATCTTATTACAGTACAGTCATATAATCAGTGTGGATCTTTTTCAGTCCTGCAATTCTCTATATACTATATTTTAAGCACAGGAGGGCCCTGATTATACAGCAGGTTGGGTTCTGGGCTATACTGCTGTAAAGTAAAAAATAGCCCCCCCCCCTCTCTCTCTCTCTCTCTGTCTCTCTCTCTGTCTCTCTCTCTGTCTCTCTCTCTCTCTGTCTCTCTCTCTCTCTGTCTCTCTCTCTCTGTCTCTCTCTCTCTGTCTCTCTCTCTCTCTGTCTCTCTCTCTCTCTGTCTCTCTCTCTCTCTCTGTCTCTCTCTCTCTGTCTCTCTCTCTCTCTGTCTCTCTCTCTCTCTGTCTCTCTCTCTGTCTGTCTCTGTCTCTCTGTCTCTCACTCTCTCACTCTCACTCTCTCACTCTCTCACACTCTCACTCTCTCACTCTCACCTCTCTCTCCTCTCTCCCCCTCTCTCACTCTCTCACTCTCTCTCACCTCTCACTCACTCTCTCCTCTCTGTCTCACTCTCTCTCTCTCTCTCACTCTCTCTCTCTCTCTCCTTCTCTCTCTCCATCTCTCTCTCACTCTCTCTCTCTCTCTCTCACTCTCACTCTCTCTCACTCTCTCTCTCTCACTCTCTCTCTCACTCTCTCTCTCTCTCTCTCTCTCACTCTCTCTCTCTCTCTCTCTCTCTCTCTCTCTCTCTCTCTCTCTCACTCTCTCTCTCTCTCTCTCTCTCTCTCTCTCTCTCTCAGACTCTCTCACACTCTCTCTCCACTCCTCTCACTCTCTCTCACTCACTCACTCTCTCTCTCTCACTCTCTCTCACTCACTCTCTCACTCTCACTCTCTCTCACTCTCACTCTCTCTCTCTCTCTCTCTCTCTCTCTCTCTCTCTCTCTCTCTCTCTCTCTCTCTCTCTCTCTCTCTTTTTTTTTTTTCAAATGCATATAAAAGACTGATAACATGTTTTCACTATCATATATTAAGTGAGCAGTAGAGCTAGGCCTACAAATGCATATACATTACATACATTACCTACCTTAAAATATTTTCTTCCTTAGCTTATAGTGAGTGGTGAAAATATTTATTGTAGGAAGTCTGAATAAATGAAGAATGGGTATACAGTGGACCCTCGGTTTTCATGTTTAATCCATTCCAGAGAGATCGGCGGAAACTGAAACCATTTTCTCCATAAGAAATAATGTAAATCCAATTAATCCATTCCAGACACCCAAAAATATTAACAAAAATTTTTTTTTACCTTACAGATAGATTTGCGTGCACAAAAGAATGAACATACATCATGACACTTACCTTTATTGAAGGCTGTTGTTGGTGGATGGAAGACAGGGAAGAGGGGAGAGGGAAGAGATGTTATTCTTTGGAAGGGGAATCCCCCTCCATATGGGGACTAGGTACCAAGTCCTTATCCAGGATCATTTCCTTTCTTTGTTTTTTAATGTCACAGATCTTTCCATCCTACTCCACATTGCACAAATCTCCATGACTACCACTCTCTACCACCATCACTACCACCCTCTACCACCATCACTACCACCCTCTACCACCATCACTACCACCCTCTACCACCATCACTACCACCCTCTACCACCATCACTACCACCCTCTACCACCACCACTTTCGTATTTTTCTACAAACTTTTTCTTGGATTCTATCTTGTTTCTTACATTCTTTATCAAAGGACTGACACTAGAAGCTTTCTTTGGGCCCATGGTGGCTTATTTAGCAGTCACACACAATAAACAAGTGCCAAAAACAATGGATTTTTACGAAATATTTCGTATGACTTCGCAGGATATGTTCATGCACCGAGGAGAAACAACATGACACTGCCTGAGAATGCATATGGGAGGCGGTTTTGTGTGTGCTCTGGGCACTGGATAGGTTCTGTGCCATCAATGAAAACAGAGGTAATCGACGAAAATGGAACCAGTATTTTGACGAAAAAGTCAGTGAAAACGGAAATCAGCGATAACGGAGATCAACGAAAAGGGAGGGTCCACTGTAATTGAAAACCACTGCATTAGTACAACACCATAAAGCGAAGTGCTGTGAAGCGGGGCCTGTCATGTACATATTTTTTAAGATTTTCCTCTATTAACCCATCACATATAAAAAGCGCTGGGCTTCCACACTTTGAACAAGTTTTTCTAAATGATTTTGATGTTAAGCTAATAACTTTCTACTTCCAATTTTGTTATAGAAATCATTGGATTCTAAGCTAAAATGTTGTTCAAGAATACTGGGCATTTAATGGGCTGAATCCAAATTGCTCTAGGGACCTATTTAAAGAAATGTAGGTTGATAAAAATGTACAACTAACCCACACGTGGGAGATTCAACTACGGAACAGGTGAGAATTGAACCCATGGGAAGTGAGTCCTAAAGCTTCAGGCCAGTGCATTAACCACTGGGCCAGCCAGCTACAATATGATTCATGTAACTAGGTGTATTTATGCACCATAAGGAAGTTAGCATGGGCCCCACTGTGACCATAAATGCAAGTTTTTACAGATGATTCTCCTGGGGGAAGATTTATCTGTAATAACAAGTATGATAATACTTGCTATTAAAATTATGTATGATGCCTGCCTTCACCACTTTCTTATCAGGGTCATTCCTCTTTATCACCACCCTAAGACTGAAGAAATACTTCCTGACATCCTTGTGGTTCATCTGTCTTTAGTTATCAGCTGTGCCCCCAAGTACCAGTTTCCCTGCTTCTTAAATGACCTATTCCTGTCAACCCTGCCAATTCCTCTTGAGTATTTTGTGTTGTTATGTCTTCCCTGCTTCTTCTGTCCTCCAATGTTGCTAGATTCAATTACAAAATCTCTCGACATAGCTCATACTCTCTAGCTCTGGAACTAGTCTTATTGCATACCTCTATTAGTCTGTAAGGGTGCTAAGTAGTCTGGGTATGAGTTTAACGAAAAAATAATCCACAACCTAGAGCAACATGACTTTAGAGCTTAGTAAGGCACTGCAAAATTTATGATTTAGTTTCATTGTCTTGTAATCAACACATATAGCTTTACATGTTGGTCTTGCCTTTCCTTTCTCCTGTTGGCTCACAAAGTACTTTTTCCAGCTTTAAGCATGAACATTCCACAAAATATTTAAGAAGGGAATGTATGAAAGTATAGTGGTACCATCACTCTTATATGGGTGTCAAGCATGGGTTGTAAATACTGCAGCAAGGAAGACGTTGGAGGCAGAGATGTTATGTCTAGGGGCAATGTGTGATATAATTATTATGCAGAATTTGTAGTGTGGAAATTAGGAGGTGTGGACTGTGGAATTACTAAAAGTATTATTGAGAGGTCTGAGGAGGGGTTATTGAGGTGGTCTAGTCATTTAGAGAGGATGGAGCAAAATAGGATGACTTGGAGGGTGTATAAATCTGTAGTGGAGGGGAGGAGGGGTAGGGTTCATCCTAGGAAAGGATGGAGGGAGGGGGTAAAAGAGGTTGTGTGTGGACATACAGCAGGCATGTGTGAGCATGTTAGATAGGAGTGAATGGAGACGAATGGTTTTTGGGACTTGATGAGCTGTTGGAGTGTGAGCAGGGTAATATTTTATGAAGGGATTCAGGGAAACCGGTTAACCAGACTTGAGTCTTGAAGGTGGGAAGTACAATGCTCGCACTTTAAAGGAGGGGTTTGGAATATTAACTCTTTGGATTGACATCTGAACTGTCGTATCTGGGCACCTCTGTAAAGACAGTGATTATGTACGAATGATGGTAAAAGTGATTCTTGTTTGGATCATCCTGCCTTGGTGGGAGACAGCCAGTGTGTTGAAGAAGAATGAATACATGTTTTCTGCCCATGATGTAACTTTTTTATGCTAATCCTCGTGTGTGTGTGACATTTACAGAGCTTGTTATCAGCCCAAAGCATCCGGGAGCGTGAAACAAAAAAAGTTGGTGAAGAAATAATGGAATTATTGAGTAAACCTACAGCCAAAGAACAGAGCATTGCTCAGAGATTCAGATCTCAGGGAGGTAAAGAATATTTATTTGTTTGTCTTTTTTTTTCTGTTTCATAACAGAGGTACTTATTTTCTTTATCATATACAGTACATACTTATATATAGCATCAGTTAGGCTTTAGTATTTATTTTTACATTTGTCTGTGAGTTAGTTGAATTCTTAATTTAATCAGCATAAATCATTTCTTGTTAACAGCCATGTTTTTTCTTTCTCGGAATTGGATTTAATTTGCTAATGTAAACATTATATAAACATTGTTAGTGTGGGCCTCCTTGGTTTATCTCAAAGACTAGCTGAGGCATTGTTACCCCACTGTACTACAAACTCTTGTTAATCCTACAAAAAGGTTAAAGTTTACATGTGAAGAAGTGGCAGTTTTCACCATGGGAACAAAGTGGCATATTGGTGAAATCAAACTGTACACCCAACATAGACAAGGAGTGCTAGTATAGGAGCAAAGATTTGTCATAGCTGATATGGAATCTGTCTAGAATGCTAGTAAACCTGTCATCAGCTCCATGGATATAGAAATGGACAAGGCCATTACGAGAATGTCATCAAGGTAAATAAACACTGACACACCATGAGTGCCAAGATTGTGACTTGTAGGTAGAGCAAGATGTTCTCCCCGCAGGCAGTAAATAAGCCACAATCTGGGATGGACAGTAAGTGCCAGACACAGGAGGCCATGGCCAGCAAGAGCAGTAGCTTGTGGCATCAAGTGAGGCACCAATTTGTTAACCACTCTGTTAATAGTGGAGCTGATGGCTGCTATATCAAACAGTGCACAGCAGTCCCTGTAATCTCTCCACAGGTACAGGATCTACCAGAGGAGAAGGCAGTCTGTCCAGGCTAAAATAAAAGAATAGGCAAGGTTTAGTGCAAATTCCCCCCAAAACTGGGAGCCATTTTAAATGAAGCACTCTTAGGGTTTCCCATCTGGTGCAGAAACAGGAAAATTATCAGGAATAGGGCCCCCATAAACATGGGGCTGCAGAGGACACTGAAGAATGCATTGTATCCAGATGTGGGAGGCTGTGGCCGGCAAATGCAGTAGCATTCAGTATCCGACAAGGCTCTGGCTCATTAGCCCCTGGGCTCAGGGTTGGAACCAAGCCAAACTGGCTCCAATCCTGAGGCAGCAGGTACATAGGAGCCCTATGAGGGAAGGGGCAAGGCCTTTTCTCTCAACAGATACCAGGCTCATCAGTGTAAGAGGTACACAAATAACCTGCACATAGGAGAATAACTTATGACAACATTTCAGTCCAATATGACTGGAAATCTTGAGTCTAGTGACTTTCTTGATACGGTTCAGGATTGCTTTTTAGAACAGGTTGTGACAGAACCAACTAGAGGAAACAGTCTGCTTGACTTGGTTCTTGCCAACAAAGATTCGCTAATTAATAATCTTGAGGTTAATGATGAGCTTGGGGAAAGTGATCACAAATCACTTAGTTTCAACATATCATGGAATTACCCAGATAACCGCAATCAAATCTCTGTCCCAGATTTTCACTTGGCCGACTTCATGGGACTGAAAAATTACCTGGGTGGTCTAAATTGGGATGTCCTGACTATGGGTCAGGTAGGTGATCTTGATTGCCAATATGACATTTTTCAGAGCATAGTTCTAGCTGCCCAGATAACTTTTGTTCCAAGTAGGGAAATTAGATCTAACAAAAATGATCCCAAATGGATGAACAATAAATTAAAACATCTCATTGGCATATATGGGTGTATCAAAAGAGGGGATGGGCAGTTAAGAAATCAGTATATTCAATTAAAGAGAGAAATAAAGAAAGGAATAAGAAAAGCAAAAAGGGATTATGAGGCTAAGGTCATAAGGGATTCAAAGACTAACCCAAAAGGGTTCTTTCAGGTATAGGGACAAGATTGGTCTACTTAAGAGTAACTTTGGTCAGATCACTGACAGTGATAAGAATATGTGTGAAATTCTCAATACCTACTTCCTCTCAGTTTTCACCCAGGAAAATACTAGTGATATTCCTGAAATAATAGATTATGTAGAACAGGATGATAATAAACTATGCACAATTGCGGTAACTAGTGACATGGTCCTTAGACAAATAGAGAAACTAAAACCTAACAAATCCCCAGGTCCTGATGAACTGTTTGCAAGGGTGTTAAAGGAATGTAAAGAGGAACTAATCTTTTTAGCATATCACTACAAACTGGCATAGTGCCTGATAAGTAGAAAATGGCAAATGTAATACCTATTTACAAGGCAGGTGACAGGTCCTTGGCTTCGAACTATAGACCAATAAGCCTTACCTCCGTAGTGGGAAAATTTATGGAATCAATAATTGCCAAAGCAATTCGTAGCCATCTTGATAGGCACAGATTGATTAATGAATCTCAACACTGTTTTACAAAGGGGCGTTTCTGTCTTACGAATTTACTAACTTTTTTCACTAAGGTGTTTGAGGGGGTAGATCATGGTAATGAATATGATATTGTGTATATGGACTTCAGTAAGGCTTTCGATAGAGTTCCACATCAGAGGCTACTGAAGAAACTTAAGGCACACGGAATAGGAGGAGAAATTTTTTCCTGGGTAGAGGCATGGCTGACAAATAGGCAGCAGAGAGTTTGCATAAATGGGGAGAAATCAGAATGGGGGCATGTCACAAGCGGTGTTCCTCGGGGGTCAGTGTTGGGCCCGTTGTTGTTCACAATTTACATAAACGACATCGATAAGGGAATAAATAGTGACATAAGCAAATTTGCTGATGACACCAAAATAGGCTGTCCAATTCATTCTAATGAGGACACTAGAGCACTCCAGGATGATTTGAATAAACTGAGTTGACGGAGTTAGACCTGTCAAGCATGGACCTTATGCCTACTGTTGCGTTCCCTCTTATGTTCTTATTTTCTCATGTTCTTAATCATCCCCCACCCCCTTTCTTCATTCGTTCAGTGTTGGGCCCCTTGTTCACAATCTACATTAACGACATAGATGAGGGAATAAATAGTGACATAAGCAAATTTGCTGATGACACCAAAATAGGCTGTCCAATTCATTCTAATGAGGACATTAGAGCACTCCAGGATGATTTGAACAGACTGATGCAGTGGTCGGAGAAGTGGTAGATGCAGTTTAATATAGACAAATGCAAAGTTCTAAATGTTGGACAGCAAATTAACCATGCGACATATAAATAAATAATGTAGATCTTAATACTATTGATTGCAAAAAGGATTTAGGAGTTCCGGTTAGCAGTAATCTAAAACCAAGACAACAGTGCATTAGTGTTTGCAATAAAGCTAACAGAATTCTTGACTTCATATCTAGAAGTATAAATAATAGAAGTCCTCCGGTTGTTATTCAACTCTATACATGTATAATCCTTGGTTAGGCCTCATTTAGACTATGCTGCTCAGTTCTGGTCACTGTATTACAGAATGGATATAAATGCTCTGGAAAACGTACAGAGGAGGATGACAAAGATGATCCCATGTATCAGAAATCTTCCCTATGAGGATAGACTGAGGGCCCTGGATCTGCACTCTCTCGAAAGGCGTAGAATTAGGGATGATATGATCGAGGTGTATAAATGGAAAACAGGAATAAATAAAGGGGATGTAAATAGCGTGCTGAAAATTTCCAGCCAAGACAGGACTCGCAGCAGTGGTTTCAAGTTGGAAAAATTCAGATTCAGGAAGGATATTGGAAAGCACTGGTTTGGTAATAGAGTTATGGATGAGTGGAACAAACTCCCGAGTACAGTTATTGAGGCTAAAACGTTGTGTATTTTTAAAAATAAGTTAGATAAATACATGAGTGGGTGTGGGTGGGTGTGAGTTGGACCTTACTAGCTTGTGCTGCTGGGTCTGGTGCCGTGCTCCTTCCTTGAGTGGAGGTGACCAGACTGGGTGGGTCATTGGACTAATCCGGGAGGGATGGGACATAGACCTGCTCCGCATGGGTCAGTAGGTCTGTTGCAGTGTTCCTTCTTTCTTATGTTCTTAGGTTCAATTATCTAGTCACACTAGTCATTCTCCTATGCAGGTTATTTGTGTATTGTTCCAGTTGCAGTGTTGTTCCTTTTTATTCGTAAATATATGTGGTCCATAGCACTAAACAGGTCAAGGCCAAGCACAGTTGTACCATACAGTAATGGTATATGTGCCTGTACTGAATAAGGCCAGATTGGAAAGAAAATACTGTAAATTATGCAAACAGTTTAGTGTCATTTACAGTTTACTAAATCACTTGCACTTCTGGACACTAAACCAGTGCAAATTTTTAATAGAGTACTGTACTTCATAAAATATAAATTTGCATTAATTTTAGAGTTTGTTGTATATTATTTAGTATCAAAAAATAAATTGGTTTATAAAGCTGGTAGCCACTAAAAAGATTACTGCAGTCATTATTTTTTTTTTTTTACTAAATTGGCAGTTTCCAACAATCCTCGGTAGATTAAATCTGAAGCATAACTGAAACATACAGAGTGAAGACCAGCTTGTACTGAAATATTAAGCTCTTAATATATATTTTTTTTTATTGCAGCTTCTTTTGATGCTTCTTTTTCATGTATAAGTCCATAGTTATGCAAAGCATTTTGGGCAAACTAAACCAATATTAATGCTAATTCATTACTTATACAGTGTAATAAAAAAATTCAGGGACTTTTTTTTTTTTTTTTTTTTTTTTTAACAAGTCGGCCGTCTCCCACTGAGGCAGGGTGACCCAAAAAGAAAGAAAATCCCCAAAAAGAAAATACTTTCAACATCATTCAACACTTTCACCTCACTCGCACATAATCACTGTTTTTGCAGAGGTGCTCAGAAACACAACAGTTTAGAAACATATATGTATAAAGATACACAACATATCCCTCCAAACTGCTAATATCCCGAAACCCCTCCTTTAGAGTGGAGGCATTGTACTTCCCATTTCCAGGACTCAAGTCCGGCTATATAAAAATAACCGGTTTCCCTGAATCCCTTCACTAAATATTACCCTGCTCACACTCCAACAGATCGTCAGGTCCCAGTTACCATTCATCTCCATTCACTCGTATCGAACATGCTCATGCATGCCTGCTGGAAGTCCAAGCCCCTCGCCCACAAAACCTCCCTTACCCCTTCCTTCCAACCTTTTTGAGGACGACCCCTACCCCTCCTTCCTTCCCTTACAGATTTAAATGCTCTCCATGTCATTCTACTTTGATCCATTCTCTCTAAATGACCAAACCACCTCAACAACTCCTCTTCAGCCCTCTGACTAATACTTTTATTAACTCCACACCTTCTCATAATTTCCATACTCCGAATTTTCTGCATAATATTTACACCACACATTGCCCTTAGATAGGACATCTCCACTGCCTCCAACCGCCTCCTCGCTGCTGCATTCACAACCCAAGCTTCACACCCATATAAGAGTGTTGGTACTACTATACTTTCATACATTCCCTTTTTTGCCTCCATAGATAACGTTTTTTGTCTCCACATATACCTCAATGCACCACTCACCTTTTTTCCCTCATCAATTCTATGATTAACCTCATCCTTCATAAATCCATCCGCAGACACTTCAACTCCCAAGTATCTGAAAACATTCACTTCTTCCATACTCTTCCTCCTCAATTTATCAAATTTTTCTTTACCTAAATCATTTGATACCCTCATCACCTTACTCATTTCTATGGTCACTTTCAACTTTCTACCTTTGCACACACTCCCAAGCTCATCCACTAACTTTTGCAATTTTTCTTTAGAATCTCCCATAGGCACAGTATCATCAGCAAAAAGCAACTGTGTCAGTTCCCATTTTGTATTTGAGTCCCCATAATTTAATCCCACCTCTCTCCCGAACACGCTAGCATTTACTTCTTTTACAACCCCATCCATAAATATATTAAACAACCATGGTGACATTACACATCCCTGTCTAAGACCTACTTTTACCGGGAAGTAGTCTCCCTCTCTTCTACACACCCTAACCTGAGCTTCACTATCCTCATAAAAACTCTTTACAGCATTTAGAAACTTACCACCTATTCCTTATACAGTGGAACCTCTACTTGCGAGTTTAATCCGTTCCATGACCTTGCTCACAACTGGATTTGCTCGTTTGCAGAGTCAATTTTCCTCATTTAAATTAATCGAAATGCAATTAATCCGTTTCAGTGGAATTCTGTACTTCAATAGTTTTGCTAATATCAACTCTACGGCTAATTTATCTATCTCACTTCATCTAATATGACATAATAAACAATATAAATAACAAAGAAACCTGATATTTACTCTAAAATGAATAAAATATGTCATTCATGTAGTGGTATGGGCGGTGGACGAGAGTTTGTCTGGAGACCAGGCAAAATACTTCATGAATAATTTCGCTAATATCATTATAGAGCTTATTTATATATCACAGTTCATCTAATATGACATAACAAACAATATAAATAACATAGAAACATGATATATACTCTAAAATTAATAAAATATGTCATTATGTAACAGGTGGAGGCGGCCACAACCGCTCCCTCTTTGTTGTGGTAAGCACTGCCATCTAGTGATGGCCTTTTGAAGCCGTCTATTATTATAATTATTATATGTAGTACATTATTATTATATATGTATTATTATTATTATACATATATTATTATTATTATTATTATTATTATTATTATTGTATTATATTATTATTATTATACATGTTATTATTATACATATTATTATTATTATTTTTTTTTTTCAATAAGTCGGCCATCTCCCACCGAGGCAGGGTGACCCAAAAAGAAAGAAAATCCCTAAAAAGAAAATACTTTCATCATCATTTAACACTTTCACCTCACTCACACATAATCGCTGTTTTTGTAGAGGTACTCAGAACACAACAGTTTAGAAGCATATATGTATAAAGATACACAACATATCCCTCCAAACTGCTAATATCCCAAACCCCTCCTTTAGAGTGCAGGCATTGTATGTACTTCCCATTTCCAGGACTCAAGTCCGGCTATATAAAAATAACCGGTTTCCCTGAATCCCTTCACTAAATATTACCCTGCTCACACTCCAACAGATTGTCCGGTCACAAATACCATTCGTCTCCATTCACTCCTATCGAACACGCTCATGCACGCCTGCTGGAAGTCCAAGCCCCTCACCCACAAAACCTCCCTTACCCCTTCCTCCCAACCTTTTCGAGGACGACCTCTACCCTGCCTTCCTTCTCCTACAGATTTAAATGCTCTCCATGTCATTCTACTTTGATCCATTCTCTCTAAATGACCAAACCATTATATAAATAATTTGTAATTTTTATTCATACAAAAAAATATAAGATTTACTGTTATTCCTTATTGCAATAATTGTATAAATAATGTCAACCCATTCACAAATGCATATTGGAATGGACAGTGACGTCATTTGTTTACTCTGAAACAGCCAAGCAATGGACCATTTCTCCTAGGTTGAGCTCCATTTTAAGGTACTTTTTGTCATGAAAGCAATTAAAATCATATCTATTTCTGTAATATATCTTATATTCTATCAAATGAGACCAAAAAAAATGAGAATACAACCATAAAAACCATTTGAAATTACCGCTAAGGGGTGGCTAATTGCTGAGAAGTGAACTCCATTCTTTATGCCTAGATTTCTTTCATTTTTGGTGTACGTTAAGAAGCATCTTTCCATCATACATTGCCCAAGTTTCAATAAGATAGTCCAACAAACAAATGAGATACAATTCCTGAGATCAAGAGCAAGAGCCCCTCACCAGTGTCAAGGAACCTGCCTTGAGGTCGGCTCGCTTGTGGAAATTTTGCTCGCGTATGGAAGCAAAAAATCGACTCATCGACTGCTTGTATTTGGAAAAACTCGCACGTGGACACGCTCGCAAGTAGAGGTTCCACAGTGCTTGCAACATCTGCCACATTGCTCCCCTATCCACTCTATCATATGCCTTTTCTAAATCCATAAATGCAATAAAAACTTCCCTACCTTTAACTAAATACTGTTCACATATATGCTTCAATGTAAACATTTGATCTACACATCCCCTACCCACTCTGAAACCTCCTTGCTCATCTGCAATCCTACATTCTGTCTTACCTCTAATTCTTTCAGTTATAACCCTACCGTACACTTTTCCTGGTATACTCAGTAAACTTATTCCTCTATAATTTTTACAGTCCCTTTTGTCCCCTTTCCCTTTATATAAAGGGACTATACATGCTCTCCGCCAATCCCTAGGTACCTTCCCCTCTTTCATACATTTATTAAACAAAAGTACCAACCACTCCAACACTATATCCCCCTCTGCTTTTAACATTTCTGTCATGAACCCATCAGTTCCAGCTGCTTTACCCCCTTTCATTCTATGTAATGCCTCACACACCTCCCCCACACTCACATCCTGTTCTTCTTCACTCCTAAAAGATGGTATACCTCCCTAGCCAGTGCATGAAATTACCGCTTCCCTTTCTTCGTCGACATTTAAAAGTTCCTCAAAATATTCTTGCCATCTACCCAAAACTTCCATCTCCCCATCTACTAACTCCCCTACTCTGTTTTTAACTGACAAATCCATTCGTTCCCTAGGCTTTCTTAACTTGTTTAACTCCAAAATTTTTTCTTATTTTCATTAAAATTTCTTGACAGTACCTATCCCACTCTATCATCTACTCTCCTTTTGCACTCTCTTCACCTTTCTTTTATTCTCCATATACTTTACTCTTCTTATAACACTTTTGCTTTGTAAAAACCTCTCATAAGCTAACTTTTTCTCTTTTATCACTTCCATTTACTTCATCATTCTACCAATCACTCCTCTTTCCTCCTGCACCCACCCTCCTATAACCACAAACTTCTGCCCCACATTCTAATACTGCATTTTTAAAACTATTCCAACCCTCTTCAACCCCCCCACTACTCATACTTGCACCAGCCCTCTTTTCTGCCAATAGTTGCTTATATCTCACCCGAACTTCCTCTTCCCTTAGTTTGTACACTTTCACCTCCCTCTTGCTTGTTGTTGCCATTTTCCTTTTCCCATCTACCTCTTACTCTAACTGTAGTTACAACTAAATAATGATTCGATATATCAGTTGGGCCTTTTAAATGTGTACATCCTGGAGCCTACCCATCAACCTTTTATCCACCAATACATAATCTAACAAACTACTTTCATTATGTGCTATAACATACCTTGTATATTTATTTATCCTCTTCTTCATAAAATGTGTTACTTATTACCAAACCTCTTTCTACACATAGCTCAATTAAAGGCTCCCCATTTTCATTTACCCCTGGCACCCCAAATTTACCTACTACTCCCTCCACAACATTTTTGCCCACTTTAGCATTGAAATCCCCAACCACAATTACTCTCACACTTGGTTCAAAACTCCCCACGCATTCACTCAACATTTCCCAAAATCTCTCTCTCTCCTCTACACTTCTCTCTTCTCCATGTGCATATACGCTTACTATAACCCACTTTTCACATCCTACCTTTATTTTATTCCACATAATGTTTGAATTAATACATTTATAGTCCCTCTTTTCCTGCCATAGCTTATCCTTCAACATTATTGCCACTCCTTCTTTAGCTCTAACTCTCTTTGAAACCCCTGACCTAATCCCATTTATTCCTCTCCACTGAAACTCTCCCACCCCCTTCACCTTTGTTTCACTTAAAGCCAGGACGTCCAGCTTCTTCTCATTCATAACATCCATAATCATCTCTTTCTTATCATTTGCACAACATCCACGCACATTCAGACTTCCCACTTTGACAATTTTCTTCTTATTCTTTTTAGTAATTATTACAGGTAAAGGGGTTAGTAGCCCATTGTTCCCGGCATTTTAGTTGACTTTTACAACACGCATGGCTTACAGAGGAAAGATTCTTATTCCTCTTCCCCATGGATATAAAAGGAAAAGTAATAAGACTAAGAACTATTAAGATAAAATCAAAGAAAACTCAGATGAGTGTGTATAAATAAACATGTACATGTATGTGTAGTGTGACTTAAGTGTAAGTAGAAGTAGCAAGACGTACCTGTAATCTTGCATATTTATGAGACAGACAAAAGACACCAGCAATCCTACCATCATGTAAAACAATTACAGGCTTTCGTTTCACACTCACTTGGCAGGACTGTAGTACCCCCCTGGGTAGTTGCTCTCTACCAACCTACTACTACAATTTTGTATATCTTCTTCTTTCAACAAACCGGCCATATCCCACCGAGGCAGGGTGGCCCAAAAAGAAAAACAAAAGTTTCTCTTTTTTAAATTTAGCCCCTTGCTCCCGGCATTTTAGTCGCCTCTTACAACACGCATGGCTTACGGAGGAAGAATTCTGTTCCACTTTCCCATGGAGATAAGAGGAAATAAACAAGAACAAGAACTAGAAAGAAAATAGCAGAAAACCCAGAGGTGTGTGTGTATATATATGCTTGTACATGTACGTGTAGTGTGACCTAAGTGTAAGTAGAAGTAGCAAGACGTACCTGTAATCTTGCATATTTATGAGACAGACAAAAGACACCAACAATCCTACCATCATGTAAAACAATTACAGGCTTTCGTTTCACACTCACTTGGCAGGACGGTAGTACCCCCCTGGGTGGTTGCTGTCTACCAACCTACTACTAAAATTTTGTATATCATCTTCTTCTTTCAACGTACCAGCCGTATCCCACTGAGGTGGAGGTGGCCCAAAAGGAAAAACAAAAGTTTCGCCTTTTAAATTTAGTAATACTGTATATACAGGAGAAGGGGTTACTAGCCCCTTGCTCCCAGCATTTTAGTCGCCTCTTACGACACGCATGGCTTTCGGAGGAAGAATTTTGTTCCATTTCCCCATGGAGATAAGAGGAATTAGACAAGAACAAGAACTAGAAAGAAAATAGAAGAAAACCCAGAGGGGTATGTATATATATGCTTGTACATGTATGTGCAGTGTGACCTAAGTGTAAGTAGAAGTAGCAAGACAAACCTGAAATCTTGCATGTTTTTGAAACAGAAAAAAGGACACCAGCAATCCTACCGTCATGTAAAACAATTACAGGCTTTCGTTTCACACTCACTTGGCAGGACGGTAGTACCCCCCCTGGGTGGTTGCTGTCTACCAACCTACTACTACAATTTTGTATATTTTTTTTTTTTTTTTTTTTCAACAAGTCGGCCGTCTCCCACCGAGGCAGGGTGACCCAAAAAAAAAGAAAGAAAATCCCCAAAAAGAAAATACTTTCATCATCATTCAACACTTTCACCACACTCACACATTATCACTGCTTTTGCAGAGGTGCTCAGAATATAACAGCTTAGAAACATATACATATAGAGATACACAACACATCCCTCCAAACTGCCAATATCCCAAGCCCCCTCCTTTAAAGTGCAGGCATTGTACTTCCCATTTCCAGGACTCAAGTCCGACTATATGAAAATAACCGGTTTCCCTGAATCCCTTCACTAAATATTACCCTGCTCACACTCCAACAGATCGTCAGGTCCCAAGTAACATTCGTCTCCATTCACTCCTATCTAACACGCTCATGCATGCTTGCTGGAAATCCAAGCCCCTAGCCCACAAAACCTCCTTTAACCCCTCTTTCCAACCCTTTCGAGGACGACCCCTACCCCTCTTTCCTTCCCCTATAGATTTATATGCTTTCCATGTCATTCTACTTTGATCCATTCTCACTAAATGACCAAACCACCTCAACAACCCCTCTTCTGCCCTCTGACTAATGCTTTTATTAACTCCACACCTTCTCCTAATTTCCACACTCCGAAAATTTTGTATATGTATAAATAAAATAATAGTAATATGAAGAGGTATTTATTTTTATTTATTTATTTAAAAATTTGAGCACACGTACAGAGGTACAAAAAATACAGATAAGAGCAGCATGCCAAAGCCACTTATACTATGCATAGCATTACGGGCTGGCTTAAAATTAACTTAAGATTAACTAAGCAATGATGAAATCAGTGATAAAACTTTAATGTAAACAGATTACTATAAAGCACAAGTGAGTATTACAAAGACAGGTCATATGGTTGTATGCATTGTTGTACATTCAGTAGAATGGAGTATTCTGTTAGGTAGTGTATTTAAAAAATAATTAAGTTAGATTGGGTTTTAGGTTTAACATTTATGTGATATAATTGTGAGAAACATTTAAGATATACAATTTATAAGGTTCAGTTATTCACTATTTATTTGGTTTTGGGTGAGTAAGTGATCTTTGAGAAGAGACTTGAATTTATAAACAGGTAGTGTTTCTTTTATATTTACAGGTAATGAATTCCAGATTTTAGGGCCTTTTATGTGCATTGAGTTTTTGCATAGTGTGAGATGGACACGAGGAACATCAAAGAGTGATCTGTGCCTTGTGTTATGGTCATGTGTTCTGTTGAGGTTGGCAAGGAGATGTTTGAGGGGAGGGTTAATATCAGAGTTAAGTGTTCTATGTATGTAATAGGTGCAGTAATAAGTATGGATGTTTTGTATGGTGAGTAGGTTTAGTGTATTGAATATTGGTGGAGTGTGCTGCCTATAGTGAGAATTTGTTATCATTCTAACTGCAGCCTTTTTTTGGGTAATTAGTGGTCTGAGATGGTTACTTGTTGTTGAGCCCCATGCACAAATTCCATAGGTGAGATAGGGGTAAATAAGAGAGTGATATAGGGCCAGGATGGCTGACTGTGGAGCATAGTACCGTATCTTTGATAGTATGCCTACAGTCTTGGAAATTTTCTTAGAAATTTGTTGTATATGTGTATATGTGTATCAAGACACATATTGTTTAATGTTGGTTGTGGTCATTAGTGAGGATAGAAATATATTGTAACATCAAGTGCATGGATATTAATGTTGATAATTTTTAATAATGTGTAACACTCTAGGTTCTAACCTTCAAACTCCTGTGAGGAAGGAGTGTGTGTCTGAACCCAACTTATGGATGCCAGCAAAATATATGTATTATTGTAAATGCTTCAGGTTCAAACCTATGAACTCCGACAAGGGAGACGCATGTGTGTATGTGTACCCGACAATATTGCCGGTTTATAGAGGGGCAACGGATATATCGGATCATTATCTAGCTGTAGCTACAGTTAGAGTAAGAGGTAGATGGGACAAAATAAAAATGGCAGTAGCAAGTAAGAGAGAGGTGAATGTTTAGCAAGTAAGAGAGAGGTGAAAGTTTATAATCTAAGAGAGGAGGAAGTTAAGGTGAGATATAAGCAACTATTAGCAGAAAGGTGGACTAGTGCAAGTGTGGGTAGTGGGGGGTTGATGAGGGATGGGATAGTTTTAAATATGCAGTATTAGAATGTGGGGTAGAAGTTTGTGGCTATAGGAGGGTGGGTGCAGGAGGAAAGAGGAGTAATTGGTAGAATGATGAGGTAAAGGGTGCAATAAAAGAGAAAAAGGCAGCTTATGAGAGGTTTTTACAAAGCAGAAGTGATATAAGAAGGGCAGAGTATATGGATAGTAAAAGAAAGGTGAAGAGACTGGTGAGAGAGTGCAAAAAGAGAGCAAATGAAAGAGTGGGAGAGGCACTGTCAAGAAATTTTGCTGAGAATAAGAAAATATTTTGGAGTGAAATAAACAAGTTAAGAAAGCCTAGGGAATGAATGGATTTGTCAGTTAAAAACAGAGTAGGGGAGTTAGTAGATGGGGAGCTGGAGGTATTGGGTAGATGGCGGGAATATTTTGAGGAACTTTTAAATGTCGACGAAGAAAGGGAGGCGGTAATTTCATGCACTGGCCAGGGAGGTATACCATCTTCTAAGAGTGAAGAAGAAGAGCAGGATGTGAGTATGGGGGAGGTGCATGAGGCATTATGTAGAATGAAAGGGGGTAAAGCAGCTGGAACTGATGGGATCATGACAGAAATGTTAAAAGCAGGGGATGATATAGTGTTGGAGTGGTTGGTATTTTTGTTTAATAAATGTATGAAAGAGGGGAAGGTACCTAGGGATTGGTAGAGAGCATGTATAATTCCTTTACATAAAGGGAAGGGGGAGAAAAGAGATTCTAAAAATTATAGAGGAATAAGTTTACTAAGTATACCAGGAAAAGTGTATGATAGGGTTATTATGGAAAGAATTAGAGGCAAGACAGAATGTAGGATTGCGGATGAGCAAAAAGGTTTTAGAGTGGGTAGGGGATGTGTAGATCAAATGTTTACATTGAAGCATATATGTGAACAGTATTTAGATAAAGGTAGGGAAGTTTTCATTGCATTTATGGATTTAGAAAAGGCATATGATAGAGTGGATAGGGGAGCAATGTGGCAGATGTTGCAAGTATATGGAATAGGTGGTAAGTTACTAAATGCTGTAAAGAGTTTTTATGAGGATAGTGAGGCTCAGGTTAGTGTGTGTAGAAGAGAGAAAGACTACTTCTCAATAAAAGTAGGTCTTAGACAGGGATGTGTAATGTAACCATGGTTGTTTAATATATTTATAGTTGAGGTTGTAAAAGAAGTAAATGCTAGGGTGTTCGGGAGAGGTGTTGGATTAAATTATGGGGAATTAAATACAAAATGGGAATTGACACAGTTACTTTTTGCTGATGATACTGTGCTTATGGGAGATTCTAAAGAAAAGTTGCAGAGGTTAGTGGACAAGTTTGGGAGTGTGTGTAAAGGTGGAAAGTTGAAAGTGAGCATAGAAAAGAGTAAGGTGATGAGGGTATCAAATGCTTTAGATAAATAAAAATTGGATATCAAATTGGAGAGGAGGGGTATGAAAGAAGTGAATGTTTTCAGATATTTGGGAGTTGACGTGTCAGCGGATGGATTTATGAAGGATGAGGTTAACAATAGAATTGACAAAGAAAAAAAGGTGAATGGTACATTGAGGTATATGTGGAGATGAAAAACATTATCTATGGAGGCAAAGAAGGGAATGTATAAAAGTATAGTGGTACCAACACTCTTATAATGGTGTGAAGCTTGGGTTGTAAATGCTGCAGTGAGGAGGTGGTTGGAGGCGGTGGAGATGTCTTGTCTAAGGGCAATGTGTGGTGTAAATATTATGCAGAGAATCTGGAGTGTGGAACTTAGGAGAAGGTGTGGAGTTAAAAGTATTAGAGGGCTGAAGAGGGGTTGTTGAGGTGGTTTGGTCATTTAGAGAGAATGGATCAAAGTAGAATGACATGAAGAGCGTATAAATCTGTAGGGGAAGGAAGGCGGGGTAGGGGTTGTCCTCGTAAAGGTTGAATGGAGGGGCTAAAGGAAGTTTTGTGGGCGAGAGGCTTGGACTTCCAGCAAGCATGCGTGAGCATGTTGGATAGGAGGAGTGAATGGAGACAAATGGTATTTGGGACCTGATGAGCTGTTGGAGTGTGAGCAGGGTAATATTTAGTGAAGGGATTCAGGGAAACCGGTTGTTTTTATATAGCCGGACTTGAGTATGTACTGGAAATGGGAAGTACAGTGGATCCTCGACATTCGATACTAATCCGTTCCTGAGAGCTATCGAATGTCAAAAATATCGAAAGTCAAATTAATTTTCCCCATAAGAAATAATGGAAATCAAACTAATCTGTGCAAGACACTCAAAAGTTTGAAAATTTTTTTTTACCACATGCAATATTAAGTTTAATGCAATAGAATAATTACAATAACAACAATAACAATAGAATAATAACAATAGAATAATTGACACTTACCTTTAATGAAGATCTGGCGATGATTGATGGGATGGGAGGAGGGGAGAGTGTCGAAGTTGTTACTGTTTAGAAGGGGAATCTCCTTCCATTAGGACTTGAGGTAGCAAGTCCTTTTCCGGGGTTACTTCCCTTCTTCTTTCAATGCCACTAGGACCAGCTTGAGAGTCACTGGACCTCTGTCACCGTTCCTTTAAGATTTGTCTAAAATGGGCCATAACATTGTCATTGCAATAGCTGTGTTAGGGTGATTTTCATCCATAAAGGTTTGCAGTTCAACCCACTTTGCACACATTTCCTTAATTTTTGAAGTAGGCTGTTGCAACCCCTGAATGGGTTGCAGTGTATTTTTTTTTTTTTTTTATCACACTGGCCGATTCCCACCAAGGCAGGGTGGCCCAAAAAAGAATAACTTTCACCATCATTCACTCCATCACTGTCTTGCCAGAAGGGTGCTTTACACTACAGTTTTTAAACTGCAACATTAACACCCCTCCTTCAGAGTGCAGGCACTGTACTTCCCATCAGGGAAACCGGCCTGCCGGTTTCCCTGAACCCCTTCATAAATGTTACTTTGCTTACACTCCAACAGCACGTCAAGTATTTAAAACCATTTGTCTCCATTCACTCCCATCAAACACGCTCACGCATGCCTGCTGGAAGTCCAAGCCCCTCGCACACAAAACCTCCTTTACCCCCTCCCTCCAACCTTTCCTAGCCGACCCCTACCCCGCCTTCCTTCCACTACAGACTGATACACTCTTGAAGTCACTCTGTTTCTCTCCATTCTCTCTACATGTCCGAACCACCTCAACATCCCTTCCTCAGCCCTCTGGACAACAGTTTTGGTAATCCCGCACCTCCTCCTAACTTCCAAACTACAAATTCTCTGCATTATATTCACACCACACATTGCCCTCAGACATGACATCTCCACTGCCTCCAGCCTTCTCCTCGCTGCAACATTCATCACCCATGCTTCACACCCATATAAGAGCGTTGGTAAAACTATACTCTCATACATTCCCCTCTTTGCCTCCAAGGACAAAGTTCTTTGTCTCCACAGACTCCTAAGTGCACCACTCACCCTTTTCCCCTCATCAATTCTATGATTCACCTCATCTTTCATAGACCCATCCGCTGACACGTCCACTCCCAAATATCTGAATACATTCACCTCCTCCATACTCTCTAACTCCAATCTGATATCCAATCTTTCATCACCTAATCTTTTTGTTATCCTCATAACCTTACTCTTTCCTGTATTCACTTTTAATTTTCTTCTTTTGCACACCCTACCAAATTCATCCACCAAACTCTGCAACTTCTCTTCAGAATCTCCCAAGAGCACAGTGTCATCAGCAAAGAGCAACTGTGACAACTCCCACTTTATGTGTGATTCTTTATCTTTTAACTCCACGCCTCTTGCCAAGACCCCTCACATTTACTTCTCTTACAACCCCATCTATTATGTATATATATATATATATATATATATATATATATATATATATATTACATGTATATTACCTTTTCATATAATTTTATATTGCTTATATTTTCGATAATAGCTAAATCGTGAATATATTGCTTTATATTATTATTTGACTTAGTTAAATTTTGTTAGGTAGGATGTAACACATATATTATGTGCTCATAGTTCAAGTCTTGATTGTCTAACTACTGTAATTATCTTTCTTTGCTCGTTATTCTGCCGGCTTCTGTTGCTGAGCTGCAGCTGTCCACGGAGCTATCACGTGATCGAGGGGGGGGCTGTCCTCACCTCGCCTGAAGTATTCAGTCTGGTCTAGACTCGCTTGGTGGTTGGACGTATTCCTGACAAGTGCCTAACTCTTCCTTATTGGCCCTTGTTGGAAGATCGTCTCTGTAGCTTTAATGTTAGTTCTGGAGACTCTGTTCACAGAACTTTGTATAGACTTAGTGATTTTCGACGTTGTACTGAGGTTGTGTGTCGCATAGACACTCTAAGCAACTCAAGTCCTGAGCTATAGCTTCTGACCTAATTTGTACTGGTATCTGTGTATTGTCACAGTTGGGGATTTTCTTATGCTGAACTTAGATTCAGTAGTATGGGAGTTTTGTGGCTTTTGTGGAGGATCTGCTGATGGTCCCTACTTAGTGTCGTTATATTATCTCCTTGATCCTGATTTTGTGTCGCAGTTGCTTGTTATATTGCTCTTGGGCTTAGCATTCTTTTTATTGTTCAAGCAGACTGTTCTGATTGCCAGTTGGTCAAGAAGTTAGTTTATTTGAGGACTTTGTCAGTCACTTGTTTAAGTCTAGTCGAGTCGTGAGACATAGCGAACTACTTAGAGCACTTACACACACATACACAAACTTATTTGTATATTGTATTATTAAATGTTAATGTACCAGACGGTACTTAAGAATTATAAATGTGATATGTGCTTTCAGCACAATAATACTGTACACGAGAGAAGTGATTAATATTATTTTGATTTTTGTGATTAATTTAATTTAATTTAATTTGATGTACGCCTAGACAACTTAATTAATAAATTTATTAAATTTTAATTTCTCTAGTTAGTAGCCTACCAGTTGTAATCCTGAAGCACTATTGAATCATACTGAATTCTAATGGATAATTGGACAAGGATACTAACTAATTGTTACGAAAACCCAGTAACAGGCTGGATGCTAAAAGGGTAGTCCTTTCTAGTATTCACTGGAGATCTCTAAGCTTTTAGAATCGCGTTTTTTGTAACATAGGCACACTGGAGTCCACAACTGGCATAGGCTTCTCAGGGTTAGCCCCAAACCCTTCAAAATCTTTCTTAATTTCCATACTAATTCTCACCCTTTTTACCACAGGGTTAGCACTAGAAGCTTTCTTAGGGCCCATGGTGACTTATTTTGCAGAAACAAGCACCAAAAACAGTGATAATATGGATAATATGGAATGTACTGAATGTATCCTGAGAATGCGCGCACACTGGTTGGCTTGTAAACACTGGCACACACAGGGCAGTCAGGCCACATGTGGACACGTCTCGTATGAATCGTATCGAATGTCGGGTTTTCCATCTAATGTCGAGGCAAAATTTTTGCATTAAAATGCATCGAATGTCGGATTTATTGAATGTCGATGCCATCGAATGTCGGGGGTCCACTGTACAATGCCTGCACTTTAAAGGAGGGGTTTGGGATATTGGCAGTTTGGAGGGATATGTTGTATATCTTTATACATATATACTTCTAAACTGTTGTGTTTTGGGTACATCTGCAAAAACATTGATAGTGTGTGAGTGAGGTAAAAGTGTTGAATAATGATGAAAGTATTTTCTTTTTGGGATTTTCTTTCTTTTTGGGCCACCCTGCCTCGGTGGGAGATGGCCGACTTGTTAAAAAAAAAATTACTGAGTATACCAGGTAAAGTGTATGGTAGGGTTATTATTGAAGGAATTAGAGATAAGACAGAGAGCAGGATGGCTTTAGAATGGGTAGGGGATCAGATGTTTACATTGAAGCATATATGTGAACAGTATTTAGATTAAGGTAGGGAAGTTTTCATTGCATTTATGGATTTGGAAAAGGCATATGATAGAGTGGATAGGAGAGCAATGTGGCAAATGTTGCAACTGTATAGAATAAGAGTAAATTACTAAATACTGTAAAGAGTTAGGGTGTGTAGGAGGGAGATTACTTCTCAGTAAAAGTAGGTCTTAGACAGGGATGTGTAATGTCACCATGGTTGTTTAACATATTTATAGATGGGGTTGTAAAAGTATTGGGGAGAAGGGTGGTGGTATGGTTGTAGGAGATAATGAAAGGCAGAGTACTCAGCTGTGTTTACTCTCGCTTCGCCTTGGGTAACAACAACAACCCCTGCTCACAGCTATAAACACCGTACAGGTGGGATTAAATTTTGGGGAATCAAACACAAAATGGGAGTTAACACAGTTACTTTTTGCTGATGATACTGTGCTTTTGGGGGGATTCTAAAGAAAATTTGGAAAGGTTAGTGAACGAGTTTGGGAGGGTGTGTAAAGGTAGAAAGTTGAAAGTGAATATAGGTGTGGTGATGAGGGTATCAAACAATTTCGATAAAGAAAAATTGGATATCACATTGGAGATAGGAAGTATGGAAGAAGTGAATCTTTTCAGATATTTGGGACTTGAGTTGTCAGTGGATGGGTTTATGAAGGATGAGGTAAACCATAGAATTGGCGAAGGAAAAAAGGTGAGTGGTGCATTGAGGTATCTGTGGAGACAAAGAACGTTATCCATGGAGGCAAAGAAGGGAATGTACGAGAGTATAGTGGTACCAACACTCTTATATGGGTGTGAAGCACGAGTTGTAAATGCTGAGACGAGGAGGCGGCTGGAGGCAGTGGAGATGTTGTGTCTAAGGGCAATGTGTGGTGTAAATATTATGCAGAGAATTCGTAGTGTGGAAATTAGGAGGAGGTCTGGAGTTACTAAAAGTACATATTAGTCAGAGGGATGAAGAGGGGCAGTTGAAGTGGTTTGGTCATTTAGAGAGAATGGAACAGAGTAGAATGATTTGGAGAGCTTATAAATCTCTTGGGGAAAGAAGGCGGGGTAGGGGTTATTCCCAAAAAGGCTGGAGGGAGGGGGTAAAGGAGGTTTTGTGGGCGAGGGGCTTGGACGTCCAGCAAGCGTGCGTGAGCGTGTTAGATAGGAGTGAATGGAGACGAATGGTTTTTGGGACCTGACAAGCTGTTGGAGTGTGAGCAGGGTAATATTTTGTGAAGAGATTCAGGGAAACTGGTTAGCCGGACTTGAGTCCTGGAAATGGGAGGTGTACAATGCCTGCGCTTTAAAGGAGGGGTTTCGGATATTGGCAGTTTGGAGGGATGTCTAAACTGTCGTATCTGAGCACCTCTGCAAAGACAGTGATTATATATGAGTGATGGTGAAAGTCTTGAATGATGATGAAAGTTTTTTCTTTCTTTTTGGGTTTTTCTTTCATTTTGGTCACCCTGCTTGGTTGGAAAACAGCCGACACATTAAAAAATAAAATTCAATAAACATTTATCATTGGATATTATTAGACAAACTCAATTTATAATGATTTTATGCCACATCCATAACAATTTGGAAAATTAAGAATTAAACGTCATATCCAGGGAAGCAGGTTACTTGGTTGCCCTGAAACTCCCTGAAAGCCCAGTAGCTCATCTGAAGTGTCTTTGATCTGCTGTCATCTCTCTCTTCTACCTCTATTATTTGTTCTTAATAAGCAATTTTGGGTAATGTCATGCCATATTATTACAATCATAACTAAGCACTAAACCCATTTGGGTTATACAGCACTGCAGGGTAGGGTGTGTTAAAGGTGTAATATGCCTGATCAGAGACCAGGAGGTGTGAATAATATGATTGAGGGAGAGTTAGGAAGGGTGGTGAGGAGTGCTGAAGGGAAGTATAATCAGAGTTGATGTAATAAAGTTGTTGTTGACAGAAAAGTCAAAGAGGGAGTCTGTGTCAAAGGTGGGCCATGCAAGGTCATAAAGCTGTTACAGCTTTATGACCTGGCATGGCCCCAATGGTGTCTTTGACGAGATGTCTGAGGCACCACATCTTGGCTGTCTGAGTGTTTACAGTCAGACAGCCAAGAGACAGTGCTCATAGAGTCATTTCGGTAAGAGTCACTGATGTCACCAACATTTTTGCATGGCAGAATCCAAGGATATTACAGTTTGTTAATATTCTTCAGATGATCATAAATAACTGCAATGAAGTGATTGTTTAAACAATACAAAATAAAATGTTACTGTATTCTGTGAAACCTCCCTACCAGTATCCTGAATATGCCCTAGTTAAATAAAAAGTGTATTGTTAAAAAGAAAGTGGTAATTAAAAATCAAGTTAATTGAAGTCTTTATTTTATATACTCAGGGGCAAAAGTTCAAGAATTTTGCCCACATGGTACCAAAGAGGAGTGTGAGAGAGCAATGAAGAAAAGCCTTCAGTGTGGGAGGCTCCACTTCCGAAAAATTATCCAAAAGCACACGGATGAGTCTTTAGGTGACTGCTCCTTCCTTAACACCTGTTTCCACATGGACACCTGCCGGTAAGGACTATACTCTAATGAGATCTCTTTTATTACCTTTATGGTCTTGTTTGATATCTGTTTGAAGGTTAGGGAGCATTGCTGTGATTAGGGGTATTATTTGGAGGCATACTTACTAGGGAAATGAAAAAAAAGGAGAAGGGAACTAGTTGGCATGTATAGTTGATATGAATGTGGTATGTCAGGTGATAGGGAAGGGTACGTGGATTGTGTGAGAGTGAGCATCAGGTAAAGTTAACGCACCAAGTTTATCAAGATAATTGCTAAACAGAAATATATTTGCTCTACCTGTATACCTTAATGCACAGTATTGTACCAAATCTGTGAAAATACAATGAAATGGATTAGTGCACTCTCTGAATATTTCTTAAGAAATCTGAGAAATTGAATTAAACAGTGTGCTAATTTTTTAGCCCTATGTTATTTTTTAGCAAAAATGGGAGTATATCTGAGAAGAAATGTTTTGACCCTTGCATGAGTGTCAAATTAAAATGTATTTTGCTGGGTTGAAAGGTAAACTTTTAAGAGTGGAAAACAAAGTATGGTCATGCAAAAACAGAACTGAACAAGATAACCTCATGAAGTGAATGTACAAAGTCTAGGGCAAGTGGATGGTGTAAGGGCTTTGGAGGAAGAGTGTGTGGTAAGTGCGAAAAGGTGTTGAGTGGTACAATAGGTACTTGGACATTCAGTAGGCTTATTTTTTTTGTAATCTAAATGATGCCTAATTATTATTATTACAATCAAAACTAAGTGCTAAACCCACAAGGGTCATATAGTGCTGCAGTGATATTTAATACAACATTTATTTTTGAATAATAGTATTAAATAAAGTTATACAGTACAGAAGTTTGGATGGATATGTTGTGTATCTTTATATGTATATAGTACTTCTAAACTGTTGTATTCTGAGCAACTCTGCAAAAACAGTAATTATGTGTGAGTGAGGTGAAAGTTTTTAATGATGATGAAAGTATTTTCTTTCTTCTTTTTGGGTCACCCTGCTTCGGTGGGAGACAGCCGACTTGTTAAAAAAAAAAAATACAGTACAGCTAGCCCTCCACTTTCACGAGCTTCGAACATTCTTGAATGCCCAGCCTAATGTCCATGCGGGAAAAAGTACGGGAAAACGCTTCCCATAACATGTATATACAATATTTTACGATGTTTTCATGTGTTTTATGATTGTTTGTGGTTCACTAGGTTAAGGAAGTGAAGTATTGTTAAGCTGAGTAAATGCTATTATTATATTTCCCTACAATATATTTGTGCATCAAAACATTCGCAAACTTTACAGTACAGTATTATTATATTTCCCTACATCATATTTGTTCACCAATCATTCGTAAAATTTCTAGATTTGCGAGGTTCTTGATCCTATAACCCTCGTGAATGTGGAGGGCCTCCTGTATACAGTTTGACAAAAATGAGAAATGTTACTTAGAAAACAGGCTAGGATTCATAAACCACATTCAAATTACCATTTATTTTTCTGGTCTGTTAGAATGCATCCAAGACAGTTATTTGGGATAATTGTATTTATTGCAGCTATGTTCACTATGAGGTCGATTATACGGGTGTATCTGAGCAGCATCAGCATGACCAGCCACCCTCCATAATAATGCCTAGGGAACGCCCACGCCAAGAAGAAAGAACCATATTATTTCCTCCACAGTGGATTCAGTGTGATCTTAGATTTCTAGATATGTCTATACTAGGTAAGTCTTCAGGATAGTATCTGTAACAAGCAGCTTGACTCTAATTTGTCATAGCAGTCATAATAAGCTTTTAAAGTAAATTTTTGCATCTTAAAATTCAGGCTACACCCAACCACTCAACTTGAAAAAACCAAAATGTGAGGCGATGAGCCTGGGAAACAGATTCTTTCATACATGATTGATATTAGTGAAGAGGGAGCTGAAAATATATTACATAATCTATTTAATTTCCTTCTTGGACTTGCTCTGTTTTACATTTAGAAGTGTGTAATAGCATAGCACTAATGGTAATTGTAAAAAAAATGAGTCATGCACAGTTAATTGTTGTTCATTCTTTTATAAAAATTACTGTACATTAATTTCCAGGATTAATTAAAACTCAGTTTTAGTGGAATCTTGATATATTTTCATTTTGAGACATAAGTAGTTGATATGCTGTTAAAGCCACACTAGGAAATAATCTTACTGCACTTTTATACTTTTATATATATATATATATATATATTTTTTTCAACAAGTCGGCCGTCTCCCACCGAGGCAGGGTGACCCAAAAAAGAAAGAAAATCCCCAAAAAGAAAATACTTTCATCATCATTCAACACTTTCACCACACTCACACATTATCACTGCTTTTGCAGAGGTGCTCAGAATACAACAGTTTAGAAGCATATACGTATAAAGATACACAACATATCCCTCCAAACTGCCAATATCCTAAACCCCTCCTTTAAAGTGCAGGGATTGTACTTCCCATTTCCAGGACTCAAGTCCGACTATATGAAAATAACCGGTTTCCCTGAATCCCTTAACTAAATATTACCCTGCTCACACTCCAACAGATCGTCAGGTCCCAAGTATCATTCGTCTCCATTCACTCCTATCTAACACGCTCATGCACGCTTGCTGGAAGTCCAAGCCCCTCGCCCACAAAACCTCCTTTACCCCCTCTTTCCAACCCTTTCGAGGACGACCCCTACCCCTCTTTCCTTCCCCTATAGATTTACATGCTTTCCATGTCATTCTACTTTGATCCATTCTCTCTAAATGACCAAACCACCTCAACAACCCCTCTTCTGCCCTCTGACTAATGCTTTTATTAACTCCACACCTTCTCCTAATTTCCACACTCCGAATTTTCTGCATAATATTTACACCACACATTGCCCTTAGACAGGACATCTCCACTGCCTCCAACCGTCTCCTCGCTGCTGCATTTACCACCCAAGCTTCACATCCATATAAGAGTGTTGGTACTACTATACTTTCATACATTCCCTTCTTTGTCTCCATAGATAACGTTTTTTGACTCCACATATACCTCAACGCACCACTCACCTTTTTTCCCTCATCAATTCTATGATTAACCTCATCCTTCATAAATCCATCCGTCGACACGTCAACTCCCAAGTATCTGAAAACATTCACTTCTTCCATACTCCTCCTCCCCAATTTGATATCCAATTTTTCTTTATCTAAATAATTTGATACCCTCATCACCTTACTCTTTTCTATGTTCACTTTCAACTTTCTACCTTTACACACATTCTCAAACTCATCCACTAACCTTTGCAATTTTTCTTTAGAATCTCCCATAAGCACAGTATCATCAGCAAAAAGTAACTGTGTCAATTCCCATTTTGAATTTGATTCCCCATAGTTTAATCCCACCCCTCTCCCGAACACCCTAGCATTTACTTCTTTTACAACCCCATCTATAAATATATTAAACAACCATGGTGACATTACACATCCCTGTCTAAGACCTACTTTTACCGGGAAGTATTCTCCCTCTCTTCTACACACCCTAACCTGAGCCTCACTATCCTCATAAAAGCTCTTTACAGCATTTAGTAACTTACCACCTATTCCATATACTTGCAACATCTGCCACATTGCTCCTCTATCCACTCTATCATATGCCTTTTCTAAATCCATAAATGCAATAAAAACTTCCCTACCTTTATCTAAATACTGTTCACATATATGCTTCAATGTAAACACTTGATCTACACATCCCCTACCCACTCTGAAGCCTCCTTGCTCGTCCGCAATTCTACATTCTGTCTTACCTCTAATTCTTTCAATTATAACCCTACCGTATACTTTTCCTGGTATACTCAGTAAACTTATTCCTCTATATTTTTTACAATCTCTTTTGTCCCCTTTCCCTTTATATAAAGGGACTATACATGCTCTCCGCCAATCCCTAGGTACTTTCTCCTCTTTCATACATTCATTAAACAAAAGTACCAACCACTCCAACACTATATCCCCCCCTGCTTTTAACATTTCTGTCATGATCCCATCAGTTCCAGCTGCTTTACCCCCTTTCATTCTACGTAATGCCTCACGTACCTCCACCACACTTACATTCTGCTCTTCTTCACTCCTAAAAGATGGTATACCTCCCTGGCCAGTGCATGAAATTACCGCCTCCCTTTCTTCCTCAACATTTAAAAGTTCCTCAAAATATTCTCGCCATCTGCCTAATACCTCCCTCTCCCCATCTACTAACTCCCCTACTCTGGTTTTAATGGACAAATCCATACTTTCCCTAGGCTTTCTTAACTTGTTTAACTCACTCCAAAATTTTTTCTTATTTTCATTAAAATTTCTTGACAGTGCCTCTCCCACTCTTTCATCTGCTCTCCTTTTGCACTCTCTTCACCTTTCTTTTACTCTCCATATACTCTGCTCTTCTTATATATGTATATATATATATATATATATATATATATATATATATATATATATATATATATATATATATATATATATATATATATATATATATATATATATATATATATATATATATTTTTTTTTTTTTTTTTTCAACAAGTCGGCCGTCTCCCACCGAGGCAGGGTGACCCAAAAAAGAAAGAAAATCCCCAAAAAGAAAATACTTTCATCATCATTCAACACTTTCACCACACTCGCACATTATCACTGTTTTTGCAGAGGTGCTCAGAATACAACAGTCTAGAAGCATACACATATAAAGATACACAACATATCCCTCCAAACTGCCAATATCCCAAACCCCTCCTTTAAAGTGCAGGCATTGTACTTCCCATTTCCAGGACTCAAGTCCGACTATATGAAAATAACCGGTTTCCCTGAATCCCTTCACTAAATATTACCCTGCTCACACTCCAACAGATCGTCAGGTCCCAAGTACCATTCGTCTCCATTCACTCCTATCTAACACGCTCACGCACGCTTGCTGGAAGTCCAAGCCCCTTACCCACAAAACCTCCTTTACCCCCTCTCTCCAACCCTTTCGAGGACGACCCCTACCCCGCCTTCCTTCCCCTATAGATTTATATGCTTTCCATGTCATTCTACTTTGATCCATTCTCTCTAAATGACCAAACCACCTCAACAACCCCTCTTCTGCCCTCTGACTAATACTTTTATTAACTCCACACCTTCTCCTAATTTCCACACTCCGAATTTTCTGCATAATATTTACACCACACATTGCCCTTAAACAGGACATCTCCACTGCCTCCAACCGTCTCCTCGCTGCTGCATTTACCACCCAAGCTTCACACCCATATAAGAGTGTTGGTACTACTATACTTTCATACATTCCCTTCTTTGCCTCCATAGATAACGTTTTTTGACTCCACATATACCTCAACGCACCACTCACCTTTTTTCCCTCATCAATTCTATGATTAACCTCATCCTTCATAAATCCATCCGCCGACACGTCAACTCCCAAGTATCTGAAAACATTCACTTCTTCCATACTCCTCCTCCCCAATTTGATATCCAATTTTTCTTTATCTAAATCATTTGACACCCTCATCACCTTACTCTTTTCTATGTTCACTTTCAACTTTCTACCTTTACACACATTCCCAAACTCATCCACTAACCTTTGCAATTTTTCTTTAGAATCTCCCATAAGCACAGTATCATCAGCAAAAAGTAACTGTGTCAATTCCCATTTTGAATTTGATTCCCCATAATTTAATCCCACCCCTCTCCCAAACACCCTAGCATTTACTTCCTTAACAACCCCATCTATAAATATATTAAACAACCATGGTGACATTACACATCCCTGTCTAAGACCTACTTTTACCGGAAAATAGTCTCCCTCTCTTCTACACACCCTAACCTGAGCCTCACTATCTTCATAAAAACTCTTTACAGCATTTAATAACTTACCACCTATTCCATATACTTGCAACATCTGCCACATTGCTCCTCTATCCACTCTATCATATGCCTTTTCTAAATCCATAAATGCAATAAAAACTTCCCTACCTTTATCTAAATACTGTTCACATATATGCTTCAATGTAAACACTTGATCTACACATCCCCTACCCACTCTGAAACCTCCTTGCTCATCCGCAATCCTACATTCTGTCTTACCTCTAATTCTTTCAATTATAACCCTACCGTACACTTTTCCTGGTATACTCAGTAAGCTTATTCCTCTATAATTTTTACAGTCTCTTTTGTCCCCTTTCCCTTTATATAAAGGGACTATACATGCTCTCCGCCAATCCCTAGGTACCTTCCCCTCTTTCATACATTTATTGAACAAAAGTACCAACCACTCCAACACTATATCCCCCCCTGCTTTTAACATTTCTGTCATGATCCCATCAGTACCAGCTGCTTTACCCCCTTTCATTTTACGTAATGCCTCACGTACCTCCCCCACACTTACATTCTGCTCTTCTTCACTCCTAAAAGATGGTATACCTCCCTGACCAGTGCATGAAATTACTGCCTCTGTTTCTTCCTTAACATTTAAAAGTTCCTCAAAATATTCTCGCCATCTACCTAATACCTCCATCTCCCCATCTACTAACTCCCCTACTCTGTTTTTAACGGACAAATCCATATTTTCCCTTGGCTTTCTTAACTTGTTTAACTCACTCCAAAATTTTTTCTTATTTTCATTAAAATTTCTTGACAGTGCCTCTCCCACTCTATCATCTGCTCTCCTTTTGCACTCTCTCACCACTCGCTTTACCTTTCTTTTACTCTCCATATATTCTGCTCTTCTTATAACACTTCTGCTTTGTAAAAACCTCTCATAAGCTACCTTTTTCTCTTTTATCACACCCTTTACTTCATCATTCCACCAATCACTCCTCTTTCCTCCTGCACCCACCCTCCTATAACCACAAACTTCTGCCCCACATTCTAATACTGCATTTTTAAAACTATTCCAACCCTCTTCAACCCCCCCATTACTCATCTTTGCACTATCCCACCTTTCTGCCAATAGTCGCTTATATCTCGCCCGAACTTCCTCCTCCCTTAGTTTATACACTTTCACCTCCCTCTTACTTGTTGTTGCCACCTTCCTCTTTTCCCATCTACCTCTTACTCTAACTGTAGCTACAACTAAATAATGATCCGATATATCAGTTGCCCCTCTATAAACATGTACATCCTGGAGCCTACCCATCAACCTTTTATCCACCAATACATAATCTAATAAACTACTTTCATTACGTGCTACATCATACCTTGTATATTTATTTATCCCCTTTTTCATAAAATATGTATTACTTATTACCAAATTTCTTTCTACACATAGCTCAATTAAAGGCTCCCCATTTACATTTACCCCTGGCACCCCAAATTTACCTACTACTCCCTCCATAACATTTTTACCCACTTTAGCATTGAAATCCCCAACCACCATTACTCTCACACTTGATTCAAAACTCCCCACGCATTCACTCAACATTTCCCAAAATCTCTCTCTCTCCTCTACACTTCTCTCTTCTCCAGGTGCATACACGCTTATTATAACCCACTTTTCACATCCAATCTTTATTTTACTCCACATAATCCTTGAATTAATACATTTATAGTCCCTCTTTTCCTGCCATAGCTTATCCTTCAACATTATTGCTACTCCTTCTTTAGCTCTAACTCTATTTGAAACCCCTGACCTAATCCCATTTATTCCTCTCCACTGAAACTCTCCCACCCCCTTCAGCTTTGTTTCACTTAAAGCCAGGACATCCAGCTTCTTCTCATTCATAACATCCACAATCATCTCTTTCTTATCATCTGCACAACATCCACGCACATTCAGACTTCCCACTTTGACAATTTTCTTCTTCTTATTCTTTTTATATATATATATATATATATATATATATATATATATATATATATATTATATATATATATATATATATATATATATATATATATATATATATATAATATATATATATATATATATATATATATATATAATATAATTTTTTTTTTTTTTTTTTTTTTTTCAGGAAAATTTGCTGTGATTATGGCAGATCCTCCATGGGATATTCACATGGAACTTCCCTATGGCACAATGTCAGATGATGAGATGAGACAACTTAACATTCCCATAATGCAAGAGGAGGGACTCATCTTTCTGTGGGTCACTGGCAGGTGAGCAACTTTCAGATGTTGTTTGTATCCTACTCCAGTTACTCACTTTGCCCATTTATAATTTGGCTCTCTAAACTGGTGTATACACCTGTGACTGACTGGTTTTAACTTTTTGACTGTCGGTGTCATATATATATGACTTACGAGCCAGTGATTTTGACGTATTAATATGCCAAAATTCTACCGGCTTCAAATCAAGCGGGAGAAAGCTGGTAGGCCCATATATGAGAGAATGTGTCTTTGTGGTCAGTGTGCACAGTATAAAAAATCCTGCAGCACACAGTGCATAATGAGGGGAAAAAAAAACTCCACTGACTTTGAGGTGTATTTTCGTATAGCATTTATAGTTGTATTCTCATTTTCTTGGTCTCATTTGAAAGAATGGAAGATATATTACAGAAATAGAGATGATTTTGATTAGTTTCATGATGAAAAGGACCTTGAAATTGAGCTCAAAGTAGCAGAAATGTTTGATTTCTACTGATGTTCAAGAGTAAACAAATGATGTCACTGTCCAATACGTGTCCAACTGGCCAGTCTAATACACAGTCACAAATGGGTTGACATTATTTATACAATTATTAGAATAATGCAGTAGCCTGCCTAACAGTAAATCTTTTTTTTGTGTGAATAAAAATTCAAAATAGAAAGCAAGAGTAATATAACAGGGGTCTGGAGACATGACTAATGAACAGAGAAAATGTTATTTTAGTGCCAGGAATGTCAGCATTGTTTATTCTGGACCCTATTTTGAAATTGGCATCTTTTTTAATTTGCATGAAATTGGCAAAATTGCCAATTTCTGACCACTTTATTGGGTAGTTGAAATCGGTAAATGGGCAGTTTCTTGTACTCAGTCAATAAAACAAATGGAATTCTGAAGAAATAGCTATGAGTTTGGTGAACTGGAACAATGGAATTGGCCAAATATAGGGGTCAAAGTGGGCGAAATCACCGATGCGTCTATATCACCGAGATCGCTAACCTTGCGAGAGCGTAATTCTGTAAGTTTTCCATCAAAATTCATACTTTTGGTGTCATTACCATTGGGAAAAGATTCTCTATCATTTCAAAAGAAAAAATAATTTTTTTTTAATATTTTGTGACGAAGACGCTTCATGATTTGGGGTTCTTTGACCCCATTGCTTGTTTCTACATTCCCCACCAAAGACAGTATAATCTCTGCTAGTTCATCCATAATAACTAGAAAACAATAGTTAGGTATGCATAGGCTGAGATGTGGTTTCCTTTTTGGAATTATCTACTTGAGTTTGCTAAGTTGAATTCCAGCTCTTAGGCCCAGCACTATACATTTTATTGGTTGATTTAATAAACTATTATTCATATGTTTGAACCCTTTTATGAAGATCACTACTACTGTGTCTTTATTTAAGTTATTGGCTCCCAACCTCAGGTTCTAATAATTCCAAAAGTGAAAGAAAAAACTTTATATGAGAAGGAATGGCATGAGCTTTTTCAACTAATCAGTGTTCATCATTAGTGCCAGATTACAAGAGGTATTAAGTATATAAGCCTGTTGAAGAAGTGTGTCTCAAAGAACTGAAGGAGAGCTAGAAAAATCATGAAGGTGTCACCAGTGCCAAGTAACGAACAATTGTTCACAAATTAAAACCAGACTAACAAAGGGTCATAGCAATTTTTGAGACTAAGATAAAATAGTATTTGAAGTTTTTAAAGAAAAGCTAGAATACTTTTAAACATTCTTTGCCATTTTCAGTTGATGCAAACTGTTTGCAGCTAACAAAAGAATATCCAAGCAAAGTGAACTGAAATAATTCAATTGTAGCCATTTTTGTTACTACAGTTTTGGTTTTTATCTCAATATGGTGGCAACAGTAAATAGTAAATGCTGTACATATATAATAATATGCTTTAAAGTAGTTTTTCTAAAATAACTACAGTATTTTTAAAATCAGGGTGCATCTCATATAACAGAAAATGTTAGGTTTTCCCTAATGTATTTTCTTTCAAGTCTCACAAGCTTAACCCTAAATTAAGGGAAGTTTTTATTTTTTTAAATGCAGCACACATCTATTTCTTTGGTAATTAAAGTTAGTATATGCAAACCATAAGTGAACTTTTCATAATGTTAATTGTGTTACACAGAGCAATGGAACTAGGCCGTGAGTGTCTGAAACTTTGGGGCTACGAGCGTGTCGATGAAATAATTTGGGTGAAAACTAATCAGTTGCAACGAATTATCCGCACTGGCAGGACGGGGCACTGGCTAAATCATGGCAAAGAACATTGCTTGGTAAGATTTTCTTTATGGCGAAATTTAAGATGTAAAAATTTGGTATCATCATCATCATCATCATCATCATCATATTATTATTATTATTATCACTCAAAACTAAGCACTAAATCCACAAGGATCATATAGCTGCTATTGTCATAGATCTTTTTATTTTTTCCTCCCTTATTACATTATGTGCGTCTGTTTTTATTTTATTTTTTCTGTGGAGGAGTCAGGCAGTGCTTATCTTCATGTCACAGCTTCTGCACTTTCCTCCACTGAAGCCAGTGAGACTTCAGCAGAGGAATATATGATAATACAGTGGACCCCCGCATAACGATGGCATCACATAGCGATTATTTCGCATACCGCTTACTTTAATTGCAAAAATTTTGCCTCACATACCGCTTAAAAACCCGCTTACCGATTTTCCTCCGAGACGCGTCCAATGTGCGGCCTAAGCCACGCTCACATGTTCCGCCGGTGGCATTGTTTACCAGCCAGCCTCCGCGGTAACATCCAAGCATACAATCGGAATATTTCGTATTATTACAGTGTTTTCGGTGCTTTTTCTGGAAAATAAGTGACCATGGGCCCCAAGAAAGCTTCTAGTGCCAACCCTACAGCAATAAGGGTGAGAATTACAATAGAGAAGAAGAAAAAGATCATTGATAAGTATCGCTACTATTGGTGGTACAGCTGCTGCTGCTGCTGCTGCTGCACTGTCAGCTGCTGCTGCTGCTGTAGCATCGTCTGCTGCTGCTGCTGCTGTAGCATCGTCTGCTGCTGCTGTAGCATTGTCTGCTGCTGCTGCTGCTGCTGTAGCATCGTCTGCTGCTGCTGTAGCATTGTTGCTGCTGTACCACCGTCTGTTGCTGCTGTACCACCGTCAGCTGCTGCTGCTGCTGTAGCACCGTTGTTGGTGTGGCTTATTGAGAATACCAAGAAACAATTAACCCCAGAGGATTTGCCACCCAGGATAACCCAAAAAAGTCAGTGTCATTGAAGACTGTCTAACTTATTTCCATTGGGGTCCTTAATCTTGTCTCCCAGGATGCAACCCACACCAGTCGACTAACACCCAGGTGAACAGGGAAAAATGCCTGGAACTAGTGCTCATATTGGTGAATTTAAAGCCAGCAAAGGTTGGTTTGAGAGATTTAAGAATCGTAGTGGCATACACAGTGTGATAAGGCCTGTTCTGGAAGAAAATGCCAAACAGGACCTACAGTACTCAGGAGGAAAAGGCACTCCCAGGACACAGTGTCTCATCAGTCATTGCTGCATCTTCAATAAAGGTAAGTGTCATTTATTCTTCATTTAGTAGAGTAGTACATGCACAATATATACTGTGCATGTACTACTCTACTATTGTGCATGTATCCTTCTCTTTGTGTGTGGGAAAATGTATATTTCATGTGGTAAAATTTTTTTTTTCATACTTTTGGGTGTCTTGCACGGATTAATTTTATTTCCATTATTTCTTATGGGGAAAATTCATTCGCATAACGATTATTTCGCATAACAATTACCCCTCTTGCACGGATTAAAATCGTTAACCGGGGGTCCACTGTATCATTTTTTTTTTTTTAACACGTCGGCTGTCTCCCACCGAGGCAGGGTGACCCAAAAAGAAAATACTTTCATCATCATTCAACACTTTCACGTCACTCACACATAATCACTGTTTTTGCAGAGGTGCTCAGAACACAACAGTTTAGAAGCATATACGTATAAAGATACACAACATATCCCTCCAAACTGCTAATATCCTGAATGCATCCTTTAGAGTGCAGGCATTGTACTTCCCATTTCCAGGACTCAAGTCCGGCTATATAAAATTAACTGATTTCCCTGAATCCCTTCACTAAATATTACCCTGCTCACACTCCAACAGATCGTCAGGTCCCAAATACCATTCGTCTCCATTCACTCCTATCGAACACTCTCATGCACGCCTGCTGGAAGTCCAAGCCCCTCGCCCACAAAACCTCCCTTACCCCTTCCTTCCAACCTTTTCAAGGATGACCCGTATCCCGCCTTCCTTCCCCTACAGATTTAAATGCTCTCCATGTCATTCTACTTTGATCCATTCTCTCTAAATGACCAAACCACCTCAACAACCCCTCTTCAGCCTTCTAACTAATACTTTTATTAACTCCACACCTTCTCCTAATTTCCACACTCCGAATTTTCTGCATAATATTTACACCACACATTGCCCTTAGACAGGACATCTCCACTGCCTCCAACCGCCTCCTCGCTGCTGCATTCACAACCCAAGCTTCACACCCATATAAGAGTGTTGGTACTACTATACTTTCATACATTCCCTTTTTTGCCTCCATAGATAACATTTTTTGTCTCCACATATACCTCAATGTACCACTCACCTTTTTTCCCTCATCAATTCTATGATTAACCTCATCCTTCATAAATCCATCCGCCGACACGTCAACTCCTAAGTATCTGAAAACATTCACTTCTTCCATACTCCTCCTCCCCAATTTGATATCCAATTTTTCTTTATCTAAATCATTTGATACCCTCATCACCTTACTCTTTTCTATGTTCACTTTCAACTTTCTACCTTTACACACTCTCCCAAACTCATCCACTAAGCTTTGCAGTTTTTCTTTAGAATCTCCCATAAGCACAGTATCATCAGCAAAAAGCAACTGTGTCAATTCCCATTTTGTATTTAATTCCCCATAATTTAATCACACCCCTCTCCTGAATATCCTAACATTTACTTTTTTTACAACCGCATCTATAAATATATTAAACAACCATGGTGACATTACACATCCCTGTCTAAGACCTACTTTTACTGGAACATAGCCTCCCTCTCTTCTACACACCCTAACCTGAGCCTCACTATCTTCATAAAAACTCTTTACAGCATTTAGTAACTTACCACCTATTCCATATACATGTACTTGAAACATCTGCCACATTGCTCCCCTATCCACTCTATCATATGAATTTTCTAAATCCATAAATGCAATAAAAACTTCCCTATCTTTATCTGAATACTGTTCAAAGTATTTAGATTGCTCATCCGCAATCCTACATTCTGCCTTACCTCTAATTCTTTCAATTATAACCCTACCGTACACTTTTCCTGGTATACTCAGTAAACTTATTCCTCTATAATTTTTACAATCTCTTTTGTCCCCCTTCCCTTTATATAAAGGGACTATACATGCTCTCTGCCAATCCCTAAGCACCTTCCCCTCATTCATGCATTTATTAAACAAAAATACCAACCACTCCAACACTATATCCCCCGCTGCTTTTAACATTTCTGTCATGATCCCGTCAGTTCCAGCTGCTTTACCCCCTTTCATTCTACGTAATGCCTCACGCTTCCCCACACTCACATCCTGTTCTTCTGCACTCCTAAAAGATGGTAAACCTCCCTGGCCAGTGCATGAAATTACCGCTTCCCTTTCTTCGTTGACATTTAAAAGTTCCTCAAAATATTCTCGCCATCTACCCAAAACCTCCATCTCCCCATCTACTAACTCCCCTACTCTGTTTTTAACTGACAAATCCATTCGTTCTCTAGGCTTTCTTAACTTGTTTAACTCCAAATTTTTTTTTCTTATTTTCATTAAAATTTCTTGATAGTGCCTCTCCCACTCTATCTGCTCTCCTATTGCAGTCTCTCACCACTCTCTTCACCTTTCTTTTACTCTCCATATACTCTACTCTTCTTATAACACTTCTTCTTTGTAAAATCCTCTCATAAGCTAACTTTTTCTCTTTTATCATACCCTTTTCTTCATCATTCCACCAATCACTCCTCTTTCCTCCTGCACCCACCCTCCTATAACCACAAACTTCTGCCCCACATTCTAATACTGCATTTTTAAAACTATTCCAACCCTCTTCAGCCCCCCCACTACTCATACTTGCACCAGCCCACCTTTCTGCCAATAGTTGCTTATATCTCACCCAAACTTCCTCCTCCCTTAGTTTATACACTTTCACCTCCCTCTTGCTTATTGTTGCCATTTTCCTCATTTCCCATGTACCTTGTACTCTAACTGTAGCTACAACTAAATGATCCGATATATCAGTTGGGCCTTTATAAACGTGTACATCCTGGAGCCTACCCATCAACCTTTTATCCACCAATACATAATCTAACAAACTACTTTCATTACGTGCTATATCATACCTTGTATATTTATTTATCCTCTTCTTCATAAAATATATATTACTTATTACCAAACCTCTTTCTACACATAGCTCAATTAAAGGCTCTCCATTTTCATTTATCCCTGGCACCCCAAATTTACCTACTACTCCCTCCACAACATTTTTGCCCACTTTAGCATTGAAATCCCAAACCACCATTACTCTCACACTTGGTTCAAAATTCCCCACGCATTCACTCAACATTTCCCAAAATCTCTCTCTTTCCTCTACACTTCTCTTTTCTCCATGTGCATATACACTTACTATAACCCACTTTTCACATCCAACCTTTATTTTACTCCACATTATCCTTGAATTAGTACATTTATAGTCCCTCTTTTCCTGCCATAACTTATCCTTCAACATTATTGCTACTCCTTCTTTAGCTCTAACTCTATTTGAAACCCCTGACCTAATCCCATTTATTCCTCTCCACTGAAACTCTCCCATCCCCTTCAGCTTTGTTTCACTTAAAGCCAGGACATCCAGCTTCTTCTCATTCATAACATCCACAATCATCTCTTTCTTATCATTTGCACAACATCCACGCACATTCAGACTTCCCACTTTGACAATTTTCTTCTTCTTATTCTTTTTAGTAATTATTACAGGAAAAGGGGTTACTAGCCCATTGTTCCTGGCATGTTAGTTGACTTTTACAACACACATGGCTTACGGAGGAAAGATTCTTATTCCACTTCCCCATGGATATAAAAGGAACAGTAACCGAACCAAGAACTATTAAGATAAAATCTAAGAAAACTCAGATGAGTGTGTATAAATAAACATGTACATGTATGTGTAGTGTGACCTAAGTGTAAGTAGAAGTAGCAAGACGTACCTGTAATCTTGCATATTTATGAGACAGACAAAAGACACCAGCAATCCTACCATCATATAAAACAGTTACAAGCTTTCGTTTCACACTCACTTGGCAGGACGGTAGTACCCCCCTGGGTAGTTGCTGTCTACCAACCTACTATTCATATAACTTCTTGATGTAATTATGATTAGCAACATGCACTAAATAATTCAACATGTCTCATTTCCCCCTTGCAAAAAAAATTATTTGTACTTTACTGAAAGTAGAAAATTAAGTAGAAATGAAAATGTCACTAATTAATCAATTATAGTTAGCGACAGAAATAATTTAGAAGTTTGAAACCATATAGTTATGAGTGTATATAATATTTAGTTCAGTTTATTTTGAATCTGGTTGGCCTGTTTCACCATGTTTAGTTGTAACTGTATATATAGCATTACACAGTTGCTTATATTAATTCCAAACTTGATATACCATTACTTTTTGCATCTCTTAATTTGATCTCAGTTTAACAGATCTTAACAAACTCCTAATTTTCATGCTATAAAAGGCAAACATATGCCATAAATTGGTGACTTACTACTACTATTCATTTGATAAAGCATGAGTTTGTAAGTGCAGTAACCAACATAAATATGCACATCCATAAACAGATATTACAGAAAATGAGACTGCTCAACATAACCTGTTGTTTTAAATATATAATACTGAAATATATGTGTTCCTCATCTAAACTAGTATTTTGTAGGGTACTCTTCCTCTTGATGCACTCTTTAAGTCTCCTTGATACTGATAAGGTTAACATATGAAGGATAGAAAAGTCAATACAGTCCCACATCTGCTTATATAGGAATGGAACAGATTGCCTGCACATGTCAAAGCCAGTCATAGCATGAACCAGTTCAAGAAGAGAGCCAAAAGGTACCTAATGAATGTAGCAACAGAAAGGGAGATGAATGATTTATTTTTTTTATTTTTTAGGTAACACTCGTGTAAATGTAAATAACTATTTTTACCTTATTCCTAGTATATATCCTTTATATTATAATAATAAAATATTATATCCATTATAGTATAATAATAAGGTATTAATTAAAAGGACCCCAATGGAAATAAGTCACTCTGACTTTTTTGGGTTATCCCAGGTTCTCTACACATATGCTGCTATGTATGTAACTGTAAATCACTTGCCCCCACTCACTTCTATTTTATGCGCTCACACATGCCAGTTGGATGTCCAAGCCCTTTGCATGTATATACAGCTCTAATTTTTGTATATGATCTAGGAATTGTTAGTAAACTTAGCAAAAATAGACAGTAAGCATTCATGAAGGTATTAGTCTTAACTGCATTTTAAAAAGAAGCCAGGCAAATTATTGCTGGTCATTTCTCTACAAGTATCTCTTATATCAAAGTTTGCCATAAACTTTATAATTTATTTAATTTAGTGCTGTCTTTTATTCTACAATTATTTATAGTTGTAAACTAAAAGAGTTTGATTAATATATTTCTACTTACAGATATGTTTTAGACAGTTCTAAAAATTATGAATGTGAAGTTATAACTAGTAGGGCATTAATGATATTGTGTTTGGTGATGAGGTATTGTAGTTAAACACAGTTATATTCTTTGTATCTAAATATTATGGGTATTTTGGCTTGATTTGCTCTTTATTAACTACATTTATGAACAGCAGTATATTAGCTGTTGTAGATGTTAGCACACTGAGTTCATTATCAGTGCTAGTGCATACAAAAAGTGAAAAAGAAAGAAATTAATTTATAAACTTGTAGTAGTAACATGATTATGATTAATAAATTCTGTTGGTTAATTGCACTAGCAGTGAATGTGAGAAATACATGAATCAGTATGTAGATTGCAGTGGTGTAGTTGCAAGAATGAGTGAATAAGTGATAAGGTTGGATGATTGTGAATTTTAGTTAACAGGCCATTTGTTTTTCTCAGTGTCACATGGCCATTCTCCTTGAGGGAAGATTTTGTTACACAAAACACACAGCACACGCATGCATGCACGCGTGTGCAAATCACAGGTGAATTAGGTTTTTCAGTTTTATGTACCTCATTTAATAGGCACTGTCCATTTTTTCTATAAGACGCATTGGTAAACCTGTAGATAATTGCTTCACTTCATGCAGCACAGAATGAGGTAAACCCATGTCTCTCAGGAAGAGCAGGAGGGAAGGTGTAAAAGATGTTTTGAATAGTAGATGCTTCAGTATCCAACAGATGTGTGAGCAAGTTACAAGTTCTTTGAGATATTACGTAATGTGGAAGGGTAAGCATGCTCTGAAACTAACATTGGCTGAATGGATTCAGGGAAACTGGTTAACTGGGCTTGAGTTCTAGAAGTGGTGCTTACCTTCTGAAGTAATGCAGTGGTACCTCGGGATACGAACTTAATTCATTCCAAAAGGCTGTTCGAGTACTGATACCGAGCGAATTTGTTCCTATAAGGAATCATGTAAATCAGATTAATCCATTTCAGACCCCTAAAAATAAACTTACAAAAGCACTTACATAAGTACACTTACACAATTATTCGAGTTTTAAGCTGTTGGTATCCCGAGGTACTACTGTATGTGGTGGAGATGCTGTTGTTCACAGGATTAATTGAATTTAGGTTGGATAATTATATGAATGAGAGGGGTTGGATTTGAGTGGGACTTGCAAATGAGTGGATATAGTTATCAGACCTTATTTCTTGGGGAGCATTGAAAATTGGGTTTGGTAAATATTTTGTTAGTGGGATGGATTGTAAAGGACCTGCCTAGTATGGGCCAACAGGCCTGCTGCAGTGTTCCTCCTTTCTTATGTTCTTATTTGTGTATACCTGAATAAATTTACTTACCTAATCCATGCCACCAAGCTTATGTTTAATAACTTTCCAAATTTCGTCCATCGTATTTAAGACCATAAAGTTTCCAGGCCAGTCGTTAAAGTATGGAAAAATCACATTAATTTAGCCAGTTCTTTTTGTCTTTGGCAGTCTGGCATAGGACACCATCTTCCATGCAAAAGTTGCCCTGGCATTTCTCGAATTTGTCATGCAAAGAAACTTTTTAAAGGTGTAATAAGCATGTTGAGGTGGTTTGGTCATTTAGAGAGAATGGATCAAAGTAGAATGACATGGAGAGCATATAAATTTGTAGAGGAAGGAAAGCGGGGTAGGGGTCGTCCTCGAAAAGGTTGGAGGGAGGGGGTAAAGGAGGTTTTGTGGGTGAGGAGCTTGGACTTCCAGCAAGCATGCATGAGCGTGTTAAGATAGGAGTGAATGGAGACGAATGGTTTTTGGGACCTGACGAGCTGTTGGAGTGTGAGCAGGGTAATATTTAGTGAAGGGATTCAGGGAACCCAGTTATTTTTATATAGCCGGACTTGAATTCTGGAAATGGAAAGTACAGTACCTACACTTTAAAGGAGGGGTTTCGGATATTGGCAGTTTGGAGGGATGTGTAATAGGACGGTATATATATACAGTGGACCCTCGACCAACGATATTAATCCGTTCCTGAGAGCTCATCGTTAATCAAAATTATCGTTAGTCGAGTTAATTTTCCCCATAAGAAATAATGGAAATCAAATTAATCCGTGCAAGACATCCAAAAGTATTGAAAAAAAAATTTTTACCACATGAATATTAATTTTAATACACACAAATTGAAGAAGACATGTACAATTACATGACACTTACCTTTATTGAGGATCTGGTGATGATTGATGGGATGGGAGGAGGGGAGACTGTGGATGGTGTTAGTGTTTAGAAGGGGAATCCCCTTCCATTAGGACTTGAGGTGTCAAGTCCTTTTCTGGGGTTACTTCTCTTCTTCTTTTAATGCCACTAGAACCAGCTTGAGAGTCACTGGACCTCTGTCACACAACATATCTGTCCATAGAGGCCTGTACCTCCTGTTCCTTCATGACATTCCTAAAGTGTTTCACAACATTGTCAGTGCCACAATTAAACACTTTCAGATTTCAGTTCTTCACTGTCTATGTACTCCTTGAATTCCTGCACATATTTTTCAGCTGCTTTTTAGTCCAAACTGGCAGCCTCACCATGCCTTATCACACTATGTATGCCACTACGATTCTTAAATCTCTCAAACCAACCTTTGCTGGCCTTAAATTCACTCACATCACCACTAGTTGCAGGCATTTTTTCTAATTAAATCCTCATGCAACTTCCTAGCCTTTTCACATATGATCGCTTGAGAGATGCTATCTCCTGCTATCTGTTTTTCGTTTATCCACACCAATAACAGTCTCTCAACATCTTCTGTCACTTGCGATCTCAGTTTCGAAAACATAGTTACACCTTTGGCAAGAACAGCTTCCTTGATTGCCATTTTCTTGGCCACAATAGTAGTGATGGTTGATTGGGGTTTTGTGTACAACCTGGCCAGCTCGGAGACACACACTCCACTTTCATACTTAGCAATGATCTCTTTCTTCATATCCATAGTAATTCTCACCCTTTTTGCTGTAGGGTTGGCACTAGAAGCTTTCTTGGGGCCCATGGTGACTTATTTTGCAGGTGCAATCACTAAAAACGCTGTGATAAAATGAAATGTTCCGATTGTATGTTTGGATGGGACCGCGGTGGCTGGCTGGCTTGTAAACACTGGCCACAAGTGGACGGGTCTCAGACGGAACGAATCGTGTTGGTCGAGTTTTTTAGCACTAGTCTAGGCAAAATTTTTGCGTTAAAATGTATCGCTAGTCGGATTTAACATTAGACGATGCCATCATTGGTCAAGGGTCCACTGTAATTGGGGCCCTGATATTATATTCTATTGGGAGTTTATTACATTATTTCAGGTCACTTTTTATATTGTATCTTTATATATGCTTCTAAACTCTTGTACAGTAGGGCCCCACTTATACGGCAGGTTAGGTTCCAGGCTACCGCCGTAAAGCAGAAACCGCCATAAAGTGGAACACCCTTTTACACTAACATATATTAAGTTAGCAATAGAACCAGGCATCAAAAAACAATAAAAAAGTACAATACAAACATAGTGCACTCATTACTTACCTTAAAATATTTATAGTCTTAATCTAGGGTGAGACAAGTAGTATTTATTGTAAGAAATCAAGTGTGGTATGTATGGTAGTCAGCCAGGCTACCTTACCAGGCCACCCCACCCACACATACTATTCTATGATATTTAAGCATCCCAGAGCGGTAAAATGTATATACAGTTCACTCATTACTTACCTTAAAATATTTGTAGTCTTAATGTAGGGTCAGGAGTAAGTAAATGAGATAAAACGAATAAATGAGAGAGAGAAAGAATGAGTGCATGAGAGGGGACAGGCGCAGAGTTATGTAAACAAACCAGGCGAAGGTAAGTTTTGTAAACAAAGTGTACACATCTGGTTTGTGTACAAGTTACATTGTGTACAGGTTATCTCTACATTGATATGGTAGAATAAATAAAGAAGAACACTCCCATTCTCATGTAACATCATTTTGAGAAGAAATGATGCTCTGAGTGAAGGCAATGGAAATAAGTCACTCTGACTTTTTTGGGTTATCCTAGGTTCTCTACACATATGTTGTTATGTATGATGATCTATGTAACTGTATTTGTGTATACCTGAATAAACTTACATACATACGAAAGGAATAATTTTCTACAGTTACCCCCAGTAACACATTTTCTCTTATGTTAGATTAGAGAAAATATTATTCTTGCCGTCACTTGGACAAGTTATCTGGCTACCGCATCTCATATTTATGTTTATTTATTCTATTGTGGGGTGTATTTACCATCTTTTTATGTTATGTATCGTGTTTATTATATAATTTTGAAAAAAAATATCATGGATGGATTAATGAAAATGTGTATTTAACGTAATATACGACATTTAAATGAGACTCGATGATTATTATTATCATTACTAATATGACGTCTGGAGACTTAAGACACTCTTACTGATTTTAATGTGTACCTGCATGCCAGCACAGTATGTAAGTTTATTTAGGTACAGGTATACATAAGTATAATTATCAGAGTATATATAAAATATGAAATAACTTTTAAAAACATTTGAAATTTTGGAGTTTCCAGACAAAATGGAGAGACTTAGTGCTTACTGAGCTCACTGAGAATGTAAACAAACAGGGTGGGGCGCGGTGACCGTATTAGAAAGTCAGGTGGGGGAGCCATATAGCGAGTTTTGGTCATAATTTGAAATGACCGTATTAGCGGTACGCCGTAAAGTGAAACGCCGTAAAGCGGGGCCCTACAGTATCTGGCCACCTCTGCAAAAACAGTGATTATGTGTGATTGAGGTGAAAGTGTTGATGATGATGAAAGTATTTTTGTTTTGGGGATTTTCTTTCTTTTTGGGTCACCCTGCCTAGGTGGAAGATGGCTGACTTGTTGAAAAAAAAAAAAGCATGCATATTTGTGATGCCTACTGTAGATGTTTGTAATGCTATGAAGCACAGATTTAAATATCTATACTGTATAAGAGTACAGTATAATTTATTTATTTTTATTTATTATTAATTTGGACACGATACATAGGAGTACAAAGAAATAGTGGTTAAGTGTAACATGCCAAAAGCCCCTTGTATGCAGAGCATTATGGGCAGGCTTAAGATTAACTAAGCAATGATATATTCAGTGGTAAACATTATTGTAAACAAATAACAATTAAGCACAAATGAGTATTTCCAAGACAGGTCATATGGTCATTTACTGAGTTGCTGAGCATTCAGTTGAATGGAGTATTCTGTTAGGTAATGTAATTAAAAATAACAAAGTTTGATAGGGTCACAGGTTAAACATTTATGAGATACAATTATTCAGTATTTATTTAGTTGTGGGCGAGTAAGTGATTTTTAAGAAGAGACTTGAATTTTTAAACAGACAGTGTTTCTTTTATATTCACAGGTAATAACAGGCATACAAATTATTTAATTATTATTCACCAGGTTGGCATGAAAGGAAACCCAAAAATAAATAGAGGATTAGATGGAGATGTCATTGTGGCAGAAGTTCGAGCCACCAGTCACAAACCAGATGAAATTTATGGCATAATCGAGCGTCTCTCACCTGGTACACGGAAATTGGAGCTCTTTGGACGACCACATAATGTGCAACCAAACTGGTTTGTATACCTCATACTTATTTTATAATACTGGCTTATAGGTTTGTAATGTATGTTTATGTATTTGCTACTTGTGCAAATACACAATGAAGTTAAATTATTATAGAAAAATGAGTAAATATGTAATATCTAGCCTTTTTTTTCACTAACTTCTGCAGCATAGCAAAACACCATTGCTGTATAATAGCTGATTCAAAAAGCAATTTGCTAATCATTAATTTACTAATAACAGACTGCTTCTCTCTGTTGTCTTTACTACTACTTGTGTGTTCACATACAAACTGTATTTTCTTACACCATGTTTGTCTCTTCATCTCAGCCATCCTCTCTCAACCTGAAACTCACTCGTACACTATAAATTTCAAATTAATTTTTGTACTATAATTTTATCATCCTTGTATTTCACATGTTCCTTAGATTGTCTATGTCTAGTCATTTTAGGCTCATGCTATACCAGTGTTACCACACAGGCTTGAAACTATATAGCCACACCTCTGCCTATTTTTTCTTACTAAATAGTTTATATTGCACTACCCACTCAACAGATGCATTTCAGATTATGATTTCTAAAATCTTACCGACTGATTTTACTTCAAACTTCCATTCTTTATAGTGCTAGTTTTTTTTAAAACTGACCATCTCCCACTAAGGTAGGGTTACCTGACAAAGAAAACACTTTCACTGTCACTCATTCAATCACTGTTTTGCCAGAAGGGTGCCAACATCATAGTTCAGATGACCTTCCAACCTGCAACATCCTTAACCCCTCCTCCAGAGTGTAGGCACTTTACTTCCCACCTCCAGGACTCAAGCCTGGTTAAGTGGTTTCCCTGAATCCTTTAATGTGTGTTACCTTACTCTACTCCAACAGCTCATCAAGTCCCAAAAACCATTTGCCTCCACTCCCATCTAAAACTCTCACACAGAAAACCTTTACCCCCTCCTCTCAGCCTTTCTTAGAATGACCCCTACTCCACCTTCTCTCCACTACAGATTTATGCACACTCCAAGTCATCCTGTTTTGTTTCATCCTCTCTAAATGTCCAAACCACCTCAACAGCTTCTCCTCAGTTTGCTGTTACTTTCTAGCTGATTGCTGTGCTTCGTGCAAAATTATGAGTGCAGCATTTTTATTTTAACCCTTAAACTGTCCAAAAGTAGATCTATGTTGACGTGCGTAGTGCTCCGAACGTAGATCTTCATCCGATTTTACATGCTTTCGAATGAAGAAACTCTAGGTCGGAGCGCTACACATGTCAAAATAGATCTACGTTTGGACAGTTTAAGGGTTAAAATTCATATGTACAAACTCTCTAAAGGATTACATGCTTTTAGTAAATGCATATAGTGTACTGTACATATGTATATGCAGTTCTTTCATATATCATTCTTTCCCTGTTTCAGGGTTACTCTTGGAAATCAGTTAGAAGGAGTCAATTTGCTGGAGGAAGATCTAGTAAAATCCTTTAAGGAAAGATATCCAGATGGTATCTGTCGTAAGCCATCCTCACAGTAATTGGTAAGATTTAGGCCTAATGTTTTCATTTAGCATAAAATTAAATAAAAATACAAGTGTAGCACATCACTGCTGAATTGTTTTAAAGCAGTCTTGAATAGGCTGTGGATGTTCTCACGTGTCCATAATTGTTAACACTATTTATGTACATAAAATACAACATTAGCAAAATATTTAATTTTTAGAAGTGTGTGTAATGACTAGCTGGAATACATTTTCAGGTTTTAATCCATAATTATAACATCTTTTCAGGAAATAAGTGATGTAATTATTTCAGTTGCTTTGTATTCACAATGTTCAGATGGAAAAAAAAAATGCTGAAAAGATCTCATTACAAAACTACAAAAACACCATAGGTGTGTAGTACAGGTTGACCATCACTAATCCGGCATGTAAACGTTCATTCTTGTTCACTTATAATACTGTGTTGCTCTAGACCTTTTAGCCATTCACCTGTCAACTGAATTAACCTGTCAACAGACACACTAGCTGAAATTAGTGCCAGAGTAGTGATGGCTGATCTGTAGTAAAGTTCCAAAACCATGACAAAAGCTGTAGATGTGTGGCACTAAAGTCACAAAGCCATACCAAATTCCAAAGATATGTAGCACTGAAGAAGTATACAGTAAATCAATATAATAGATTAATAGAGGGGATTCTCAGAGTACTAAATTAGAATGTTAAAATACAGTGGACCCCCGGTTAACGATATTTTTTCATTCCAGAAGTATGTTCAGGTGCCAGTACTGACTGAATTTGTTCCCATAAGGAATATTGTGAAGTAGATTAGTCCATTTCAGACCCCCAAACATACACGTACAAATGCACTTACATAAATACACTTACATAATTGGTCGCATTGGGAGGTGATCGTTATGCGGGGGTCCACTGTATTACAGAAGCAGCCCTAAAATAATATTCCTTTTATTGTACTTTACATAATTGACAGATATACTGCAATAAACATTGTAGCTAAACAGGTATTAAAAGTACAGTTTAGCTAGTAGATTTTATTTCAAGTTTGTTAATATTGAGGTCCTTAATATTGAGGGTTTACTGTATTTTGAAAACGTAAATCTGTATTTTGGGTAGATCACGTTCAGTTGACTGACACAAGTATGGTAATCAGATACAAAGATGAATCTTAAAGTTGCATCGCAGCTGAGGCAAACACTTGTAGGTTTTAATGTGTCTTCATCCCTATTGCAGACTTGATTACTTATTTTAAGTTTCTACATAACTTAAACTTTTCTTTTTAACTTTGAGACATTAAGTGCAGTATTTTTATTGTACCATTTATTTAATATATTTATGTCACCCTGCCTCGGTGGGAAATGGCAGATGTGTTAAAAAAAAATTACAGTGGAACCCCGAGTTTCGGCTGTAATCCATTCCAGGAGCTAGGCCTAAAGTCGAAGCAATATCTCCCATAAGAAATAATGTAAATCCAATTAATCCGTTCCACCCAAAAATATTCACAAAAAATTCATTTTTTTAAAGAATAAATACTATGGTTTTACATACAGAAAAGAATGAGAAATAAATATAAAGCACTAATTTTAATGGATAAATGAACATTTAAATCAGTTTTACCCTTATTGAAGACTCTTGTTGGCATATGAGAGAGAGGCAGGAGAGTTTGTTTGGAGGCAGGACAAGATAGTCCTCCAGTATGTCACTAATATAAACTCTACGGCTTATTTATCTAGCACAGTTCATCTAATATGACATAATAAACTATTAATAACATAGAAACATGATATATACTCTAGAATGAATAAAATTTGTCGTATGTCTGAGACAGAGACAAGCAGACAGAAAGACAGACACACAGGAAGACAAAGACAGATATATCTGCAGCAGTGACAACAAATAGAGAGTTCAAGAGTAAGAGCCTTTCTTGCCACAATCTCCAGTGCAAAATTCGGACTTCCTCTTAGGGACCATGGTGAAATTTACTGTCCAGTTAGTACAGTATGATGCTGCCTGCATGGTGCATTGCCGCCGCGAGTATCATCAAATATTGTACAGTGGTATGTATCAGCTGGCCCAGCCCAGCTGCCAGATGTACGGTCGTAAGTCGAGTGGACGTATGTCGAGCAGGTCATAAGTCGGGTGGTAGGTGTATACATATGCACGATTTCAGGTACGTCTTGCTACTTACACTTAGGTCACACTGCACATACATGTACCAGCATATACACCTACCATCCGACTTACGACGACTCGACTTACGACCGTGTTTTTTATGCCAAATTTCTGGGAAATAAATAAGTGTTTGTGTTGTACACAGTGTTTATCTTAAACCTTACAGTATAAAATACAGTACTAACAGTATAAAAAGTAAAGTAAAACATGAAATACAAAAATTTTATGTTGATATTCAGTAGTAAAGTTCGACTTACGACCGGTTTCTCGGAACCGAACTCGGCCGTAAGTCGGATGGTAGGTGTATATACATACCCCTCAGGGTTTTCTTCTATTTTCTTTCTAGTTCTTGTTCTTGTCTATTTTCTCTTATCTCCATGGGGAAGTGGATCAGAATTCTTCCTCCGTAAGCCATGTATGTTGTAAGAGGCGACTAAAATGCCAGGAGCAAGGGGCTAGTAACCCCTTCTCCTGTATATATTACTAAATGTGAAAGGAGAAACTTTCGTTTTTCCTTTTGGGCTAACCCGCCTCGGTGGGATACGGCTGATGTGTTGAAAGATTATATATATATATATACTATATATATATATATAAATGGGAAGTACAATGCCTGCACTTTAAAGGAGGGGTTTGGGATATTGGCAGTTTGGAGGGATATGTTGTGTATCTTTATATGTGTATGCTTCTAGACTGTTGTATTCTGAGCACCTCTGCAAAAACAGTGATAATGTGCGAGTGTGGTGAAAGTGTTGAATGATGATGAAAGTATTTTCTTTTGGGGGATTTTCTTTAATTTTTGGGTCACCCTGCCTCGGTGGGAGACGGCCGACTTGTTGGAAAAAAAAAAAAAAAATTTCTTCACTGTCCTCCACCACCAACTCTTCCACATCCTCCCCACTAACCTCCAACCCCAAGGACTTCCCCAATGCCACAATGGATTCCTCAACTGGCATAGGATTCTCAGGGTTAGCCTCAAACCCTTCAAAATCCCTTTTGTCTACACATTCTGGCCACAGTTTTTTCCAAGCAGAGTTCAATGTCCTCTTAGTCACTTCCTCCCAAGCCTTACCTATAATGTTTACACAATTGAGGATGGTAAAATGATCTTTCCAAAACTCTCTTAGAGTCAGTTGAGTTTCTGAGGTCACTACAAAGCACCTTTCAAACATAGCTTTTGTGTACAGTTTCTTGAAGTTGGAAATAACCTGCTGGTCCATGGGCTGCAGGAGAGGAGTGGTATTAGCTCATGTCCCTAGAAAGTCGCTCTGCCACATCTGTAGGATGACCAGGGGCACTGTCTAATACCAGGAGGCACTTAAGGTCTAATTTCTTTTCAATTAGGTAATTTTTCACATCGGGGGCAAATGCATGGTGTAACCAGTCATAGAAAAAGTCCCTAGTGACCCATGCCTTACTGTTTGCCCTCCACAGCACACACAAATTAGCCTTGAGGACATTGTTTTTCCTGAACACTCTGGGGGTTTCAGAGTGATACACCAATAAAGGCTTCACTTTGCAATCACCACTAGCATTGGCACACATCAACAAAGTAAGCCTGTCTTTCATAGGCTTATGTCCTGGGAGTGCCTTTTCCTCCTGAGTAATGTACGTCCTGCTTGGCATTTTCTTCCAAAACAGGCCTGTTTCGTCACAATTAAACACTTGTTCAGGTTTCAGTCCTTCACTGTCTATGTACTCCTTGAAGTCCTGCACATATTTTTCAGCCGCTTTGTGGTCCGAACTGGCAGCCTCACCATGCCTTATCACACTATGAATGCCACTACGCTTCTTAAATCTCTCAAACCAACCTTTGCTGGCCTTAAATTCACTCACATCACTAGTTGCTGGCATTTTTTTAATTAAATCGTCATGCAACTTCCTAGCCTTTTCACATATGATCGCTTGAGAGATGCTGTCTCCTGCTATCTGTTTCTCGTTTATCCACACCAATAACAGTCTCTCAACATCTTCGAGTACTTGCGATCTCAGTTTCGAAAACATAGTTGCACCTTTGGCAAGAACAGCTTCCTTGATTGCCGTTTTCTTGCCCACAATAGTAGCGATGGTTGATTGGGGTTTATTATACAACCTGACCAGCTCAGAGATACGCACTCCACTTTCATATTTATCAATGATCTCTTTCTTCATCTCCATAGTAATTCTCACCCTTTTTGCTGTAGGGTTGGCACTAGAAGCTTTCTTGGGGCCCATGGTGACTTATTTTGCAGGTGCAATCACTAAAAAGGCTGTGATAATATGAAATGTTCCAGTTGTATGTTTGGAAGCGACCGCGGTGGCTGGCTGGCTTGTAAACACTGGCACCAAAGGGACAAGTGAGGTGCGCTCAGGCCAAAGTGGACACGTATGGTACGGAACGAATAGCGCTGGTCGGGTTTTTAAGCGCTAGTTGAGGCAAAATTTTTGCGTTTAAATGAATCGCTAGTCAGATTTATCGTTAATCGATGCCATCGCTGGTTGAGGGTCCACTGTATACTCAAAAATTCTAGCGGCTTCCAATCAAGCAGGAGAAAGCTGGTAGGCCCACATGCGAGAGAATGGGTCTGTGTAGTCAATGTGCACCATATAAAAAAAAATCCTGCAGCACGCAGTGCATAATGAGAAAAAAAAAAAAAAAACCACCGTGTTTTTGGATTAAAAACCCGACTTTGTGGTGTATATTCGTATAGTATTTATAGTTGTATTCTCGTTTTCTTGGTCTCATTTGATAGAATGGAAAACATATAACAGAAATTGAGGTGATTTTGATTGGGTTTACTATGAAAAGAACCTTGAAATAGAGCTCAAATTAGGGGAAATGTTTGATTTTTGCTGATATTCAAAAGTAAACAAATGATGTCATTGTCCAATAAATGTCCAACTAGTCATTCTAATATACAGTCATGAATGGGTTGACATTATTTATACAATTATGTATTACAATATTGCAGTAGTCTGCATAACGGCAAATCTTCTATTTTTTGTTTGAATAAAAATTGAAAATAGAAAGCAAGAGTAATATCAGAGGGGGCCTGGAGATGTGACTGATAAACAAAGAAAATGTTATTTTAGAGCCAGGAATGTCTGCATTGTTCATTCTGGACCCTATTTTGAAATTGGCATATTTTTTAATTTGCTTGAAATTGGCCAAATTGCAAATTTCTGACCATGTTATTAGGTAGTTGAGATCTGTAAATGGGCAGTTTCTTGTACTCAATCGATAGAACAAATGAAGTTCTAAAGAAATAGCTATGAGTTTGGTCGACTGGAACAATGGAATTAGCCGAAAATATGGCTCAAAGTGGGCGAAATCACCGATTCGTAAATATCACCGAGGTCGCTAACTTGAGTATAATTCCGTCAGTTTTCCATCAAATTTCGTTTTTTTGGTGTCATTACAATCGGGAAAAGATTCTCTATCATTTCATAAGAAAAATTTTTTTTTTTTTTTTTTGAAATTTTGCGACACCAGGAGACACTTCAGGATTGGGGGTTGCGACAGTCAAAGGGTTAAGCGCTAGTCGAGGCAAAATTTTTGCGTTTAAATGAATCGCTAGTCAGATTTATCGTTAATCGATGCAATCGCTAGTTGAGGGTCCACTGTATATATATTATTCTAGGTAGTAGGTTGGTAGACAGCAACCGCCCAGGGAGGTACTACCGTCCTGCCAAGTGAGTGTAAAACGAAAGCCTGTAATTGTTTTACATGATGGTAGGATTGCTGGTGTCTTTTTTTCTGTCTCATGAACATGCAAGATTTCAGGTAAGTCTTGCTACTTCTACTTACATTTAGGTCACACTACACATATATGTACAAGCATATATATACACATCCCTCTGGGCTTTCTGCTATTTTCTTTCTAGTTCTTGTTTATTTCCTCTTATCTCCATGGGGAAGTGGAACAGAATTCTTCCTCCGTAAGCCATGCGTGTTGTAAGAGGCGACTAAAATGCCGGGAGCAAGGGGCTAGTAACCCCCCCTTCTGTATAAATTACTAAATTTGAAAAGAGAAACTTTTGTTTTCCTTTTTGGGCCACGCTGCCTCAGTGGGATACGGCCGGTTTGTGGAAAGAAAGAAAAGTATATATATATTTTTTTTTTATTATCACACCGGCCGATTCCCACCAAGGCAGGGTGGCCCGAAAAAGAAAAACTTTCACCATCATTCACTCCATCACTGTCTTGCCAGAAGGGTGCTTTACACTACAGTTTTTAAACTGCAACATTAACACCCCTCCTTCAGAGTGCAGGCACTGTACTTCCCATCTCCAGAACTCAAGTCCGGCCTGCCGGTTTCCCTGAATCCCTTCATAAATGTTACTTTGCTCACACTCCAACAGCACGTCAAGTATTAAAAACCATTTGTCTCCATTCACTCCTATCAAACACGCTCACGCATGCCTGCTGGAAGTCCAAGCCCCTCGCACACAAAACCTCCTTTACCCCCTCCCTCCAACCCTTCCTAGGCCGACCCCTACCCCGCCTTCCTTCCACTACAGACTGATACACTCTTGAAGTCATTCTGTTTCGCTCCATTCTCTCTACATGTCCGAACCACCTCAACAACCCTTCCTCAGCCCTCTGGACAACAGTTTTGGTAATCCCGCACCTCCTCCTAACTTCCAAACTACGAATTCTCTGCATTATATTCACACCACACATTGCCCTCAGACATGACATCTCCACTGCCTCCAGCCTTCTCCTCGCTGCAACATTCATCACCCACGCTTCACACCCATATAAGAGCGTTGGTAAAACTATACTCTCATACATTCCCCTCTTTGCCTCCAAGGACAAAGTTCTTTGTCTCCACAGACTCCTAAGTGCACCACTCACTCTTTTTCCCTCATCAATTCTATGATTCACCTCATCTTTCATAGACCCATCCGCTGACACGTCCACTCCCAAATATCTGAATACGTTCACCTCCTCCATACTCTCTCCCTCCAATCTGATATTCAATCTTTCATCACCTAATCTTTTTGTTATCCTCATAACCTTACTCTTTCCTGTATTCACCTTTAATTTTCTTCTTTTGCACACCCTACCAAATTCATCCACCAATCTCTGCAACTTCTCTTCAGAATCTCCCAAGAGCACAGTGTCATCAGCAAAGAGCAGCTGTGACAACTCCCACTTTGTGTGTGATTCTTTATCTTTTAACTCCACGCCTCTTGCCAAGACCCTCGCATTTACTTCTCTTACAACCCCATCTATAAATATATTAAACAACCACGGTGACATCACACATCCTTGTCTAAGGCCTACTTTTACTGGGAAAAAATTTCCCTCTTTCCTACATACTCTAACTTGAGCCTCACTATCCTCGTAAAAACTCTTCACTGCTTTCAGTAACCTACCTCCTACACCATACACTTGCATCATGGTGTAGGAGGTGGACCCAGTGGACCCTCGGGTAACGGTGGCATCAGCTAATGCCAAAATCGGATTGTGACACATTTTTGCATCAAAATATTGGCTCGGCTAACGCCCGAGAACTCGGTTAAGGACACTCATCCCGAACGTGTCCGTGCGGCCTGAGCTCATGTAAAGCCAGTGTGCCATTGATTACAAGCCAGGGAGGACGATTCCACGCATACATGCAATATACATTGTTTTTAGTGCTTGTAACTGCTAAATAAGCCACCATGGGCCCAAAGAAAGCTTCTAGTGCCAGCCCTGTGGTAAAGAAGAAAGGAAGCACAATAGAATTCAAGAAAAAACTCGTAGCAAAGTACCATGGAGGAGGAAGAGAGAGGGGAGAATGTGCCTTCTGCAGTGATTCAGTGATTCTACAATATGTATGATACTAAAGCAGCAGGTATCGATAAAGGCTATAGTGCCAGCCAGCGATAAAGTGTAGAATTAACAATGTAGCAAGTAAGTTAAGTGAGTAAGCAATAGAAAAACAACACGAAAGTAACTTTCCAATGTTGTTGGATGTGTATCAGGCCAATGAACATACGTCGGCTTGCTATCTTCCACCACCCTAAACCTCTGCCAGCATCTCCTCCACCAAACTAATTAAACTAACATCTCCTCCAAGGTAAGTGTAAATATAAAAGGACCCCAATGGAAATACCTAAGTCACTCTGACTTTTTTGGGTTATCCTAGGTACTTTACACATATGCTGCTGTGTATGATAATCTATGTATGTAACTGTATTTGTGTACACATGAATAAACTTACTTATTTATAAATTAAAATGTATATATGTCTTATTTATAAATTACATACATTGTTTAAGTGTGAATAGTGGTGGTGGGTTCTGCCTCCACCTCCCTCACCACTATGTACGGCTTGTCTCAGTGGCCCTTATAAGCCCAACACCACCACCACCACCACCACTTACTCCTCACATACATTATGACATATTTTATTCATTCTATAGTATATATCATGTTTCTATGTTATTTATATTGTTTATTGTGTCATATTAGATGAATTATGATAGATAAATAAGCCGTAGAGATGATATTAGCGTCATATTGAAGCATAATAAACTTGTCTCCCTCTCGCCTCCTACCTGTCTTCCATACACCAACAAGAGTCAATAAAGGTAAGTGTGATGTTAAATGTTCATTTATCCATTTTATTAGTGCTTTATATTTATTTGTCATTGTTTTCTGTATGTATATCTATATTTAATCTTTAAAAAAAAAAATTTTTTTGTTAATACTTTTGGCTGTCTGAAACGGATTAATTGGATTTCCATTATTTCTTATGGGGAAAATTAATTCAGCTAACAGCAAAATCGGTTAAAGGCAAGCTCTCTGGAATTTATTTATTTATTTATTTATTTATTTATAATTTGAGCACACTTACAGAGGTACAAAAAAAAATACAGATAAGAGCAGCATGCCAAAGCCACTTATACTATGCATAGCATTACGGGCTGGCTTAAAATTAACTTAAGATTAACTAAGCAATGATGAAATCAGTGAAAAACATTAATGTAAACTGATTACTATAAAGCACAAGTGAGTATTACAAAGACAGGTCATATGGTTGCATGCATTGTTGTAAATTCAGTAGAATGGAGTATTCTGTTAGGTAGTGAATTTAAAAAATAATAAAGTTAGATTGGGTTTTAGGTTTAACATTTATGTGATATAATTGTGAGAAACATTTAAGATATACAATTTATAAGGTTCAGTTATTCAGTATTTATTTGGTTTTGGGTGAGTAAGTGATCTTTGAGAAGAGACTTGAATTTATAAACAGGTAGTGTTTCTTTTATATTAACAGGTAATGAATTCCAGATTTTAGGGCCTTTTATGTGCATTGAGTTTTTGCATAGCGTGAGATGGACACGAGGAATATCAAAGAGTGATCTGTGCCTTGTGTTATGGTCATGTGTTCTGTTGAGGTTGGCAAGGAGATGTTTGAGGGGAGGGTTAATATCAGAGTTGAGTGTTCTATGTATGTAATAGGTGCAGTAATAAGTATGGATGTTTTGTATGGTGAGTAGGTTGAGTGTATTGAATATTGGTGGAGTGTGCTGCCTGTAGTGAGAATTTGTTATCATTCTAACTGCAGCCTTTTGTTGGGTAATTAGTGGTCTGAGATGGTTACTTGTTGTTGAGCCCCATGCACAAATTCCATAGGTGAGATAGGGGTAAATAAGAGAGTGATATAGGGCCAGGAGGGCTGACTGTGGAGCATAGTACCGTATCTTCGATAGTATGCCTACAGTCTTGGAAATTTTCTTAGAAATTTGTTGTATATGTGTATGAAATTTGAGTCTATTATCAAGGTGGATTCCTAAGAATTTTCCCTCTGTTAGCTTTGTGATAGGTGATCCGTTTATCATTATGTTAAGAGGGACATCTGTAGCTCTGTTACCAAACTGAATGAAGTAGGTTTTGTCAATGTTTAGTGTAAGTTTGTTAGTACTCATCCAGGTAGATATTTTCTGTAATTCGGTATTTACAGTATTGGCTAGCGTGACTGGGCTCGGGTGGGAGAAGACGTATGTTGTGTCATCAGCAAATAGTGTGGGTTTGAGTAATTGAGAAGCATTTGGTAGGTCATTTATGTATAGGAGAAAGAGAAGAGGGCCAAGGACACTTCCCTGTGGGACACCAACTGTAATTGGTTGTGCAGAAGAGTTTGCCCCATTTGCGTACACATATTGGCTTCTGTTGCTGAGGTATGACTTGAGGTAGTTGAGGGAGTGCCCTCTTATACCATAGTGTGATAATTTTACGTGGAGCAAGTCATGGTCAACTGTATCAAAAGCTTTACGTAAGTCAATGAAGATCCCCAGTGGGACTTCTTTTTTCTCTATTGCAGTGTATATATGTTCTAGCATGTGTATAATAGCATCATTAGTATTTTTATTAGGCCTGAATCCAAATTGGCAGGGGTTGAGTATGTTTTGGGAGATAAGGTAGGAGTAGATTCGTTTATGAATTAATTTTTCGAAGATTTTTGAGAGAGGGTGTAAGTTGGATATTGGCCTATAGTTATTCAACTCTGTTTGGTCTCCTCCTTTGTGGATCGGGGTGACCCTTGTTATTTTGAGTACTGTAGGGAAGGTGGAGGATTCAATGGATTTGTTAAAGAGTGTTGCAATGATTGGTGATAGCACTTGGAGTAATGCCATTACCCAAGGGTCCACTATATATATATTAATATATATATTTATCCTAGGTAGTAGGTTGGTAGACAGCAACCGCCCAGGGAGGTACTACCGTCCTGCCAAGTGAATGTAAAACTGAAGCCTGTAACTGTTTTACACGATGGTAGGATTGCTGGCGTCTTTTTTTTTTCTGTCTCATACACATGCAAGATTTCAGGTATGTCTTGCTACTTCTACTTACACTTAGGTCACACTACACATACATGTACAAGCATATATATACACACCCCTTTGGGTTTTCTTCTATTTTCTTTCTAGTTCTTGTTTATTTCCTCTTACCTCCATGGGGAAGTGGAACAGAATTCTTCCTCCGTAAGCCATGCGTGTTGTAAGAGGCGACTAAAATGCCGGGAGCAAGGGGCTAGTAACCCCTTCTCCTGTATATATTACTAAATGCAAAAGGAGAAACTTTTGTTTTTCCTTTTGGGCCACCCTGCCTCGGTGGGATACAGCCGGTGTGTTGAAAGAAAGAAAGAATATACATTTATATTAATATATATATCTTCCCATTTCCCAGGTGCTTTATGACTCCTAGGGGTTTAGCACATCCCCATAAATATAATCTGGCTACCCCTCAAGGGAGGTTCCAAGAAACTGAACCTGATCTCCCCTTGTGTCAAACTTGCTTACCTCCCATTCCTCCTTGCCCCAGGGTAGTGTGTGACCCATACAGTTTTATCACTCCCCAATGAATGTAATAATGTGTTCTGGCTAGTTACAGCAATTTGTAAGTATACAGCTTATTTTAAGCCAAAATTAAATAAAAAAAATTAAGTTGTATTCTTTCAATAAATTAAAGTTTAAGAATTCTACAATATTGTGACTTATCTACAGACTATGAATTATATATTTTTAATAGGGTTAGTTTTCAGAAAAATTACTTTCTGCAAGTAATGACCAAGTATTGTTTACACAAGCCAAGATAGATTTTATGGCATTTATGGAATAAAAGTACTGCTGAATATTATTTTTCAATTATCCTTTAAGTACTTCCAGGGATCATTGTCCCTGAGATATGGTTTCTGACCAGGCCTCCTAATTTATGGTCAGATCAATCTGGCTGTTGGTACTCTATCTGTAGCTTATAGGCACTACATTATTATTATTATAATCAAAAAGAAGCGCTAAGCCACAAGGACTATACAGCGCTGCAGGGCAGGAAGGAAGCGAGGGCATCAGGTGGCAAAAGGGAGATGGATGAGCAACAGGTTACAGATAACAGTGGGGCAGTGGATGGTGAAAGGGTAAAGGGCAGCAAGAGACTGAACCAGAAAGGGCTGAGGGGAGTGCGAAAAGTATCATCAGAGTTTGTGGAGTAAATCAGTCGTTGTCAAGAAGTCAATGAGAGAGTCAGGATTAAAGGAGGGTCCATCAGCAAGAAGGGAAGGTAAAGAGAGAGTAGGAGAACGAAGACGACGTTGGAGGTAAATTCTGCGTGCTCGTTGATAGAGAGGGCAGTCTAACAGAATGTGGCTAATCGATACTGGAACTTGACACTGCTCACAGAGAGGAACAGGGTGCCTCTCCATGAGATACCCATGAGTAAGACGAGTGTGGCCAATGCGAAGGCGGGAGAGAGTGGTCTCCCAACCTCGGCACTGATGACAAGAAGACGGCCAGTAACCTATGCTCGGTTTAATAGAATGAAGTTTGTTACCGAGCAGAGTTGACCAACGTTGTTGCCAACGGGTGCGAAGGTGGGTAGCTATTGCAGCAAAATAGTCCAGAAATGGAACACCTCGATAGGAAATTGGTAGGTCATATACTGCTGACCGCGCAGCAGTGTCTGCCTGTTCATTGCCCTGTACGTCGACATGACCAGGGACCCAACAAAAAACAATATCTTTATGTTTGGTAGAGATACGGCGTAGCCAAAGTTGGATACGGAGAACTAGGGGATGAGATGTATCAAATTTTCGTATAGCCTGTAGAGCACTAAGGGAGTCTGAGACTACTACAAATGATGACACAGGCATAGATGCGATACGAATAAGTGCTGCAAGAATGGCATACAGTTCAGCAGTAAAAATGCTAGCTGAAGATAGTAAATGCCCTCGTACGACGCTGTCCGGAAACACTGCTGCGAATCCGACGCCGTCTGAAGACTTAGAGCCATCTGTGTACACAGCGGTGGCATGAGAATGGGAGTGGAAGTGATCAAGAAAAAGAGAGCGGGAAGCCACCGTAGGCAGTTGAGCTTTCGAGCAAGGGAGTGAGAAAGAACAGACCCGAACAGCTGGAACTTCCCAGGGGGGTAGGGAAAAGTGAGATGCTACATGAACATATAAAGGTGGTAACTGAAGGGAAGACAAGAGTGAAAGTAGGCGAAGAGAAAAGGGACGGAGCAAACAGGGGCGGCGAACGAATAAAGAATGTCTACTAATATCGGTGACCATTCTATAAATGGAAGGATTGTGTAGATCGTGAGAGCGTACATAGTAACGAAGGCAATGGGCATCACGGCGATCAGACAAGGATGGAACATTTGTTTCTGTATAGAGGCTCTCAACAGGGGAAGAGCGAAAAGCACCAAGGCACAAACGTAAGCCTTGGTGATGGATAGAGTTAAGGCTAGAGAGAGTAGCAGGAGAGGCCGCGGAATAAATCTGGTCACCATAATCGAGTTTCGATAAAACGAGGGCTGAATGTAGGCGAAGCAGAGTTCGACGATCAGCTCCCCAAGAAAGATGAGCAAGGGTTTTAAGAAGGTTTAGCCGGCTGTGACAAGTTGCCTTCAGAGAGGTAATGTGAGGTTTCCAGGTTAACCGACGGTCAAAGAGAAGGCCTAGAAACCTGACTGTATCACGTTCGGGGATACGGGAGCCATAGAGATACAAAGGATGATCGGAGATAACAGAGCGTCTAGTGAAAGTAATTTGGTGAGTTTTGGTACTTGAAAATTTAAACCCATGTGTGGTGGCCCAAGTGGAAACACGGTCGACCACATGCTGGAGAGAAACTGCAATAAGGTGACAGTCAGCGCCTGCACAAGCAATAGCGAAGTCATCAACATAGAGTGATGACCAAATATTGGGTGGAAGAACAGAGGCCAAATCATTTATAGCAAGGAGAAAAAGTGTTGTGCTTAGAACACATCCCTGAGGGACACCTTCAGCTTGGACGAAGTCCGGGGAAAGAACATTATTGACTCGAACACGGAAATGTCTGTCAGTTAAAAAGTTCTTAAGGAAGGATGGTAGATTGCCTCGGAGGCCTAAGGAATGGGCCTGGGCCAAAATATTATACCTCCAAGTTGTGTCATATGCCTTCTCAAGGTCAAAAAATATGGCAATAACTGAGTGATTATTCGCAAAGGCATTACGAACATACGTATCCAAGCGTAGTAAGGGGTCTATGGTAGAACGACCCTTACGAAAGCCATATTGACTAGCGGAGAGACTGTTGTGAGTCTCTAAATACCACATTAAACGTCGATTTACGAGACGTTCCATCACTTTGCAAACTGCACTTGTAAGAGCGATGGGGCGATAGTGGGAGGCATCATGTCCTGTAGTACCCGGTTTGCGGAAAGGGAGAACAATGGCAGATTTCCACAGCTGGGGAAGAACTCCTTGTGCCCAAATAAGATTGAAGAGGTGTAAGAGGACTACAAGGGCTGACCGATGTAAATGTTGTAACATACGAATATGAATGTCATCAGGCCCAGCTGCCGATGATCGGCAAGCTGAGAGCGTTGCCTCCAGTTCTTGAAGTGTAAAAGGCACATTATACTGTTCTTCTCCGAGAGAAGAAAAGTCCAAGGGTACTAACTCTCTGGCAGACTTTGAGGAAAGAAACGAGGGGCATAGATGGAGCCCTCGGGAAATACGGACCAGATGTGTGCCAAGTTCAATGGCAACGTCGAGAGGGTTTGCTATATCAACACCAGTGACCCGTAGAACAGGAGCCGGGTCAGGAGAGTATTTACCACTCAATTTCCTCACTTTTTTCCAGACTGCACTCATAGAAGAAGCAGAGGTGATGGTGGAAACATAGTCTCGCCAACAAGTGCGTTTAGCTTCACGGATGACACGGCGAGCGATCGCACGCTTCTGCTTAAAATCAACAAGTCTCTCAGCGGTTCTATTGTACCGGTACCTGCCCCATGCAGCACGTTTCAAACGTACTGCACGAGCACAAGCAGGAGACCACCAAGGCACGCACTTCTGAGAATGCCTGCCTGAGGTTTGGGGTATAGAATGAGAAGCTGCGGTATAAACTGATGTCGAGAAGATGTGTAGGAGCTCATCAATGGAGGATGAAGAAGGAACCTCACTAAAAGCAGTGAGGTGTGAGTAAAGATCCCAATTTGCCCGATCAAATTGCCAGCGAGGGCTACGGAAAGGTGGTGAATAGGAAGGAGAAGTAAGAATGATCGGAAAATGATCGCTGTCATGTAAGTCTGGTAGAACAGACCAGGTGAAGTCTAGTGCAGTGGAGGAAGAGCAGACTGATAGATCGATGCAAGAGAGAGTATGAGTACGAGGATCAAAATGGGTGGGAGTACCCGTATTTAAAACATGGAGGGGGTGAGAGGCAAGAAAAGCCTCCAACTGAATGCCACGTGAGTCACAATGAGACCCCCCCAGAGGAAATGGTGGGCATTAAAATCACCAAGTAACAGAAGTGGTGGTGGTAAGGATGAAACAAGAAAGGCAAAGTCTGGGATAGAAAATGCTCGAGAAGGAGAGAGATATAAAGAACATATTGTAAACCACTTATTCAAGTGGATACGGGCTGCAGTGTAATGCAGCGAGGTATGGACAAATAGTTGACAGTACGGAATATCATTGCGTAGAAGAAGGGCACTTTCATTAAAGGTCCCATCTGAGAAAGGATCCGAAGAATACAATAAATTATAGCCTGAGATAGGTTGGAAAACAGCCGAGTGTAATTTTGGTTCTTGTAAGCAAGCACCAACAGGGGAAAACCTGAAAAGCAACATCTGAAGCTCACCCCGATTACCCCTGAGGCCGCGGATATTCCACTGTAAGTAGGCCATGATTGGCGATGAAGAAAATATCAGGAATCTGTAGGTAAAGGCACCTACGGACTAGAGGGGTTAGAAAAGTCAATGTGTGGTGGCATTGGAAGATGTTCAAGTAGCGAAGGAACGGAGCGTTGCGAAGAATGGGGTTGTGAAGATGGAGGAGAGGGAAGAGAAGGAACAGGAAGTGAATCAGTGTCCATTGAAGGTTTAGTCTCTGCAATATATTCTGAAATGGCTTCAAGTGTTTCTGAATTCAAAGATGTATGGGAAACCATATTGGAGATAGGAGGAGGAGGGTGAGTAAAGATTGGGACAGTAATGGACTGTACCAAAGTAGAGGGGGAGGGAAAAGTGTAAGGGACTGGAGATGAAGTGTGGGGGGGGGACAGAAGAGGTAGAAACCTGGGAGGTGACAGAAGAGGGAGAAACTTGGGAGGGGACGGGGGTGGAAGGCATAGTACGAGGAGGAGGGTGAATCTCCACACTTGTAATAGAGCCAGAGAGAGGGGAAGAACTAGGTACAGAGACTGGAAAGGTAAAGTGTGGAGGTGGAAGAAGGGAAGGAAGGGGCAAAGAAGATTTGAGCAATGTGGATTTTTTGGACTTCTGAGTAGAGGGGCGATTGGTATTAGGTGTCGTACGAGGTCTTGTCGATACTGGGGCTTGTGAGGAAGGACGCGAAGATGTGAGAACAGACTGAGTTGTAGTCGGGACGTCAGAGCCAAGGACAGCAAAAGGATTAGATGCCGTAGTGGCTATGGGAGGGGTAACAACAGAGGAGGCTGCAGAAGATGGGACCCCAGAAGTGGGGGGACGTTTGGAAACACGAGAATAAGAAACACGGGGTAGTCTCCCTTGGAGGCGGAGATGAGTAACTGCCATAGCATAAGGGAGACCTTCTGCCTCTTTGAGGCAACGGATTTCACGTTCATTTAAGTAGACCTGGCAACGGCGGGAGTACGAAGGGTGAGCTTCATTACAATTAAGGCAAGATGGAGGTTGACTGCAAGATGTATTAGAATGGTCGTCGGCACCACAGACTGGGCATTCGGCCATAGATCTGCAATATTTCGCTGGGTGACCAAAACGCCAGCAATTTCTACATTGTTGCGGTGTAGGTATCACCTTTCGAACTTGTAACCGATGTCCCGCGACATATACAGAGGACGGGAGTTCTCGGCTGTCAAAAGTTAAACGAGCCACATTGCAAGGGTAACGTCTCCGCCCCCGGGCAGGAAGGACATAAGTGTCTACTTTGAGGATTGGGAGATCCTGGAGTTCCAGCTGTTCAAAAATGTCATTGCCACATGACTGGAAATTCTGTTGGACTATGGTATGGGGCAGAATGACAGTACCACTACAAGAATTGAGAGAAAGATGTTTTTCAATAGTGATAGGAGTAGTATCGATATTCGAAAGGAGAGAAAGATCATGAGCTTGGGTAGCATTCTGGACAGTGACGATGCGCGTACCGCTCTTGAGAGCGTGAAATGAAATATCTCTGCCAACATGACGCAGGAGCGCTTTGGCAATACTATGGTCAGAAAGGTAGGCAGAAGAAGAAGTTGGTCTTAAAGTAAAGAATTTAGTCCATTGTGTGGTCCGAAACTGAGCGTGGAGAGGGAGTGCTTGACGTGTCGGTCGTTTCCGAGTAGAATGGGAAGGTAACGACGGAGCATCATCAGGAGATTGACGTTGGCGTTTAGGAGTAGGACCGGAGTTGGTCCGGCATGAAATGGGTGGGCGATTCGAAAATTGCCGTACCGTAGAGGGAGAAGCCGGAAGCATAGTCAAAGGAGAGCGGAGTTCAGACAAATCGAAGGAGTCAGTCGAAGCCCCGGTACCTGAAGCGGGTGAGGAAACAGCACCAGCAAGAGGTACAGGGGCATCAGGAGTGTCCGAAGAGTGGTCTAAACACAAGGCAGGGTCAGAATGGGGTGCGGTATCAAGAAGGGGCCCGGGGGTAGTGGTTTCATGGACTAGGGCTGCCATGGTTAGGTTACTCCTTTGCTTTTTGTTTTTAAGAAAAGAAAAGAAAGAAGAAAAGAAAATAAAAATAAAAAAAAGAATAAAAAAAGGGGGGAGCGGGGAGGAATAGTTCCCAGGAGGAATGAAAGGGCCGGAAATCTCCCTCCGCGCCCAAGAGGACTCGACACCGCTAGTAGCGCAGATGCAGCATGGAACCCGTGCCATACCCTACCCTTCATGCCAGTAAACCAGCAATCTGGGATAGCAACCTCACATCTGCCGAGCTACCTCGGTGGACAAAAGAGAGGGCGGCCGGATATCCGCCACAAAGCATACCTCCTTCAGCCACCACCCCCGGAATCCGAAAGGTGGCTTCCAGAGATACACCCGTCGCCCAAAAGACACCCAAAGCTACTCCGGGATACCGGAGAGGGATCGGGACATCCCTAGGCAATCCAGATTCCACGGCAAACTACGCCACCGCCAAGAAACCTCAACGGAATGGGATGGACCCCGGTGTCCTTTCCCCTACCTAGGAACTAGCGCGCCTGTGGGAGAAATCACGAAGGCTAAAAAGAGGAAGGGCAAAAGGGAGGGGTGAGGAGGAGGAGGAGGAATGGAAAAAGGGGAGGATGGGGAGGATGGGATAGGGGAGGGGAGAATGGGGGGTAATTAGGTTCGGTCTGAGGAAGAAGACCGACAGGGCTAATTCCTCAGACCAAGAGCCTCTTCACCACGCCAAGGAGCCCCCCTTGAAGAGGTATAGGCACTACAGTCAGGCTGAATCAGTAACAATTTTGCAATCCCAATTAGTGTATCTCAAGGCATAAACTAAAACTGTCATCCTTTCATGGAAGGATTATTGCAGTACAGTATTACAGTTGAGGATCCTTGATCCGAAATGCTCGAGACCGAAAGAGTTTCGGTTTTCGATTTTTTTTTTTTTTCAGATTTTGGAATATTTGTATAATTGTGAAACCAATCAGAAAAGATGTCCCTGGTGATCCATGCCCTTTTGTTAGCATAATAATGGACTGGTAAGTATTCACACCTTTAGAATAGCGAAGATGCAGGCTTTTGCCTACCATAGCAAGTTTACATTTATGCTGCATTAGCACATCCCAGGACAGTTAATCTGTCTTTGGCATCTTTAAATCCTGTAGCTCTCTCATCCGCTGTAGTCAATGTTTTTCTGGGGCAATAATGCCAGATCAGTGATGTCTCCTCAGCATTGTAGATTTCTGCTCTTAAATTTTCATCAGCAATATTATTATCAAAAAGAAGCTCTAAGCCTTCATCAGCAATAATCATGGCAAACACACCAATGAATTTCTTTGCTGCTTCATGATCAGCAGATGCTTTATCAGGTCAGTAATCTTTAAATATTTAATGCCGTACCTTTTCATAAATTTTTGTAACAGCCTGTTGAATATTCAGTTCTCAGTATTCAGTTCAACATAATAGATTTTTGCTTGTTTCATGATCAGCATTTTGTTAAGTAGCATGTGCTCACTTCGACTGACGAATCCACTCCATCAGTACACGATCAAGACCTTCATTTTTCTTACTGTGCATTGTTTTTCTATTTTTTCATTAACTTGTTCATCACTTTTAGCATAGAGCTTCAACAATTTGTCCTTCTGTTTCTATAAGTGGTAGATAGTACACAAATAACCCGCACATAAAAGAGAGAAGCTTACGACGACGTTTCGGTCCGACTTGGATCATTTACAAAGTCACACTAACCAGAAGTGGAGCAGGATGGCTATATATAAGCAGGAAGAGGTGGTGGTAGCAGTAGTACTAGTAGTACAAGAATGGTATATAATACCGACAAGATGAAATTAAGACACATGCGCAACACCCGGGCATCCCTATCGTAGACATTTCGCCATCCAGCCAGCCACTGGATGGCGAAACGTCCACAACAAAGACAACCAGACGCCGCACATGTGTCTTAATTTCATCAGTAGTTGTAGTAGTAGTAGTAGTAGAAGAGGTAGTAGTAGTAGTAGAAGTGGGGAATAAGGAGGACGAGCCAGTCAAATACAAAGGAAGGGGAGCACTGCAAGAGAGCTAGGTGCCCACAGAGGGAGAGCAAGTGCACAGAGGTGCGTGAAAGGGGAAGTGGTGAAATAAATGAAGAAGGGACAGAAACACGAGACAGAAGAGAGAAAGACAACCCAGAGGAAAGGGGAAGAGGGAGAAAAAGAAAAAGAAAAAATGAGGAGTCAGGTTAAGTCACGGGTGTTCTGAAGTTTGGAGCACTGTAAAATGCTCCAAACTTCAGGGAGAGGAAGGCATCTACAGAGACAAAGCCAGGGCTAAGGTTCATACAAGGAAAGTTGTGTATTAGAGAGGATTCAACTAGACGGCGACTGTTCGAGTTGGAAGTAGGGAAGACAGTTTTAGCAGAAGACCAGTCAATAGGATGGCTATGATCTCTGACGTGACAGAAAAGAGCATTGTTAGTGTCGGCAAGCCTAACACTATTTTTGTGCTCCCTAAGTCTGTCAGAAAGAGATCGACCAGTTTCTCCGAAGTATTGAAGAGGACAGGAGGAGCAAGAAATAGAGTAGACACCAGGAACATCTGTAGAGGGAGGAGAGGTATGAACGAGATTAGTGCGAAGAGTGTTAGTCTGACGGAAGGTAAGCTTGATGTCTAAGGGACGGAGAGAATTGTTGAGATTAGAAAGACCGGAAATGTAGGGAAGGCAGAGGATAGAAGAGTTCCCAGGAGTAGAGAGTTTGGGAGAGAAGAAATTGCATTTAGCACGTGAGAGGGCAGAGTCTATGAAATGGGAAGGGTAGCCAAGACGGGAAAACGAATTATGAAGAGTGGAAATTTCTGCTGGAAGTAACTGAGGATCACAGATGCGGAGGGCACAGAGAAAGAGGGAGATAAGAACACTTTTCTTGACATTCTTGTGCTACTACTACTACCACCACCTCTTCCTGCCTATATATAGCCGTCCTGCTCCACTTCTGGTTAGTGTGACTTTGTAAATGGTCCAAGTCGGACTGAAACGCCGTCGTGAGCTTCTCTCTTTTATGTGCGGGTTATTTGTGTATTGTTCCAGTCACGGTATTGTGCCTTTTTTTGTTATTTTTGGTAGATAGTGGTTGTTCCAATGCCAAACTCCTGTCAGATGCTTCACACTTACATTGCTCTCAAGTTTTTCCATCAACTTGACTTTCTGTGATATAAACATATATGCTTCCTCTTTTTCTTTTCACTATTACCCATAGGTATTTTCGACATTTTCAATACCTTCACAGCACAGAGCACAAAACATATGGTAATCACTGAGTAATTGCTGCTGCTCCACAATGTCTTGTGTGCTGAATGATCCATTTGTGGCACATCATGTCAACACATGAAAAACTTTTGGATTTTGGAGATTTTCAGATTTTGGAATTTCAGATAAATATTCTATACTGTATTTTTTTTTATCACGTTGGCCGTTTCAAGGGAGGATGACCCAAAAAGAAAGAAAACATTTCATTATCATTCAACACTTTCACCATCACTCATACATAATCATTGTCTTTGCAGAAGCACTCAGATACGACAGTTTAGATGTCCCACCAAACTGCCAATATCCCAAGCCCCTCCTTTAAAGTGCAAGCATTGTACTTCCCATTTCCAGGACTCAAGTCCAAATTCCAACTACTCCGTTATGGAAAACTGGAGGAGATAATAACTAGAACTGAGTATACTACTGACTCCGGCCATACAATAGAGCGGAAAAATAATGTAAGGGACCTGGGAGTAGTAATGTCTGAGGATCTCACTTTCAAGGATCACAACAGTGCCACGATCGCACGCTAACTGGTTTCCCTGAATTCCTTCACAAGTTATTACCCTGCTCACACTCCAACAGCTTGTCAGGTCCCAAAAACCACTCGTCTTCATTCACTCCTATCTATCACTCACACAAGCTTACTGGAAGTCAAAGCCCCTCCCTCCAATCAGGTTCAATCCCTGGAATGGGAGGGCAGCTCTAATTCATTGGATCAAGAGCTCTTTAAGCATTAGGGCACATGGAAAGGAGTCTGCTTGCAGGTCACTTGCACAGAGAGAAACGTAGGCCTAGCTTGTCTTGTAAAGTTTGACAGATTTTTTGGGGCTTAAAAAATAAATATCATGACACTTGATTAACTAAATGAAACTAATAAAGACAAACATCAGTAGCTTGATGTGTATATGTTCATTTAATCTTGTCACAGCATCACCTATTAATGCCTAAGTAGTGTCTTTCCTTTGTGAAAAATAAAACTGCTCACTTGAGTCATGCATTTTTGTTTTCATAAGAAACCATGAGGTTATATCTGGCACCTAATTTCCCTAAAGTCAAAATTACATTAAAAAGTAAAAAACACACCTTGACCATGCACTACCCTATAAATAAAATAATTTTAAATAGTAAATGACCACCTGTCAATGTGTTTGTGACAATTTGAGTACAATTTCAGTACCTAATATTAGTGTCAGAACAAAGATTGGTTATGAAATGACAAGAACTACTATAAATTGTAATTATCAGAACATAAAAAATTGTATAAAATATAAAAATGAGAAAAAATGGTACAGCGGCAAAACTTCTGCAAGCGGCAGGACTATGTTGCCATCAGGTGAGCATTAACCCTTAAACTGTCCAAACATAGATCTACGTTTGCATGCGTAGCTCTCCAAACATAGATCTACGTTTGATTTTACATTGTTTCTTATGTAAAAAAAACGTAGATCTATGTTCGGAGCGCTACGCACGCAAACGCAAACGTAGATTTACGTTTGGACAATTTAAGGGTTAAGTGCCAACTTTGCAGCCTCATATCTCAGTAAGTACTGACCCTAATTTTTTTATTTTAATCCTTAGAAAATGTGCTCTTTATTTTCATTAAAAAAATTTATTTTTTTATTTTTCAAAATATTCAGGGCACTGGGGTAGTGGATGTATATATATGTTGAGAAATGGCATTACCGGCTAAGCTTAATTTATAAATATAAATATAGTGAACACTTAGCTGATAAAAGACAGCAAATCGTCTACACAGCTGCCCCTGCAGACGAGGTCTAGAAGCTGTCGAAACCATCTCACAACGGGCTGTCAAGAATTATAATTTGTAAGATTATAAATTACCCCTAGGGGGTGTTATGTCAGCATATTTCATTCACTGATGGCTGACAAAATACATACTTGTTTGGACTCAAAAGTCCACACCTTACTGCCGACTATAGGCTGATTACAAACTCCTTGCGACTCAAGAACTGCTCAGTCCCCCGTACCACAAGAAATTCGTAACATACCTTGCTCTTGTAACGTGAGCTATGGTGTTCTTCACACCTTCGACAGGTATCGGTGACTTGATAGAAGCTGAAGTGTCTTTGGATGTCCACGTCTTCCATTGTCTAGGAAACGCACACTGGTACACTATGTTCCACAAGATTTGTCTTTATTGTTCACAATCTTATCACAAGAGAAGCTGATCACACTTCTCTCAAGTGTTTATTGTGTTTTGTGAGACACTTTGTTCACACTAACGCACAGATCGTTGTTCTTTGTTGGTTATCCTGGCGTCAGTGTCACTCTCAGTAGAGTCAAAAGTAATCTGAAGACGCCACAGCGCCCCATGCCGTCACTCCCCTAGCACAAAGAAAAAGCTGACATGGTACTTTTGCTTCCTTGCCACTTCCTCGATGAAGCAAAGCAGAATGTTTGTTTCTTGCTGTCTTAAGCATAGACAACAATGTCCACTATCTTTACTATGGTAATAAAGAGGGAGCAGGATTTTCCTTAATTGTCCTGCTAAAGTAAGAGATGTACTGTCTCTTATTAAACTACACTTTGCAACACTGCACTGCAAGGAGCAGCGGTCAACTTGACCACGTCGCATACTCGTACGGCATCTGTGATCAATTACTCACTGTAGCAGAAAACAAGACGCTTGCCCCTTCTGAGAGGGCTGGGCCCCTCAGGGCTGAAGGGGGCTGATATCCCCTCCTGGAGAAATTTTCTCCACACTGGGGGGCGGCGGAGGTTCGCTGCAGGTGAACTATTCATCACTTAACATTAATTTAATTTTCTCACTCACCACCACTGCTGCTTGTCTTTTCTGAACAGCTTTAGTCTGTGTGGTTTCTGGAGAATCACTAATTTTGTTTTCAACACTGTGTAATTCTAACGGCACTACAGTGGACCCCCGCATAACGATGGCATCACATAGCGATTTTTCCGCATACCGATTACTTTTATCGCAAAATTTTTGCCGCGCATACCGATTAAAAACCCGCTCACCGATTTTCGTCCGAGACGCGTCCAATGTGCCCTCAGCCAGCCTCACATGTGCCGCCCGTCCCATTGTTTACCAGCCAGCCTCCGCGGTAACATCCAAGCATACACTCGGAATATTTCGTATTATTACAGTATTTTCGGTGCTGTTTCTGGAAAATAAGTGACCATGGGCCCCAAGAAAGCTTCTAGTGCCAACCCTACACCTCAAAGGGTAAGAATTACTATAGAAATGAAGAAAGAGATAATTGATAAGTATGAAAGTGGAGTGCGTATAGCCGACCTAGTCAAGCTGTACAAGAAACCCCAATCAACCATCGCTACTATTGTGGGCACCAGAAAGACAATCAAGGAAGCTGTTCTTGCCAAAGGTTCAACTGTGTTTTCGAAACAAAGATCGCAAGTGATGGAAGATGTTGAGAGACTCTTATTGGTGTGGATAAATGAAAAACAGCTAGCAGGAGATAGCATCTCTCAAGCGATCATATGTGAAAAGGCTAGGAAGTTGCATGAGGATTTAATTAAAAAAATGCCTGCAACTAGTGATGATGTGAGTGAATTTAAGGCCAGCAAAGGTTGGTTTGAGAGATTTAAGAAGCGTAGTGGCATCCATAGTGTGATAAGGCATGGTGAGGCTGCCAGTTCGGACCACAAAGCGGCTGAAAAATATGTGCAGGAATTCAAGGAGTACATAGAAACTGAAGGACTGAAACCTGAACAAGTGTTTAATTGTGATGAAACAGGCCTGTTCTGGAAGAAAATGCCAAGCAGGACCTACATTACTCAGGAGGAAAAGGCACTCCCAGGACATAAGCCTATGAAAGACAGGCTTACTTTGTTGATGTGTGCCAATGCTACTGGTGATTGCAAAGTGAAGCCTTTATTAGTGTATCACTCTGAAACTCCCAGAGCGTTCAGGCAAAAGAATGTCCTCAAGGATAATTTGTGTGTGCTGTGGAGGGCAAACAGTAAGGCATGGGTCACTAGGGAATTTTTCTATAACTGGTTACACCATGCATTTGCCCCCAATGTGAAAAATTACCTAACTGAAAAGAAATTAGAACTTAAGTGCCTCCTGGTGTTAGACAATGCCCCTGGTCATCCTACAGACGTGGCAGAGCGACTTTATGGGGACATGAGCTTCATTAAGGTGAAGTTTTTGCCTCCTAATACCACGCCTCTCCTGCAGCCCATGGACCAGCAGGTTATTTCCAACTTCAAGAAACTGTACACAAAAGCTCTGTTTGAAAGGTGCTTTGTAATGACCTCAGAAACTCAACTGACTCTAAGAGAGTTTTGGAGAGATCACTTTAATATCCTCAATTGTGTAAACCTTATAGGTAAGGCTTGGGAGGAAGTGACTAAGAGGACCTTGAACTCTGCTTGGAAGAAACTGTGGCCAGAATGTGTAGACAAAAGGGATTTTGAAGGGTTTGAGGCTAACCCTGAGAATCCTGTGCCAGTTGAGGAATCCATTGTGGCATTGGGAAAGTCCTTGGGGTTGGAGGTTAGTGGGGAGGATGTGGAAGAGTTGGTGGAGGAGGACAATGAAGAACTAACCACTGATGAGCTGATAGATCAACTTCAAGAGCAAGAGGCCAGACCTGGGGAAACTGGTTCAGAGGAGGGGAGAGAGAAATTGAAGAAGTTGCCTACTACAAAGATAAAGGAAATCTGTGCTAAGTGGCTTGAAGTGCAAACCTTCATGGATGAAAATCACCCTCACACAGCTATTGCAAGCCGTGCTGGTGATTATTACACTGACAATGTTGTGAAACACTTTAGGCAAGTCATAAAGGAACGAGAGGTACAGGCCACTATGGACAGATATCTTGTGCGAAAGAAGTCCAGTGACTCTGAAGCTGGCCCTAGTGGCATTAAAAAAAGAAGGGAAGTAACCCCAGAAAAGGACTTACTACCTCAAGTCCTAATGGAAGGGGATTCCCCTTCTAAACAGTAAGAAGATAATGCTCTCCCCTCCTCCCATCCCATCAATCATCACCAGATCTTCAATAAAAGTAAGTGTCATGTAATTGTGCATGCCTTTTTCAGTTTGTGTGTATTAAAATTAACATTTCATGTGGTAAAAAAAAAATTTTTTTCATACTTTTGGGCGTCTTGCACGGATTAATTTTATTTCCATTATTTCTTATGGGGAAAATTCATTCGCATAACGATTATTTCGCATAACAATTATCCCTCTTGCACGGATTAAAATCGTTAACCGGGGGTCCACTGTAGTTTATTTATTGTCCGCTTATTCACTACACCTTTGCTTAAAACATCAACTGTCCTGATGATTCTATTTGCATCAGGATATATGGTCACAATTTTTCCAAGTGGCCATTGGGACCTCGGACAATCATTGTCGATAATCACTATGTCACCAGGTCTTAAGGACTTATGATTTTCAGGAACACCAGCTCCATAGAAGTGTTCTCTCAATGAGGTGAGATAGTCTTCTCGCCAAATTTTCTCCCAACGTTCAATTACTTTATTAAGGTGTTTGAATTTACATCTGAGTTGCTCAGGTTCGAAATAAGTAGGATCCTCTATGATTTCTTTATCATTCATGGGAGGAACAGGTTCGAGCCTTCTGCCATGGAGTAAATGAGATGGACTTAACACTTCTAAATTGTCCAGATCATCGGTAACATAAGTTAGAGGTCTGTTGTTGACTATTTTCTATTTCAGTCACAACTGTACGGAATTCTTCTAAGTCGATTCTCTGATGATGAAGAGTCTTCCTTAAACAACGTTTCACAATGCCGATCATTCTTTCATAAAATCCGCCGTGCCATGGAGATTTAGGAGGAATGTATCTCCAACGACAACTGCGTTGATTCAGCATCTGTTGTACTTCTGATTGATCAAAGATCTTGCTTATATAAGCAGCACCAGCAACAAAGTTCGTTGCATTATCTGAAATCATCAGTCTGGGACATGCCCTTCTGGCTGCAAACCTTCTGAATAATTTGATAAAGGTTTCAGCAGACATGTCAGTGGCTACTTCTAGATGTACTGCTCTAGTTGTAGCACAAGTGAACAAACAGATGTACACCTTGATGGGAACTTTGTCAACTGTTTTGGTTAAAATTATTGGTCCAGTGTAATCTACACCTGTCACCTCAAATGGAGTGACATGACAAACTCTTTCAGAGGGATATGGAGGTGGACCTGGATACTGACATACTCGCATATCGTAGTGACGGCAAGTAATACAGTCCTTTATTTGTTTTTTCACACTTTGTCGACCTTGAGGTATCCAGTAGGATTGTCATATATGACAAAGTGTGTCAGCTACCCCACCATGTAACACGTTACTGTGGGCGTTTTGCACAATCAGTTTTGTTAGCCAATGATTCTTGGGGATCAATATTGGATGTATGGCTTCTTTAGGTAGTGAAGATTTATGAATTCTTCCTCGACATCTTATAATCCTTTCTGAGTCGAGATAAAGTCCTAAAGAATTAATCATGACAGGTTTCTTTGAGGATTTATCTTGTGTTTCTAGAAATTTATATTCTGTAGAGAAAACATCTTTCTGTATTAGTTTCACCCAGTATTTAATGGGTTCAAGACATTCATAATCAGGTTTTATTCCTTTAATGAATTTAAAGACAAGAGCTGTAACTCTTAAGAGTTTACCCAAAGATGAGTATTTAGATCCATCAATGACTCTTTTTGTTGTGTCTGCAGTATTTACACAACTTACTTCTGCTGTGTTCAAGCAGACTGTTTCTTCTGGCATAATGTGAGCTTTTTGCTGAGGCCAGTTATTTTCATTAGAGAGCCAGTTCGGTCCGTGGAGCCATAATTTATTATTCACAAATTTCTTAAGTGGGACACCACGTGACAACATGTCAGCTGGATTCTCTTGGGTAGAGACGTGAAGAAAGAGATAATCTCTCTGCATCTCTTTTATTTCTGCTACTCTGTTCTGTACATAGACCAGCTTACTCTTATTATTTCTTAACCACTGGAGAACTTTTTCATTATCGCTCCAGATCACGGTTTTTTCAATAGTGAGATGATCAAGTACTTTGTTGAGATAGACAGCTAATTTTGTACCTACATAGAGTGCTGTCAGTTCCAGTTGTGGTACTGTTCCGACCTTCAAGGGTGCTACCCTGGCCTTTGAAGTAATTAGTGTACTTCCTTCAGCATTACTCATGTAAGCTACAGCGCCATAACCTCTGGTTGACGCATCACAGAACACATGTAATGAGTACTTGTTTCCCTCTTGACCTATTTGTCTGGGAAATTTAATTTGATGAAGTTGCTTAAACTCCTTGGATATTTCATCCCATGCTTGACTCATTTCTAAAGGCAAGTTCTCATCCCATCCAATTTTGAGCTTCCATGCATCTTGCATAAGCATTTTACCCTTTATGGTAATTGGTGAGACGAGTCCTAGAGGATCAAAACATTGTGATACCTCTGACAGTAAACTACGTTTAGTGAGTGTACTGCATGATTTATTGTTTATCCTTTTGAGACTCAAAGTATCTTCCTGTGTGTTCCAATTAAGTCCCAGCATTTGGTTGCAATCAGGAATTTCAGTTTCAGGGAAATCTTCTTTGATAAGTTCCCTTAATTGCTTTGAATTTGTATTCCACATCCTTAGAGGCATATTTGCTTCTTTCATCTCCTTGTTAGCTTCTCTGTATAAGGATTTCAAATCCTCCTCTTTATTCACACTACCTTGAAGATTGTCCACATAGAAACTTTTCTTTAAGATTTCTTTGAAGGGACTTTCAGATTTCTTCAAATGTGTATTCAGAGTAGCTTCTAATAAGAATGGAGAGGATGTTGCACCAAATAATACTGATTTGAAACGATAAGTTTTCACAGGACTTTGAGGATCATGTAGATTTTCAGGCCACAAGAATCGAGTATAATCTCTATCTATTTCTTGTAGTCCTACTCTTAAGAAAGCTTTGGAAATATCAGCCGTGTAGGCATATGGGTTTGTGCGAAATTTCATAAGCACGTCTCCAAGCTTCTCAGTTAATGACGGTCCGGTCATCAGACAGTCATTAAGACTTGCTACATCTTTATTTGCACGTGCGCTGCAATTATATACAACACGTAGTGGAGTGGTTTCAGAATCTTTTCTGACTCCATGGTGCGGGAGATAATGAGCTTCTGTCTTCAACTTATCTTCGACTATTTCCTCAATGAATTTATTGTCCAACTGTTCTTGTATGATATTATCATAGACAGTCAGTAGCTCTGGATTCTTCCTGAGCTCATGTATTTGTGCTTTCATCTGTCCGAAAGCCATGCGATAATTGCTAGGCAGATGTGGTGGATTTAATTTCCATGGTAACCTAACCCAATACTGTCCATCTTCATATTTGACAGTGTCCAAATATTGGTTATAAGTCTGAGACTCTTGTGGGCTTGGTTTATTTACATCAATACCTATCGCATCTAAATCCCACAACTTATCAACTGGTTCATTGATTTCTTCCAGTAATGATAATTTTTGCTGTGGTACATGATCAGCGGTTATTCTCGTAACAAGTACATTTTCCACTGAATGAATATCAGCTTCTTTCCCACTTTGAGAGGGAATGGGACCACATATCATGTGGCCTCCTGCTGTTTTCAGCAAGTGAACATCATGTTTACTTACTATATTTTGCACAAAACAGTGATAATAATCACTTCCAGTGATTAAATCAATTGGACTAATTGTGTCCGTCTGTATGTCAGGACAGGCTAACTTGACCTTAGCTGCTTTCAGTGCTGCAACTGTTTCTTTTAATCCCTGGATCTGCACAGACTTAGGCAAATCATCTACTACCACAGCTTCTACTGTCTTTTTCCTGTTTCCTAGACCAACAGTGATTCTGGCTAGGTCATATGTCTGTTTACCAGAATTGTGGAAAAAACCAGCTATATCTAACTGTATTTTGGCATAGGGTTGTTTATTCAGTTTCTGTAACACTGTTCTTCTTATGAAGGACCTTTGTGAGCCTTGATCAAATAATGTTAGCACATTGGTTTTGTGTAATTTATTAGATAACTCAACTCGAGTTATCGGGAGAGCAGTTGCTTTAAACTTATCTCTCACATTCAATGCTGTTGCTTGTTGACTTCCTGATTCTGTGGAAGTCTGCTGCTGTTCAGCAAAAGTATTTGGGCATAATGCTGTATGATGCATACCCTTGCATTTAAAACACTTCTTCAGTGAGCATTTTCCTCCCTTGTGTTCACCTAAACACTTGATGCACCTTTTTAGCTGATGAACACGTTGTGTACGTGCCTCCATTGATGTGTATTGAATACAATACTGTGCCCAATGTGTTCCATCACAAAGTACACATTTTGGAGTACGTTTATGTGTGACAGTTTGTTTACTGTCTGTTGTATTCACAGCTTGATAAATGCCTATATGGGATTTCCCATTCTGTGTTTTAGTGGGAGTAGGTATACTCTTTTCATACTGAGTTGAAGGTTTATTATCCACTGGATTTGTGGATTTTTCATCTTGTCTCGTTGCTTGCATGCATGAAACTATTGTTTGTAAACCATTGCTAATTTCTTCACAAGTGAAATAGCGTTTATTGAACATAATATTTAATCGTTCAATAGTTTGTGGTGACAACTTATCTTGTACAATACCACTGATAAACCAGTCACATTGCCTTAGGTCATATTTAGCACCTAGAGATCTGAGACTATTGTCTAATGTGATTCTAAATGCCTGTAAGTCTGAAAAACAATGTTTGGGTGGCTTCAAGCTTGATATTAAGACTGCATGTCTAACTCTAGCCTTGTCAGCATCGAAGTAATTGTCTGCTAAGACACATAAGGCTATTTGATAATTGCCTTTAACCACCGGAAATGACTTAATCAGTTCATAGGGTTCTCCCTTCACAAGACATTTAAGATAATTTAACTTAGCAATCTCATCTATGTCAGTTCGTGAATTTACTATGGATTGAAAACCACTAATGAATTCTTCGTAATTATGACCTTGGAAAATAGGTAATGACAATGTAGGTAAGCTTGGTAATGGGACACTTGTTGTTGTTACAGGTGTAACAGGTGTTTGACCACTAGTTACAGTAGGTCTCTGTGACAGAGTTTTGCGGCAGATAGCCTGTACTCCTGTCCACCTTAACTGTTGATTACTAAAAGTATCCAAAACATTTTTAATTTCATCCTCAGACGGATCTGATTCAAGAAATTTATTTTCATAATGTGTATAGTCTGAATTAATTATTTCCAGACGTTGTGTAAATAATTCGAATTTGACCTCAAGATCATCAAAATCTATGTTTGTATCTTGAGTTAATCCTATACAGACTGAAATTAGATTTTCTAATTGTGTAATCTTAGTCTGTAAAGACTGAAACTGAGTTTTCAAACAAGCCATTTTAATGGTATACTGAAAATTCCAGCACCACACTTAGAGTGTTTAAAAAACACTGTACTGCTATAAACAGCTGAGTTTTTGTTATGCTTAAGTCAGCAATAATCGAGTCAGACACTACTGACCCACTAAGCTTAACCTCAGGGTCAATGACCATGAAGGGTACAGAGTACATGTGGCTGGTGTTTATGGCTTGAGTTTGCTGTGTCAGCCTGACCACGATGATTAATCGTAAATCCACAATATATGTTTGGACCGTTTACGGGTTAAATTGTTTTTTTCACACGTCTGTAACTGCAGACTGGCAGTCATAAATATTTGAGTTTCTAGTGTCCTGTTTGTATTTCAGGGCATTCATAAGCTGGGATACCGAGTATATCATATGTGATTATTTAAAAATTATGTCTAAGACACACATAAAAGAGGATTCATGATTAAGAATTTTGAAGCAAGAATTAATGACATTCTGCATATTCACAAGTGCTGGATGAACTGAGCCTAATGTCTCACTTTGCTATCTTCATAAACAACAAATCCAGAACAATATTTTGACTTTCAAAATGGAAGAAATACTGTAGAAATACACAGTACATATTACTAAATTGAAAGAGCAATGGAAAAAAGTTTTAATACTTTTATAGTTCAAACAAATTTTTTTCACAATACAGTACTTACAATCACTGTCATTCAATTCTGATTGCAGAGGGCAATCTGTGACGTCAGAACACTTCTGGAAGTACTTCAAAAAGTGAATGATGGTGTGTTTGACAGGAGATGGCTGTTGAGTTTAAATAAATAAATATATATTTTATTGATTGAATATCAGATTGGAGGGAGAGAGTATGGAGGAGGTGAACGTATTCAGATATTTGGGAGTGGACGTGTCAGCGGATGGGTCTATGAAAGATGAGGTGAATCATAGAATTGATGAGGGAAAAAGAGTGAGTGGTGCACTTAGGAGTCTGTGGAGACAAAGAACTTTGTCCTTGGAGGCAAAGAGGGGAATGTATGAGAGTATAGTTTTACCAACGCTCTTATATGGGTGTGAAGCGTGGGTGATGAATGTTGCAGCGAGGAGAAGGCTGGAGGCAGTGGAGATGTCATGTCTGAGGGCAATGTGTGGTGTGAATATAATGCAGAGAATTCGTAGTTTGGAAGTTAGGAGGAGGTGCGGGATTACCAAAACTGTTGTCCAGAGGGCTGAGGAAGGGTTGTTGAGGTGGTTCGGACATGTAGAGAGAATGGAGCGAAACAGAATGACTTCAAGAGTGTATCAGTCTGTAGTGGAAGGAAGGCGGGGTAGGGGTCGGCCTAGGAAGGGTTGGAGGGAGGGGGTAAAGGAGGTTTTGTGTGCGAGGGGCTTGGACTTCCAGCAGGCATGCGTGAGCGTGTTTGATAGGAGTGAATGGAGACAAATGGTTTTTAATACTTGACGTGCTGTTGGAGTGTGAGCAAAGTAACATTTATGAAGGGATTCAGGGAAACCGGCAGGCCGGACTTGAGTCCTGGAGATGGGAAGTACAGTGCCTGCACTCTGAAGGAGGGGTGTTAATGTTGCAGTTTAAAAACTGTAGTGTAAAGCACCCTTCTGGCAAGACAGTGATGGAGTGAATGATGGTGAAAGTTTTTCTTTTTCGGGCCACCCTGCCTTGGTGGGAATCGGCCAGTGTGATAATAAAAAAAAAAAAAAATATTTTATTTGTGGGGTCACCTTACTTCAGCAGGAGATGGTCAGAGTGTTACATCATTTACTCTATCACTGTCTTGCCAGAGGTGTGCCATTACAGCTCAGATGCCCCTCCAAATTACAGCATCCTACCTCTCCTTCAGAGTGCAGGCATTGTACTTCCCACCTCCAGGACTCAAGTCAGGCTACCCAGTTTCCATAAATCCCTTCATGTTACCTTGCTCACACTCCAACAGCATGTCATATCATAAAAACCACTTTCCTTTATTCCTGTTTAATACACCCGCACACACCTGTTGGATATCCAAGCCCCTCACATACAAAAATGCCTTTACCCCCTCCCTCCAACCTTTCCTTGGATGACTCCTACCCCTCCTTACCTCCACCTACAGATTTATACACTCTCCAAGTCAATCTATTTTTCTCCATAGTCTAAATATCCCAACCACCTATACAACTCAGTCCTCTGGATAATACTTTTAGTAACCCTGCACCTCCTAATCTAAAAACTATGAATTCCCTGTATAATATTCACATAACACATTGCCCTCAACATGACATATCCAATACCTCCAGCCTCCTCCTCATTGTAACATGTACAACCCATACTTCCCACCCATGTAAATGTTGGTATTACTATACCAACATTTACTGCCTCCATGGATAAAGTTCATATACTCATTACTGACATAAAATCTAAGGAAACAATTTTTACTGTGTGCAATATTATCCATGGTACTTATGTCAACATGGCACCTGGTACAGTCCACATTCATGAGACTATATGCATGATACAAGTCTGTGGTGTGACATGTTATAATGAATGATTACCCAACACAAGTTTTTCAAGAGAGTGCATCTCTTAAATAGGAAGGAACTGCTTGTTCTTCATAGTTTAAATCAAATTAAGCAAGGTCTGAGGCTTTATTATGTATCTGTTTTTACTTGGTTAGAAAATAACTAAACTATACTGAATATAAAAATAGATATGTAACAGATAGAGCAAAATAATTGAAAAAATATGCATATCTGCCTTTTTCTTTATTTGTAATACTTTATTATATCCATCCAGATAGTATTAGAACCTAGGTTTACCTTATAAACAATCATAGTAGTCAGTAGGCCATATTTTACTGAAATGAAAAGAAGAAAGCCCAAGAAACAGCCACAAACATCTCAAAGCAATAAAGAAAAAAATAGAATAGGGCTTATAAAAAAAATCATGGCCAGTGAAAAAGTTAACAAATTCAATGGTATTTTGTATAATTTTACCTAAATTAAAAAATTCCCTAATAAATATACTATTAATATTATATCCAAATAGCATTATAATAAAAAATTAAAGAATTCTTTTAACAATCATAAAATACACAAAACTAGAATACACTACAAGTAAACTGGAAGATTACCCAATATATACAGTGGACCCCCGCTTAACGATCACCTCCCAATGCAACCAGTTATGTAAGTGTATTTATGTAAGTGCATTTGTACGTGTATGTTTGGGGGTCTGAAATGGACTAATCTACTTCACAATATTCCTTATGGGAACAAATTCGGTCAGTCCTGGCACCTGAACATACTTCTGGAATGAAAAAATATCGTTAACCGGGGGTCCACTGTACTATGAAAACTAAGATAACCTGGAGAATCAATCAATCTCTCTCTCTATCACTTTATATATATACAGGTTTCCCTCAACATTCACGTTTTCAACTTCCACGGGCTTCACACATTCGCGAATTCCCAACCGACAAATTCCCAGCCACCAAATTCCCAGCCGCCAAATCATATTTAAGTTTCACGCCACCTGCGAGTCCCTACTACCCTCCCTCCGACCCCCGCAACTGGCAGCCAGCCCTCCCACCATTCAGTGTGGTGAGTGTTTTGTTTGTTCATTATTTGCTATTAAACTACAGTATAAATAATGTAAACCCATTCATGACTGCATATTGGAATGGCTATTCGGACAGGTATTAGACGGTGACATCATGTGTTTACTCTTGAACACTGCAAAGAATTAAACATTTCTGCTACAGCTAATAATAACAATAGTAATAATAATAATAATAATAATAATAATAATAATAATAATAATAATAATAAATATGATATAACTGAAGAAGGAAATTGTACAAAAATACGAGGGAGTGGTTGACACATCGTCAGTGTGACTTTGTTTATGCTGGAGTGAACATTAGTCTCCCTGCTCTTCCAAACATTTCACAATAATTCACTGTGTTTGGTGCTTGTAGACTGAGTGTGACTGGAGTGGTAGAGGCAGTGATTGAGGCAATGGTATTTAATAACATACATGTTAATAATAATATATGTTATTAACCCTTTGAGGGTTTTGGTCGTACTAGTACGTCTTACGCGTAGGGGTTTTTGACGTACTAGTACATGTACTCATAAATTCTAGCGGCCTCAAATCTAGTGGGAGAAAGCTGGTAGGCCTTCATATGAAAGAATGGGTCTATGTGGTCAGTGTGCACAGTCTAAAAAAAATCCTGCAGCACACAGTGCATAATGAGAAAAAAAAAACTTTGACCATTTTTTTTTTAATAAATCAGCGACTTTGCAGTGTATTTTCGTATGGTATTTATTGTTGTATTCTAGTTTTCTTGGTCTCATTTTATAGAATGGAAGACATATTACAGAAATTGAGATGATTTTGACTGGTTTTACAATGAAAGGTGCCTTGAAATTGAGCTCAAAGTAGCAGAAATGTTCGATTTTTACCAAACTTCAAAAGTAAACAAATCGTGCCAAGCGTGCAATACACGTCAACTGGTGAGTCTAATATTCTTTCACAAGTGCACCAATAATATTTATACCATTTTTTACACTAATGCAGTAGTCTGCATAACAGTAAATCTTATATTTTTTGTGAAAATAAAAATTCAAAGTGGAAAGCAAAAGAATATAAGAGGGGCCTTGAGACGTGACTAATGACTAGAGGAAATGTCATTTTAGTGCCAGGAATGTCTTTCTTGTTTATTCTGGACCCTATTCGGAAATTGGCATTTTTTGAAATTTGTGTGAAATTGGGAAAATTGCTAAATTCTTACCACTGTACTGGATAGTTGAATTTCATAAATGGGTGATTTCTTGCACCCACTCGATAGAAAAAATGGAGTTCTAGCGAAATATTCATGTTTTTTGTCGACTAGTACAGTGAAATTGGCCGAAAATGAGGCTCAAAGTGGGCAAAATCGCCGATGCGTAAACATCGCCGAGACCGCTAACTTTGCGAGAGCATAAATCCGTAAGTTTTCTATGAAATTTCAAACTTTTGGTGTCTTTATGATCGGGAAAAGATTCTCTATCTTTTCATAAGAGAAAATAATTTTTTTTTTTTTAAATTTGGCCGACCCTGAGAACGAGTTTCGGAGAGGGCCTGTCGACCCTCAAAGGGTTAATAATATGTACTATTATTATTTATAACATATATGTTATTAAATACATACTTGTTAATAATAATACATGTTATTAATAATAACATGTACTATTATTATCTATAACACATATGTTATTAAATACCACTGCCTCAACTGCTGAATTATTGTGAAATGTTTGGAAGAGCAGGGAGACTAATGTTCACTCCAGCATAAACCAAGTCACACTGACGATGTGTCAACCACTCCCTCGTATTTTTGTACAATTTCCTTCTTCAATTATATCGTATTTATTATTATTATTATTATTATTATTATTATTATTACTATTGTTATTATTAGCAATAGCAGAAATGTTCGATTCTTTGCTGTGTTCAAGAGTAAACACATGATGTCACTGTCTAATACCTTTCCTAATAGCTATTCCAATATGCAGTCATGAATGGGTTTACATTATTTATTCTGTAGTTTAATAGCAAATAATGAACAAACAAAACACTCACCACACTGAGTGGTGGGAGGGCTGGCTGCCAGTTGCGGGGGTCGGAGGGAGGGTAGTAGGGACTCGCAGTGGTGGAGGCATTGGTGGAGGCAGTGGTAGAGTCTGTGGTATTTAATAACATACATGTTGTTAACATACATGTTATTAAATAACATGTTATTAAATAACATGTTATTAAATAATTGAGCTATGTGTAGAAAGAGATTTGGTAATAAGTAATACATATTTTATGAAAAAGAGGATAAATAAATATACAAGGTATGATGTAGCACGTAATGAAAGTAGTTTGTTAGATTATGTATTGGTGGATAAAAGGTTGATGGGTAGGCTCCAGGATGTACATGTTTATAGAGGGGCAACTGATACATCGGATCATTATTTAGTTGTAGCTACAGTTAGAGTAAGAGGTAGATGGGAAAAGAGGAAGGTGGCAACAAGTAAGAGGGAGGTGAAAGTGTATAAACTAAGGGAGGAGGAAGTTCGGGCGAGATATAAGCGACTATTGGCAGAAAGGTGGGCTAGTGCAAAGATGAGTAGTGGGGGGGTTGAAGAGGGTTGGAATAGTTTTAAAAATGCAGTATTAGAATGTGGGGCAGAAGTTTGTGGTTATAGGAGGGTGGGGGCAGGAGGAAAGAGGAGTGATTGGTGGAATGATGAAGTAAAGGGTGTGATAAAAGAGAAAAAGGTAGCTTATGAGAGGTTTTTACAAAGCAGAAGTGTTATAAGAAGAGCAGAGTATATGGAGAGTAAAAGAAAGGTAAAGAGTGTGGTGAGAGAGTGCAAAAGGAGAGCTGATGATAGAGTGGGAGAGGCACTGTCAGGAAATTTTAATGAAAATAAGAAAAAAATTTGGAGTGAGGTAAACAAGTTAAGAAAGCCTAGGGAAAGTATGGATTTGTCAGTTAAAAACAGAGTAGGGGAGTTAGTAGATGGGGAGAGGGAGGTATTAGGTAGATGGCGAGAATATTTTGAGGAACTTTTAAATGTTAAGGAAGAAAGAGAGGCAGTAATTTCATGCACTGGTCAGGGAAGTATACCATCTTTTAGGAGTGAAGAAGAGCAGAATGTAAGTGTGGGGGAGGTACGTGAGGCATTACGTAGAATGAAAGGGGGTAAAGCAGCTGGAACTGATGGGATCATGACAGAAATGTTAAAAGCAGGGGGACATATAGTGTTGGAGTGGTTGGTACTTTTGTTTAATAAATGTATGAAAGAGGGGAAGGTACCTAGGGATTGGCGGAGAGCATGTATAGTCCCTTTATATAAAGGGAAAGGGGACAAAAGGGACTGTAAAAATTATAGAGGAATAAGTTTACTGAGTATACCAGGAAAAGTGTACGGTAGGGTTATAATTGAAAGAATTAGAGGTAAGATAGAATGTAGGATTGCGGATGAGCAATTAGGTTTCAGAGTGGGTAGGGGATGTGTAGATCAAGTGTTTACATTGAAGCCTATATGTGAACAGTATTTAGATAAAGGTAGGGAAGTTTTTATTGCATTTATGGATTTAGAAAAGGCATATGATAGAGTGGATAGAGGAGCAATGTGGCAGATGTTACAAGTATATGGAATAGGTGGTAAGTTATTAAATGCTGTAAAGAGTTTTTATGAGGATAGTGAGGCTCAGGTTAGGGTGTGTAGAAGAGAGGGAGACTACTTCCCGGTAAAAGTAGGTCTTAGACAGGGATGTGTAATGTCACCATGGTTGTTTAATATGTTTATAGATGGGGTTGTAAAGGAAGTAAATGCTAGGGTGTTCGGGAGAGGGGTGGGATTAAATTTTGGGGAATCAAATTCAAAATGGGAATTGACAGTTACTTTTTGCTGATGATACTGTGCTTATGGGAGATACTAAAGAAAAATTGCAAAGGTTAGTGGATGAGTTTGGTAATGTGTGTAAAGGTAGAAAGTTGAAAGTGAACATAGAAAAGAGTAAGGTGATGAGGATATCAAATGATTTAGATAAAGAAAAATTGAATATCAAATTGGGGAGGAGGAGTATGGAAGAAGTGAATGTTTTCAGATACTTGGGAGTTGACGTGTCGGCGGATGGATTTATGAAGGATGAGGTTAATCACAGAATTGATGAGGGAAAAAAGGTGAGTGGTGCATTGAGGTATATGTGGAGTCAAAAAACGTTATCTATGGAGGCAAAGAAGGGAATGTATGAAAGTATAGTAGTACCAACACTCTTATATGGGTGTGTATCTTGGGTGGTAAATGCAGCAGCGAGGAGACGGTTGGAGACAGTGGAGATGTCCTGTTTAAGGGCAATGTGTGGTGATGTCCTGTTTAAGGGCAATGTGTGGTGTAAATATTATGCAGAAAATTCGGAGTGTGGAAATTAGGAAAAGGTGTGGAGTTAATAAAAGTATTAGTCAGAGGGCAGAAGAGGGGTTGTTGAGGTGGTTTGGTCATTTAGAGAGAATGGATCAAAGTAGAATGACATGGAAAGCATATAAATCTATAGGGGAAGGAAGGCGGGGTAGGGGTCATCCTCGAAAGGGTTGGAGAGAGGGGGTAAAGGAGGTTTTGTGGGCAAGGGGCTTGGACTTCCAGCAGCGTGCGTGAGCGTGTTAGATAGGAGTGAATGGAGACGAATGGTACTTGGGACCTGATGATCTGTTGGAGTGTGAGCAGGGTAATATTTAGTGAAGGGATTCAGGGAAACCGGTTATTTTCATATAGTCGGACTTGAGTCCTGGAAATGGGAAGTACAATGCCTGCACTTTAAAGGAGGGGTTTGGGATATTGGCAGTTTGGAGGGATATGCTGTGTATCTTTATATGTGTATGCTTCTAAACTGTTGTATTCTGAGCACCTCTGCAAAAACAGTGATAATGTGTGAGTGTGGTGAAAGTGTTGAATGATGATGAAAGTATTTTCTTTTTGGGGATTTTCTTTCTTTTTTGGGTCACCCTGCCTCGGTGGGAGATGGCCGACTTGTTGAAAAAAAAAAAAAGTTATTAAAGCATAACATGTATATATTTAGTACAATTTACGACATTTTCATGTATTTTATGATTATTCATGGTTCAACAAGTTAAGGAAGCAGTATTGTAATATATTTCCCTCCAATATACATGTATTGCGGCACCAAACATTCACGGTTTTTCAACATTCGCGAGGCTCTTGATCCCCTAACCCTCGCAAATGTTGAGGGAGACCTGTATACCTCTTTCACTCTCTTATATCACTCTCTCCATCTCTCACTCTATCTCTCACATTTTATCTCTGCCTCTCATGCTCTCCTTGCCAATACCCCTTTCATCTCCTTATTTGTCACTCTCTCTGATTTACATGAACAAAACATGGCAGGCAGTGTGATCAACAGCCAGGCAGTGTGTGTTGCCCTCCAACTGGGAGCAGGTGAGCATGCTCCTTCCCATTTCACTCTTTTTCTTCCCTATCAACACTATTTATCATTTGGCTGTATTTTTTTTTTTATTTCAATGGCCATCAAGGCAAGGTGGCCCAAAGAAGAAAACACATTCGCTATCATTCATTCTATCCCTGTTTTTCGCACTTTAACCTAAAAACAAAACAAAAAATTACAGTGACTATCCTCACCTCACTCACTGCCCAACTGTGTGTGACTGGAGATTTATGATTGTATAATATTGAGCTAATGTCTTAAGTCACTCGTACACAAACAAGAATGTTACGTTATGCAGAAACTGTAGAGAATTAGGGTATTATGCATTATTCTTCAAAATAAACCATTTCACTATGTATTAAGAAAATGCAAGCACATTCTGAAGTATTTTCTCATTAAGAATATCCTTGGATACAATCCATTTTAACACAAAATTATACATTTCTGACTATAACAATTATTTACAAAATGAATTCTTTTCAGAAAGATGTAGTCCTCAAGTATGTTTGAACATTTAATCTAAAACAAAATCTACTCCAGTATAAAATAATATTGGTCAAAGCCCTGTATTCCAGAGCATTACTCTTATACCTAATGTATATAAAAAACACCCTTGCAACAATATAAAAATATTAAAATTATATTATTATATTCCTATAATAGTAACATCCATAGAATTTGCACCCTATATAACTGTAGTATGCAAAGTTATTTCGCAACTTAAAAATATATTGTCCAAACATTCACACCCTATATAATAAAATAGTTATTTTCACTACAAAGAAACATTTGTGCCTTACAGTTCATTATAATTATAACAACATAGACCTACAATAGCCTGTATACACTGATAGTTCAAGTTTCCACTCACCTTGTGCAGTTCAGTTTCACCTTGTGTGAATTTGTTTCTGTATGGTGACCCCATTATTGCCAATAATTGTCTACACGTGGTATAAATTTCCTTGGTGATAACCAAAGCCTAGCACCACTTGAATTTTTTAACAGTAACTAAACTAAAGGGGAAACAGGCATGAATGAATTCATTTAGGACACCTTTTCTTAAAGATGTTTTTTGTCCTTGGACCTTCATCACTTCAAATATATGAGGAATATGAGGAGACAGGCTATATACACATATACAGTGGTACCTCGGTATACGTACTTAATCTGTTCTAGGACCTTGGACTTATACCAAACAGGACGTATACCAAACAAATTTTCCCATAAGAAATATTGGGAAAATGATTAATTCGTTTCCATGAAAAAATCCTGTTGTTATTGGCATATTATACATTGATGGGGTTGTATAAAATAATTTAAACTACTAATACTAAAATATGTCATTTAAACACTGCTTAATATTACATACATAAATACAAAGAATTTGATGAAATAAATGCAAATACATTGTATAATATCATTTTACTCTGCTGTAAAGAGTCGAGTGCCTACTGGGATAGTGCTGAGAAGGGAGAAGTAGGAAATGTTATTGTTAGGAAGGAGAGTCCCCTTCTCTTTTCTGTCTCTTTTCTCTAGGACCTGGTTGAAACTCACCAGGTTTGACCTTTACTAAAAATCTGTCCAAAGAACTTTGCTTCTGCCTTCTCCTCAGGATGTTTTGGAAATGTGACACTGTCTGGTCATCCCAGACTTATCCTTCTATAATTTTTGCACTCTCTTTTGTCCCCTTTGCCTTTATACAAAGGAACTATGCATGCTCTCTGCCAATCCCTAGGTACCTTACCCTCTTCCATACATTTATTAAATAATTGCACCAACAACTCCAAAACTATATCCCCACCTGCTTTTAACATTTCTATCTTTATCCCATCACTCCCGGCTGCCTTACCCCCTTTCATTTTATCTACTGCCCCATCTATAAATATAGATGGGGCAGTAAATACTGCTCACATATATGTTTCAATGTAAACACTTGATCTACACATTCCCTACCCATTCTAAAACCTCCTTGCTCATCCGCAATTCTACATTCTGTCTTACCTCTAATTCTTTCAATAATAACCCTACTGTACACTTTTCCTGGTATACTCAGTAAACTTATTCCTCTATAATTTTTAAATATCTTTTGTCCCCCTTCCCTTTATATAAAGGGACTATACATGGTCTCTGCCAATCCCTAGGTACCTTCCCCTCTTTCATACATTTATTAAACAAAAATACCAACCACTCCAACACTATGTCCCCCCCCCCCTGCTTTTAACATTTCTGTCATGATCCCGTCAGTTCCAGCTGCTTTACCTCCTTTCATTCTACGTAATATATATATATATATTTTTTTTTATCACACTTGCCGATTCCCACCAAGGCAGGGTGGCCTGAAAAAGAAAAACTTTCACCATCATTCACTCCATCACTGTCTTGCCAGAAGGGTGCTTTACACTAAAGTTTTTAAACTGCAACATTAACACCCCTCCTTCAGAGTGCAGGCACTGTACTTCCCATCTCCAGGACTCAAGTCCGGCCTGCCGGTTTCCCTGAACCCCTTCATAAATGTTACTTTGCTCACACTCCAACAGCATGTCAAGTATTAAAAACCATTTGTCTCCATTCACTCCTATCAAACATGCTCACGCATGCCTGCTGGAAGTCCAAGCCCCTCGCATACAAAACTTCCTTTACCCCCTCCCTCCAACCTTTCCTAGGCCGACCCCTACCCCGCCTTCCTTCCACTACAGACTGATACACTCTTGAAGTCATTCTGTTTTGCTCCATTTTCTCTACATGTCCGAACCACCTCAACAACCCTTCCTCAGCCCTCTGGACAACAGTTTTGGTAATCCCGCACCTCCTCATAACTTCCAAACTACGAATTCTCTGCATTATATTCACACCACACATTGCCCTCAGACATGACATCTCCACTGCCTCCAGCCTTCTCCTCGCTGCAACACTCATCACCCATGCTTCACACCCATATAAGAGCGTTGGTAAAACTATACTCTCATACATTCCCCTCTTTGCCTCCAAGGACAAAGTTCTTTGTCTCCACAGACTCCTAAGTGCACCACTCACCCTTTTCCCCTCATCAATTCTATGATTCACCTCATCTTTCATAGACCCATCTGCTGACACGTCCACTCCCAAATATCTGAATACATTCACCTCCTCCATACCCTCTCCCTCCAATCTGATATCCAATCTTTCATCACCTAATCTTTTTGTTATCCTCATAACCTTACTCTTTCCTGTATTCACTTTTAATTTTCTTCTTTTGCATACCCTACCAAATTCATCCACCAATCTCTGCAACTTCTCTTCAGAATCTCCAAAGAGCACAGTGTCATCAGCAAAGAGCAACTGTGACAACTCCCACTTTATGTGCAATTCCCCATCTTTTAACTCCATGCCTCTTGCCAAGACCCTCGCATTTACCTCTCTTACAACCCCATCTATAAATATATTAAACAACCACGGTGACATCACACATCCTTGTCTAAGGCCTACTTTTCCTGGGAAATAATTTCCCTCTTTCCTACATACTCTAACTTGAGCCTCACTATCCTCATAAAAACTCTTCACTGCTTTCAGTAACCTACCTCCTACACCATACACCTGCAACATCTGCCACATTGCCCCCCCTATCCACCCTGTCATACGCCTTTTCCAAATCCATAAATGCCACAAAGACCTCTTTAGCTTTATCTAAATACTGTTCACTTATGTGTTTCACTGTAAACACCTGGTCCACACACCCCCTACCTTTCCTAAAGCCTCCTTGTTCATCTGCTATCCTATTCTCCGTCTTACTCTTAATTCTTTCAATAATAACTCTACCATACACTTTACCAGGTACACTCAACAAACTTATCCCCCTATAATTTTTGCACTCTCTTTTGTCCCCTTTGCCTTTATACAACGGAACTATGCATGCTCTCTGCCAATCCCTAGGTACCTTACCCTCTTCCATACGTTTATTAAATAATTGCACCAACCACTCCAAAACTATATCCCCACCTGCTTTTAACATTTCTATCTTTATCCCATCACTCCCGGCTGCCTTACCCCCTTTCATTTTACCTACTGCCTCACGAACTTCCCCCACACTCACAACTGGCTCTTCCTCACTCCTACAAGATGTTATTCCTCCTTGCCCTATACACGAAATCACAGCTTCCCTATCTTCATCAACATTTAACAATTCCTCAAAATATTCCCTCCATCTTCCCAATACCTCTAACTCTCCATTTAATAACTCTCCTCTCCTATTTTTAACTGACAAATCCATTTGTTCTCTAGGCTTCCTTAACTTGTTAATCTCACTCCAAAACTTTTTCTTATTTTCAACAAAATTTGTTGATAACATCTCACCCACTCTCTCATTTGCTCTCTTTTTACATTGCTTCACCACTCACTTAACCTCTCTCTTTTTATCCATATACTCTTCCCTCCTTGCATCACTTCTACTTTGTAAAAACTTCTCATATGATAACTTTTTCTCCCTTACTACTCTCTTCACATCATCATTCCACCAATCGCTCCTCTTCCCTCCCGCACCCACTTTCCTGTAACCACAACTTCTGCTGAACACTCTAACACTACATTTTTAAACCTACCCCATACCTCTTCGACCCCATTGCCTATGCTCTCATTAGCCCATCTATCCTCCAATAGCTGTTTATATCTTACCCTAACTGCCTCCTGTTTTAGTTTATAAACCTTCACCTCTCTCTTCCCTGATGCTTCTATTCTCCTTGTATCCCATCTACCTTTTACTCTCAGTGTAGCTACAACTAGAAAGTGATCTGATATATCTGTGGCCCCTCTATAAACATGTACATCCTGAAGTCTACTCAACAGTCTTTTATCTACCAATACATAATCCAACAAACTACTGTCATTTCGCCCTACATCATATCTTGTATATTTATTTATCCTCTTTTTCTTAAAATATGTATTACCTATAACTAAACCCCTTTCTATACAAAGTTCAATCGAAGGGCTCCCATTATCATTTACACCTGGCACCCCAAACTTACCTACCACACCCTCTCTAAAAGTTTCTCCTACTTTAGCATTCACGTCCCCTACCACAATTACTCTCTCACTTGGTTCAAAGGCTCCTATACATTCACTTAACATCTCCCAAAATCTCTCTCTCTCCTCTACATTCCTCTCTTCTCCAGGTGCATACACGCTTATTATGACCCACTTTTCGCATCCAACCTTTACTTTAATCCACATAATTCTTGAATTTACACATTCATATTCTCTTTTCTCCTTCCATAACTGATCATTTAACATTACTGCTACCCCTTCCTTTGCTCTAACTCTCCCAGATACTCCAGATTTAATGCCATTTATTTCCCCCCACTGAAACTCCCCTACCCCCTTCAGCTTTGTTTCGCTTAGGGCCAGGACATCCAACTTCTTTTCATTCATAACATCAGCAATCATCTGTTTCTTGTCATCCGCACTACATCCACGCACATTTAAACATCCCAGTTTTATAAAGTTTTTATATATATATAAATATATATATAAATATTTATAGGTAGTAGGTTGGTAGACAGCAACCGCCCAGGGAGGTACTACCGTCCTGCCAAGTGAGTGTAAAACGAAAGCCTGTAATTGTTTTACATGATGGTAGGATTGCTGGTGTCTTTTGTCTGTCTCATAAATATGCAAGATTACAGGTAAGTCTTGCTACTTCTACTTACACTTAGGTCACACTACACATACATGTACAAGCATATATATACACACCCCTCTGGGTTTTCTTCTATTTTCTTTCTAATTCTTGTTCTTGTTTATTTCCTCTTATCTCAATGGGGAAGTGGAACAGAATTCTTCCTCTGTAAGCCATGCATGTCGTAAGAGGCGACTAAAATGCCGGGAGCAAGGGGCTAGTAACCCCTTCTCCTGTATATATTACTAAATTTAAAAGGAGAAACTTTCGTTTTTTCCTTTTGGGACACCCCGCCTCAGTGGGATACGGCTGGTACGTTGAAAGAAAGAAAGATATATAAATATATATATATATATATATATATATATATATAATATATATATATATATATATATATATATATATATATATATATATATATATAAAATATATTATATATAAATATATATATATAAATATATATATATAAATATATATATATAAATATATATATATATATATATATATATATATATATATATATATATATATATATATATATATATTCTCCATGGGGAAGTGGAACAGAATTCTTCCTCTGTAAGCCATGCACGTCGTAAGAGGCGACTAAAATGCCGGGAGCAAGGGGCTAGTAACCCCTTCTCCTGTATATATTACTAAATTTAAAAGGAGAAACTTTCGTTTTTCCTTTTGGGCCACCCCGCCTCGGTGGGATACGGCCGGTGTGTTGAAAGAAAAAGAAGATAAATATAGTATATATAAACTAAGGGAGGAGGAAGTTCGGGTGAGATATAAGCGACTATTGGCAGAAAGGTGGGCTAGTGCAAAGATGAGTAGTGGGGGGGTTGAAGAGGGTTGGAATAGTTTTAAAAATGCAGTATTAGAATGTGGGGCAGAAGTTTGTGGTTAAAGGAGGGTGGGGGCAGGAGGAAAGAGGAGTGATTGGTGGAATGATGAAGTAAAGGGTGTGATAAAAGAGAAAAAGGTAGCTTATGAGAGGTTTTTACAAAGCAGAAGTGTTATAAGAAGAGCAGAGTATATGGAGAGTAAAAGAAAGGTAAAGAAAGTGGTGAGAGAGTGCAAAAGGAGAGCAGATGATAGAGTGGGAGAGGCACTGTCAAGAAATTTTAATGAAAATAAGAAAAAATTTTGGAGTGAGTTAAACAAGTTAAAAAAGCCTAGGGAAAATATGGATTTGTCAGTTAAAAACAGAGTAGGGGAGTTAGTAGATGGGGAGCTGGAGGTATTGAGTAGATGGCGAGAATATTTTGAGGAACTTTTAAATGTTAAGGAAGAAACAGAGGCAGTAATTTCATGCACTGGTCATTGAGGTATACCATCTTTTAGGAGTGAAGAAGAGCAGAATGTAAGTGTGGTGGAGGTACGTGAGGCATTACGTAGAATGAAAGGGGGTAAAGCAGCTGGAACTGATGGGATCATGACAGAAATGTTAAAAGCAGGGGGGGATATAGTGTTGGAGTGGTTGGTACTTTTGTTTAATAAATGTATGAAAGAGGAGAAAGTACCTAGGGATTGGCGGAGAGCATGTATAGTCCCTTTATATAAAGGGAAAGGGGACAAAAGAGATTGTAAAAATTATAGAGGAATAAGTTTACCGAGTATACCAGGAAAAGTATACGGTAGGGTTATAATTGAAAGAATTAGAGGTAAGACAGAATGTAGGATTGCGGATGAGCAGGGAGGCTTTAGAGTGGGTAGGGGATGTGTAGATCAAGTGTTTACATTGAAGTATATATGTGAACAGTATTTAGATAAAGGTAGGGAAGTTTTTATTGCATTTATGGATTTAGAAAAGGCATATGATAGAGTGGATAAAGGAGCAATGTGGCAGATGTTGCAAGTATATGGAATAGGTGGTAAGTTACTAAATGCTGTAAAGAGCTTTTATGAGGATAGTGAGGCTCAGGTTAGGGTGTGTAGAAGAGAGGGAGAATACTTCCCGGTAAAAGTAGGTCTTAGACAGGGATGTGTAATGTCACCATGGTTGTTTAATATATTTATAGATGGGGTTGTAAAAGAAGTAAATGCTAGGGTGTTCGGGAGAAGGGTGGGATTAAATTATGGGGAATCAAATTCAAAATGGGAATTGACACAGTTACTTTTTGCTGATGATACTGTGCTTATGGGAGATTCTAAAGAAAAATTGCAAAGGTTAGTGGATGAGTTTGAGAATGTGTGTAAAGTTAGAAAGTTGAAAGTGAACATAGAAAAGAGTAAGGTGATGAGGGTATCAAATGATTTAGATAAAGAAAAATTGGATATCAAATTGGGGAGGAGGAGTATGGAAGAAGTGAATGTTTTCAGATACAGTGGACCCCCGCATAGCGAACGCCTTGCATAGCGAACAATCCGCATAGCGGACGCTTTGTTCGCTAAAATTTTGCCCCGCATAGTGGACAAAAACCCGCTCAGCGGCCTTCGTCCGAGACGCGTCCAATGTGCGCCCTCAGCCAGCCTCACATGTGCCGCCCGTGCCATTGTTTACCAGCCAGCCTCCGCGGTAACATTCAAGCATACACTCGGAATATTTCGTATTATTACAGTGTTTTCGGTGCTGTTTCTGGAAAATAAGTGACCATGGGCCCCAAGAAAGCTTCTAGTGCCAACCCTACACCTCAAAGGGTAAGAATACCCATTGAAATGAAGAAAGAG
>NC_091301.1:13566220-13601220 GCF_038502225.1 Cherax quadricarinatus
AGAGAAAAAGGTAGCTTACGAGAGGTTTTTACAAAGCAGAAGTGTTATAAGAAGAGCAGAGGATATGGAGAGTAAAAGAAAGGTGAAGAGAGTGGTGAGAGAGTGCAAAAGGAGAGCAGATGAAAGAGTGGGAGAGGCACTGTCAAGAAATTTTAATGAAAATAAGAAAAAATTTTGGAGTGAGTTAAACAAGTTAAGAAAGCTTAGGGAAAGTATGGATTTGTCAGTTAAAAACAGTAGGGGAGTTAGTAGATGGGGAGAGGGAGGTATTAGGTAGATGGCGAGAATATTTTCAGAAACTTTTAAATGTTAAGGAAGAAAGGGAGGCGGTAATTTCATGCACTGGCCAGGGAGGTATACCATCTTTTAGGAGTGAAGAAGAGCAGAATGTAAGTGTGGTGGAGGTACGTGAGGCATTACGTAGAATGAAAGGGGGTAAAGCAGCTGGAACTGATGGGATCATGACAGAAATGTTAAAAGCAGGGGGGGATATAGTGTTGGAGTGGTTGGTACTTTTGTTTAATAAATGTATGAAAGAGGAGAAAGTACCTAGGGATTGGCGGAGAGCATGTATAGTCCCTTTATATAAAGGGAAAGGGGACAAAAGAGATTGTAAAAATTATAGAGGAATAAGTTTACTGAGTATACCAGGAAAAGTATACGGTAGGGTTATAATTGAAAGAATTAGAGGTAAGACAGAATGTAGGATTGCGGATGAGCAGGGAGGCTTCAGAGTGGGTAGGGGATGTGTAGATCAAGTGTTTACATTGAAGTATATATGTGAACAGTATTTAGATAAAGGTAGGGAAGTTTTTATTGCATTTATGGATTTAGAAAAGGCATATGATAGAGTGGATAAAGAAGCAATGTGGCAGATGTTGCAAGTATTTGGAATAGGTGGTAAGTTACTAAATGCTGTAAAGAGCTTTTATGAGGATAGTGAGGCTCAGGTTAGGGTGTGTAGAAGAGAGGGAGAATACTTCCCGGTAAAAGTAGGTCTTAGACAGGGATGTGTAATGTCACCATGGTTGTTTAATATATTTATTGATGGGGTTGTAAAAGAAGTAAATGCTAGGGTGTTCGGGAGAAGGGTGGGATTAAATTATGGGGAATCAAATTCAAAATGGGAATTGACACAGTTACTTTTTGCTGATGATACTGTGCTTATGGGAGATTCTAAAGAAAAATTGCAAAGGTTAGTGGATGAGTTTGAGAATGTGTGTAAAGTTAGAAAGTTGAAAGTGAACATAGAAAAGAGTAAGGTGATGAGGGTATCAAATGATTTAGATAAAGAAAAATTGGATATCAAATTGGGGAGGAGGAGTATGGAAGAAGTGAATGTTTTCAGATACTTGGGAGTTGACGTGTCGGCGGATGGATTTATGAAGGATGAGGTTAATCATAGAATTGATGAGGGAAAAAAGGTGAGTGGTGCGTTGAGGTATATGTGGAGTCAAAAAACGTTATCTATGGAGGCAAAGAAGGGAATGTATGAAAGTATAGTAGTACCAACACTCTTATATGGATGTGAAGCTTGGGTGGTAAATGCAGCAGCGAAGAGACGGTTGGAGGCAGTGGAGATGTCCTGTCTAAGGACAATGTGTGGTGTAAATATTATGCAGAAAATTCGGAGTGTGGAAATTAGGAGAAGGTGTGGAGTTAATAAAAGCATTAGTCAGAGGGCAGAAGAGGGGTTGTTGAGGTGGTTTGGTCATTTAGAGAGAATGGATCAAAGTTGAATGACATGGAAAGCATATAAATCTATAGGGGAAGGAAGGAGGGGTAGGGGTCGTCCTCGAAAGGGTTGGAAAGAGGGGGTAAAGGAGGTTTTGTGGGCAAGGGGCTTGGACTTCCAGCAAGCGTGCATGAGCATGTTAGATAGGAGTGAATGGAGGCGAATGAATCTTGGGACCTGACGATCTGTTGGAGTGTGAGCAGGGTAACATTTAGTGAAGGGATTCAGGGAAACCAGTTATGTTCATATAGTCGGACTTGAGTCCTGGAAATGGGAAGTACAATGCCTGCACTTTAAAGGAGGGGTTTGGGATATTGGCAGTTTGGAGGGATATGTTGTGTATCTTTATACTTATATGCTTCTAAGCTGTTGTATTCTGAGCACCTCTGCAAAAGCAGTGATAATGTGTGAGTGTGGTGAAAGTGTTGAATGATGATGAAAGTATTTTCTTTTTGGGGATTTTCTTTCTTTTTTGGGTCACCCTGCCTTGGTGGGAGATGGCCGACTTGTTGAAAAAAAAAAAAAAATATATAAATATACAGTGGACCCCCACATAACGATTACCTCCGAATGCGACCAATTATGTAAGTGTATTTATGTAAGTGCATTTGTACGTGTATGTTTGGGGGTCTGAAATGGACTAATCTACTTCACAATATTTCTTATGGGAACAAATTCGGTCAGTACTGGCACCTGAACATACTTCTGGAGTGAAAAAATATCATTATCCGGGGGTCCACTGTATATATATATAAATATATATATATATATAAATATATATATATATAAATATATATATATATAAATATATATATATATATATATAAATATATATATATATATAAATATATATATATATATAAATATATATATAAATATATATATATAAATATATATATATATAAACATATATATATAAACATATATATAAATATATAAATATATATATAAATATATATATATATAAATATATATATATATATATATATATATATATATATATATATATATATATATATATATATATATATATATATGAGGAACAGGAGAATGTAATAATGGTGGTATTATTGATAACTGATGGTGGTATTATAAATAGTTACTGGTAGTATTAATATTACTAACTGATATTACCACTAATAGCAGTAACTGATATTAGCAGTAGTAATAACCACCACCAATACTATTTCTACATTCTCCTGCCCCTATATATAGCCTGTCTTCTCTCATACACATACAACTGAAGTGATGAAGGTCCAAGGAATAAAATATCTTCAGTAAAAGTGTCCTAAGTGAATGCACTTGTGTCCTTTTCTCCTCGAGCTCTCAGCAGTCATTAGCTTTATTATTACAACAGTTAAATTGGTTTATAGTAATGTTCATAAAAAAAAGAATAACTACAAGAAAAACAGATTTGAGTGCAGGAAATACAATGAGTGAAATTGAATGGTTATAAATTGAAGTATGTACTATCTTGCACCAAGTAAAATGAAAATGGACACCTGGCCAGAAAAGAGCCAAGCTGCACAGACAAAAAAATTGGGAATAGAGGTGGAGGAAGGGAGGAAGGAAAGATAAAGGCAGGCTGACACACTGGAGGAGGAAGGAGAATAAAAGTTACATCTGTACAATATAATGCAAATAATAAAATATTCTTATACTAACTTTATACTATGTGAAATATATAACCCAAGCAGCTGAAATTTTTTTAATAAAGCTTATGAACCCATCACAGCTTCCAGAGCAACAATTCATTCAGCCATTAATACAAAGAAGCAACATCAAATTATAATAATGTACACTGTGTTCAGAAGAAACTTCTAAATACTATATACCCATCATTATCAATAAATAAACTAAGGAATTTATTATACTAATTTAAAAAATAAAAAACACAACAAAACAGGACTAACTGGAATAAGCCATAAAGCCTTAAAATGGGGATAAAATAATCATACCAGTGTGGTGAGAAACTGAGCAAGACACATCAATCTCTAATTTACATTAGGTGGGTGTCTTGGCTCTCATATATATCAAATCTATATAAAGCCAAAAATATTTCTGAGCCGTAAAAGGACACAAGTGCAACTAATGTGACATTTTTATTGTGGCAACATTTCACTCTCCAGGAGATTTGTCAAGCTGGCTTGACAAAGCTCCTGGAGAGTGAAACGTTGCCACAATAAAAATGTCACATTTGTTGCACTTGTATCCTTTTACTTTACATATTGTCGGTAATTCTACCAACTGTATTACTATCTCTGAGTCCCTGATACCATGAGAGAGAAAATGTTGAGTAACAATCTGGCAGTCACAGCATCAGGATGAAATCTCATGGAAAACAAATACTGATATTTCTGCACAGTATAATAATAGAGTTGACCCTCAAATTTTGTAATTAATCTGTTCCAGAGAGTCTCACGAAAGGCAAAATTTACAAATGGCGAAACCATTTTCCCCACAAGAAATAATGTAAATCCAATTAATTTGTTTTAGACACCCAAAAGTATTAACAAAAAATACATTTTTTAGAGATTAAATATAGGCTTTCATGCAGAAAACAATGAGAAATAAATATAAAGCACTAACGAAATGGATAAATGAACATTTAAATCTCTATTACACACTTTTATTGAAGACCCTTGTTGGGAGAGGGAGTGTGTTTGGAGACAGGACAAAATACTTAAATGTGATGAGCTAATATCAACTCTATGGCTTATATATCTATCGCAATTCATCTAATATGACATAATAAACAATATTAATAACATAGAAATATGATACTCTAGAATGAATAAAATACACCATTACATATGTCACAAGTGATGGTGGTGTGTTGTTGTTGGGTTTATAAGGGCCACTGAGAGCATATGCCATACATATATATTAGTAGTAGGGAGCGGCAGCAGAGGCCATTACCACTATTCACAAACAATGTACGTGTACGTAATTTATAAATAAGAAATATTTACACTTACTTTGGAGGAGATGCTAGAAGAGGGCGGCATATGTTGTCAGTGCCTTATATACCTCAAACAACAATGGAAGAGTTAAGTTTCGTGTCGTCATTTTTCTATCACTTAATCGCTTAACTTACTTGCTACACTGTTAATGCTACACTTTATTGCTGGCTGGCGCTATAATCTGTTATGCAGGGTTCTGCATGACATTGTAATATATATATAGTGGAGAAGTGTGCCATAAAAATATGAATGTTACAAATGTAAATCTTAATTTTATAATTCATAATGTCCATTTGAGGGTACTGTAAAGTACTTTAAACTGTAAATGTAAGGAAATCCTGCCAGGGATTTATTTTCCAACTGTGTTTCGTTAGCGGGTATGCGTGGGTGGCGTGGCTTGGTTCAGTCACATGGAGGCAGCATGGGGTGAAGGTTGGCGTCTGGGACGCCGTGTATTTAAGCCGAGTTTTGAAGTTGGGTACTCCTTTTGTTTAGCTAACTTAAGCCATAGGCTCTTCTATGCTTCACCTTTATGCTTACCTAGGCTCTGATATGGTCAGGGTTCTGTGGGATGAGTGAGGACATAAGATGAAATGGTGTCGGTAGTGGAGTAGGGAAGGCCGGGCGCACGCTGGGCTAAGTGTTTATGTTTTGCTGGACTCATCAGTCACCTGCTCCTTGTGTACCGTTATTTGGGTATTCAGGATAGGAGATATAGGAAGGTGTTTTTCTAGAGAGTGTATATAGTGTTATGCCTAATAAATGTCTATTTTCCTAGCTAGGAATTTTGCCTAACCCTCTGTGAACCAACACATTGAAGTAATAAATGCTGGTTTAACACTTTATGTTTTGACTGGGATAGCCCTGGGTGGCCTGTTTCTGCCTGAGATGTGTGTAACTTTTACCTTTGCCCTTAGACAAGGCCTTAGCACCCAGGCAATCCCACTTTCTGCGTAACATAGCCTTTATCGACTCCTGCTGCTTTAGTATCGTACATATTGTAGAATCATTGAATCACTGAAGAAGGCACATTCTCCCCTCTCTCTCTCTCCTCCACTCTGGTACCTTGCAATGAGTTCTTTCTTGAATTTCATCATGCTTCTCACCTTCTTTACCATAGAGCTGGCACTAGAAGCTTTCTTTGGGCCAATGGTGGCTTATTTAGCAGTTGCAAGCAGGTGCGGACAGTGGAGGCTGCTCTCAGATGCATTCCATACGACCACTGAATTGCGAGGCAAATGACGAACCGTGAGGCTATATTTTGATGAAAAAAAGTTACGAAAGGCGAAATTTACAAAGCACGAGGCTTACGAAACTCAAGGGTCCACTGTATAGTACTCCAAATAGCAATGACATTGGTGGTGTCATATACAACATACAGTATACCTGTCAGCCTTGGTTATACATATTATAATACGACATACGACTGTATTTTGGTACCACCAATGCAAGACTGCATCGCCTTGCATCATCATGGGTTAGAACTGTACTTTAGAGAGAGGTAGTGTCCTCATAATTTTGTTAATTTGTGTGTGTTTACATAGTTTTACATGCTATACAATCTTAAAAGAAAAATCAAATTAAAAACATGCCTAGTTTAGGTGTGCACCTTACTTAAAAATTAAAACATAATTATAGGGCTTACAATTAATAAAGTTTACATTATAAAATATTCTTAATTCATTAATAACCTTAAGCACATGATGAACATATGTGAAATTTAATGTAAAGAATAAATGCAACTACCGTACCACACTGAGGTTATGGGCTATACAAAATGCTGTTCGAGTGAATACATAACACTAAGGCTATACAAAACCATGCAATTCCAAGAGGAGGGAAAAATAAAGAGTGGACATTTTTCCTCGTTGACTCTTGCAATACAATGAAGAGATTATTGTTCAAGGTCTTCCAGCTGTTTCATCTGCAGAAATTATATTATATTAATATAATCTAATATATATATAATATATATAATATAATATATAATATATATATATATATGTCACCCTGCCTCGGTGGGAGACGGCCGACTTGTTGAAAAAAAAAAAAAAAAAAAAAAAAAAAAAATAAAAATATATATATATATATATATTATATATATATATATATATATATATATATATATATATATATATATATATATATTTATATGAGTCCTGGAAATGGGAAGTACAATGCCTGCACTTTAAAGGAGGGGTTTTGGGATATTGGCAGTTTGGAGGGATATGTTGTGTATCTTTATACGTATATGCTTCGAAACTGTTGTATTCTGAGCACCTCTGCAAAAACAGTGATAATGTGTGAGTGTGGTGAAAATGTTGAATGATGATGAAAGTATTTTCTTTTTGGGGATTTTCTTTCTTTTCTGGGTCACCCTGCCTCGGTGGGAGACGGCCAACTTGTTGAAAAAAAAAAAAAAAAATGTGGTACTGTACCTATATTAAAGATATAGGTATGTGGTGACATGGTGTGATGAGTGTTTGCAAGTGGTGGTTTTGTGGTGATAGATAATACCTGGTGGTATTTGGTGGTGTGTTATGGTGAACGATGGTGAGTGGCTGTGTATAGTGGGATTTCTGGTGAGTGGTGGGAGTGGTATTTCGTGATGTAGTGTTGTGGTGAATACTGGAGGATTGTGGCAAGTATGATTACCAATAACACTACCACATAACTGCCTCCTTATGGAGAGGCATATGTAAAATAGTGTGAGATGCAATGACAGTACAAAGTGAATGGGAGAGAGTAAGAGAAAGGGAGAGTGACGGGGAAAGGAAAGAAAGGGATAAATCTGTGGTAAGTGCTGTTTATAATTTCATTGACAAAAAAACATGAAATTAGATGCAGATTATTATTATATGGGAAGGCATCATAAATTGTAACATGGGTGTCTATTAAGGTGGTTGCTAAAATAAAAATTTTTAAATATTTCAGGAACAGTCTACTTTTATACAAAATGCGACTAGTGTTATTGCCAGCCAGTAGTTGGCAATAACTTGAAGTCATGATACAGGGAATTCTTCAGTGCTTGCCTGACCTATAGGCATGACCTACTTATACTAGTGGATTTTTCCACTGATGAGTCCTGCTGCTTCAACTAGCCTGACTGCAGTATATAAGCCACTTCTCCATGCATATGCCATACTTTTTGCCACTGGCTGGCAAAACATTTCCACAATAGAGTCCCAAATGTTGCAAAAATGTGTCTTATTCTTCAATTTGTCATGTTTTTAAACAATTTACATCATATATGTCAGACACATCTTGGGATCTTGACACTGGGAATTTTTCAACACTTGCCTAACCTATTTTGTTCCATCCTCTCTAAATGTTCAAACCACCTCAACAACCCCTCCTCAGCCTTCTGGATAACTTAAGTAACCTCACACCTCCTAATTTATATCACACATTGCCCTCAGACACAACATCTCCACTGCCTCCAGCCTCCTCCTCATTGCAAGGTTCACAACCCATGCTTCACACCCACATAAGTGTTGGTACAATACTCTCTCATACATTCCTCTTTTTGCCTCCATGAATAATGATCAAAGATCTACAGATTCCACAATGCACCACCCACTTTTTTCCCCTCATCAATTTATGATTCACCTTGTCTTTCATAGACCCCACCCGCCAACAAGTCCACTCACAAATACAGTGGAACTTCTGTTTTCGTCTTTAATTCGTTCCAGAGAGTCTAACGAAAACCGAATTGAACGAAAGCTGAAGCAATATTTCCCATAAGAAATAATGTAAATCCAATTAATCCATTCCAGACACCCAAAAATATTAAAAAAAAATACATTTTATAGAGAATAACTATAGTTTTACATACAGAAAACAATGAGAAATAAATATAAAGCACTAATGGAAAGGATAAATGAACATTTAAATCACTTTTACCTTCATTGAAAACTCTTGTTGGCATAAGGAAGACAGCAAGGAGGGGAGAGGGAGGAGAGGTTATCTCTACCACCATCACTACCACCCTCTACCATCACCACCACCTCTACCACCATCACTACAACCCTCTACCACCGTCACTACCACACTGCAGGAGGCCAAGAGAAGAGTACGAAGAAAACAACAGGGCGATGGTGGACACACTGGCTGAGGTGGCAAGAAGAGCTCACTCGAGCAGAGCAAAGTTACTGATAATGGGCGATTTCAACCACCGGGAGATTGACTGGGAAAACCTGGAGCCACATGGGGGTCCCGAAACATGGAGAGCCAAGATGATGGATGTGGTACTTGAAAACCTCATGCATCAACATGTCAGGGACACATTGTTTCAGACTTTGGAACAATGCTCTTCTCCAGACTGAGGGACTGACCACCTCAAAACTTTAAGGGTGATGGACTGATTACATCGTCTTCAAGTCTCTTCTGCTTCTATCAACTTTTCTGTACTCGACTGAAGAAGCCTACTGTGTAGGCGAAACGTTTCGAAATAAAGATACCTAACTGTTGCATATGTGTCTTACCTAACAACATGTCAGGGACACTACCAGAGAGAGAGGGGAGGATGAGCCAGCAAGACTGGATCTTGTGTTCACCCTGAGAAGTTCGGACATTGAGAACATCACTTACGAGAGGCCCCTTGGAGCTAGCGATCATGTGGTTCTGAATTTTGATTATATAGTAGAGTTACAAGTGGAGAAGGAAACAGGAACTGAATGGGAAAAGCCAAACTACAAAAGGGGGGACTACACATGTATGAGGAACTTCCTGCAGGAGATTCAGTGGGACAGAGACCTGGTAGGAAAATCAGTAAACAAGATGATGGAATATGTAGCAACGAAGTGCAAGGAGGCAGAGGAAAGGTTTGTTCCCAAGGGAAACAGAAATAATAGGAAGACCAAAGCGACTCCTTGGTTTACCCGAAGGTGTAGGGAGGCAAAAACTAAGTGCAGCAGAGAATGGAAAAGGTACAGGAGGCAAAGGACCCAGGAAAATAAGGAGATTAGTAGAAGAGCCAGAAACGAGTAGGCACAAATAAGGAGGGAGGCCCAGCGACAGTACGAAAATGACATAGCATTGAAAGTCAAGTCTGACTCGAAACTGCTGTATAGCCACATTAGGAGGAAGACAACAGTCAAAGACCAGGTGATAAGGCTGAGGAAAGAAGGTGGAGAACTCACAAGAAACGATCAAGAGGTATGTGAGGAGCTCAACATGAGATTTAAGGAAGTATTTACAGTGGAGACAGGAAGGCCTCTTGGGGGACAGACCAGATGGGGACACCAGCAAGGAATATACCAACAAGTGTTGGATGACATACATACAGATGAGGAGGAGGAGGTGAAGAAACTGCTAAGGGACATCGATACCTCAAAGGCAATGGGATCGGACAACATCTCCCCATGGGTCCTTAGAGAGGGAGCGGATATGTTGTGTGTGCCACTTACCACAATCTTCAACACATCCCTGGAAACTGGGCAACTACCTGAGGTATGGATGACGGCAAATGTAGTTCCCATTTTTAAAAAAGGAGACAGAAAAGAGGCACTAAACTATAGACCTGTGTCACTGACGTGTATAGTATGCAAAGTTATGGAGAAGATTATCAGGAGGAGAGTGGTGGAGCACCTGGAACGGAACAAGAGTATAAACGCCAACCAGCATGGATTCATGGAAGGAAAATCCTGTGTCACAAACCTTCTGGAGTTTTATGATAAAGTAACAGAAGTAAGACACAAGAGAGAGGGGTGGGTTGATTGCATCTTCTTGGACTGCTAGAAGGCCTTTGACACAGTTCCTCAGAAGAGATTAGTGCAGAAGCTAGAGGATCAGGCTCATATAACAGGAAGGGCACTGCAATGGATCAGAGAATACCTGACAGGGAGGCAACAACGAGTCATGGTACATAATGATGTATCACAATGGGCACCTGTGACGAGCGGGGTCCCACAGGGGTCGGTCCTAGGACCATTGCTATTTTTGGTGTATGTGAACGACATGATGGAAGGGTTAGACTCAGAAGTGTCCCTGTTCGCAGACGATGTGAAGTTATTGAGGAGAATTAAATCAGATGAGGACCGGGCAGGACTTCAAAGAGACCTGGACAGACTGGACACCTGGTCCAGCAACTGGCTTCTCGACTTTAATCCCGCCAAATGCAAAGTCATGAAGATAGGGGAAAGGCAAAGAAGACCGTAGACAGAGTATAGGCTAGGTGACCAAAGACTGCAAACCTCGCTCAAGGAGAAAGATCTTGGAGTGAGTATAACACCGAGCATGTCTCCGGAAGCACACATCAACCAGGTAACTGCTGCAGCATATGGGCGCCTGGCAAACCTGAGAACAGCATTCCGATACCTTAATAACGAATCGTTCAAGACACTGTACACCGTGTACGTCAGGCCCATACTGGAGTATGCAGCACCTGTTTGGAACCCGCACTTGATAAAGCATGTCAAGAAACTAGAGAAAGTGCAAAGGTTTGCGGCAAGGTTAGTTCCAGAGCTAAGGGAAATGTCTTATGAAGAAAGGTTAAGGGAAATTGGCCTGACAACACTAGAGGACAGGAGGGTCAGGGGAGACATGATAACGACATGTAAAATACTGTGTGGAATAGACAAGGTGGACAAAGACAGGATGTTCCAGGGAGGGGAGATAGAAACAAGAGGCCACAATTGGAAGTTGAAGACACAGATGAGTCAGAGAGATATTAGGAAGTATTTCTTCAGTCACAGAGTTGTCAGGCAGTGGAATAGCCTAGAAAGTGATGTAGTGGAGGCAGGAACCATACATAGTTTTAAGATGAGGTATGATAAAGCTCACGGAGCGGGGAGAGAGAGGACCCAGTAGCAACTGGTGAAGAGGCGGGGCCAGGAGCTAGGACTCGACCCCTGCAACCACAAATAGGTGAGTACACTACCACAATCACTACCACCCTCTACCACCATCACAACCACTAATCACCCTCTACCACCATCACTACCGCTCTCTACCACCATTGAATTCTATCGTGTTTCTAGCCTTCTTTATCAAAGGGCTGGGGCTCGGAACTTTCTTTGGCCCCATGGTTGCTTATTTAGCAGTCCTACTCAATAAACAAGCACAAAAAAAAAAAAATAGGATTATTACAAAATGTTTCGTATGAATGCCAGACTGACTCAGAATGCATGCATGGGATGCTTTGTGTGAGTGCAGGCAGACGAACACGTTCTGTACAGTGGATGAAAACCAAGGTGTTGAAGGAAAACTGGGACAATATTTTGACAAAAAAAAAAACGTCGTTGAAAACAGAATTCAATGAAAACCAGGGCAAACAAAAACCGAGGTTCCATTGTATCTTAATACCTTTACTTCGTCCATACTCCCTCCTTCCAATTTGATATCTAATCTTTCATTACACTGTGGTCACAGTGGTGCCTATGCTAACCTTCCTATGGTGTAAAAATATACCTAGTTGGATGAATCTTATTGTGGCTAGCTGGTCCAGTGGCTAACGCGACGGTCTGGAGTTTTGAGACTCTCTGACCGCGGGTTCAAATCCCGCCCGTGGTATGGTTTGTTTGCAATCGTGTCATTACAATTTCATGAGCCATTAGCCCCTTGACTGTTGCAATCCCAAATCCTGAGGTGGCTCCTGGTGTCGCAAAATTTCCGAAAAAAAAAAAAATTCTTATGAAATGATAGAGAATTTTTTCCCAATTGTAATGACACCAAAAGAACGAAATTTGATAGAAAAACTGACGGAATTAAGCTCTCGCGAAGTTAGCGACCTCAGCGATATTTACAAATTGGCGATTTCGCCCACTTTGAGCCCTATTTTCGACTAATTCCACTGTTCCAGTCGACCAAACTCATAGCTATTTTTTTTTAACTTCATTTTTTCTATCGACTGAGCACAAGAAGTTGCCCATTTACAGACCAATAACATGGTCAGAAATTTGCAATTTGGCCAATTTCACGAAAATTAAAAAATATGACAATTTCAAAATAGGGTCCAGAATGAACAATGCAGCCATTCCTGGCTCTAAATAACATTTTCTTTGTTCATCAGTCATGTCTCCAGGCCCCTCTGATATTACTCTTGCTCTCTATTTTGAGTTTTTATTCAATCAAAAAATAGAAGATTTACTGTTATGCAGACTACTGCAATATTGTAATAATTGTATAAATAATGTCACCCCATTCATGACTGCATATTAGAATGGCTACTTGGACATTTACTGGAAAATGACATCATTTGTTTACTTTCGAACATCGGCAAAAATCAAACATTTCCCCTACTTTGAGCTCCATTTCAAAGTTCTTTTCATAGTAAAACCAATCAAAATCACCTCTATTTCTATAATATGTTTTCCATTCTATCAAATGAGACCAAGAAAACAAGAATACAACCATAAATACTATACGAAAATAGACCACAAATTCGGCATCTTAATTAAAAAAAAAAAGGTCGGAGTTTTTTTTTCTCATTATGCACTGCATGCTGTAGGATTTTTTTTATATGGTGCACACTGACCACACAGACCCATTCTCTCACATGTGGGCCTACCAGCTTTCTCCTGCTTGATTTGAAGCCGCTAGAATTTATGAGTATATAGTGGACCCTCGACCAACGATGGCATCGATTAACGATAAATCCGACTAGCGATACATTTTAACGCAAAAATTTTGCCTCGACTAGCACTAAAAAACTCGACCAACACTATTCGTTCCGTCTGAGATGCATCCACTTCTGGCCAGTGTTTACAAGCCAGCCAGCCACTGCTTTTTAGTGATTGCACCTGCAAAATAAGTCACCATGGGCCCCAAGAAAGCTTCTAGTGCCAACCCTACAGCAAAAAGGGTGAGAATTACTATGGATATGAAGAAAGAGATCATTGCTAAGTATGAAAGTGGAGTGCGTGTCTCCGAGCTGGCCAGGTTGTACACAAAACCCCAATCAACCATCGCTACTATTGTGGGCAAGAAAACGGCAATCAAGGAAGCTGTTCTTGCCAAAGGTGCAACTATGTTTTCGAAACTGAGATCGCAAGTACTCGAAGATGTTGAGAGACTGTTATTGGTGTGGATAAACGAAAAATAGATAGCAGGAGATAGCATCTCTCGAGCGATCATATGTGAAAAGGCTAGGAAGTTGCATGACGATTTAATTAAAAAAATGCCAGCAACTAGTGGTGATGTGAGTGAATTTAAGGCCAGCAAAGGTTGGTTTGAGAGATTTAAAGGGAAGGGAAGTAACCCCAGAAAAGGACTTGCCACCTCAAGTCCTAATGGAAGGGGATTCCCCTTCTAAACACTAAGACCATCAACACTCTCCCCTCCTCCCATCCCATCAATCATCACCAGATCTTCAATAAAGGTGTCATGTAACTGTGCATCTCTTCTTCAGTTTGTGTGTATTAAAATTAATATTTCATGTGGTAAAAACAATTTTTTTTCATACTTTGGGGTGTCCTACACGGATTAATTTGATTTTCATTATTTCTTATGGGGAAAATTAACTTGACTAACAATAATTTTGACTAACGATAAGCTCTCAGGAACGGATTAATAGTGTTAGTTGAGGGTCCACTGTATATACGTCAAAAACGATGGCTCGTAAGACATATATATACGACCGAAACAGTCAAAGGGTTAATCATCTGTTACCCTCATCACCTTGCTCTTTCCTTTGTTCACTTTTATTTTCCTTCTTTTACATACCCTCCTAAATTAGTCCACCAACCTTTGCAACTTCTTTTCATAATCTCCCAAAAGCACAGTGTCATCGGCAAAAAGCAACTGTGACAACTCCCATTTTGTATTAGATTCTGCATATTTTAAACCCACACCTCTTCCCAACACCCTAGCATTCACTTCTTTTACAACCCCCATCTATAAATATGTTAAACAACCATGATGATATCATGCACCCCTTTCCAAGGCCTGCTTTTACTGAAAAATAATCTCCCTCTCTCCTACATACTCGAACATGAGCCACATTATCCTCATAAATATTCTCAGTTGCTTTCAGCAACCTACCACCTATTCGATACACTTGCAACATCTGCCACATTGCTCTCCTATCTATCATTTCATATACAGTGGAACCTCAAAAATCGAACTTAATCTGTTCCAGGAGCTAGTTCTAAATTCGAAAAGTCTGAAATTCGAAGCAATATTTCCCATAAGAAATAATGGAAATGCACAATTAATCCGTTCCAGAAACCCAAAAATATTCACACAAAAAATACATTTTATAGAGATTAATTACAGTTTTACATACAACAAATACTATAGTTTTTAATTATGTATAGTAATACATATAAAATAACATTTTTACTTACCTTTATTGAAGATTGGTGATGGCATCTGGAAGATAGGGAGGAGGAGAGAGGGAGTTGGGGTTAGTGTTTGGAAGGAGAATCCCCCTCCATGAGGACTTCAGGGAAAGCCCTCTCTGGAGTTACTTCCCTTCTCTGTCTTTTAATGCCACTAGGACCAGCTTGAGAGTCACTGGACCCCTTTCTCACAAAATAACTGTCCACAGTCCTCTGTTTCTGGCGCCTCTTTAACATTTCCCTAAAATGAGACATGGTTCTGTCACTGAACTTGTTGCAAAGATGGCTTGTTTCAGCTTGCTCAGGGTGGTACTTCTGCACAAACATTTGGACATCATTCCACTTGGCACAAATCTCCTTAATCTTTGAAGAAGGCACCTCATCCACTCCCTATATCAACACCTTTCGCAACATCAGCTTCCTTGATTTGTTCTTTCTTTGACAGGATAGAACCGATGGTCAACTTGTTTTTCCTATACATCCTGGCAAGCTCAACAATTCTCACACCACTCTCATACTTCTGTATTATTTCCTTCTTGACATCTATGGTGTTTCTCACTTTCTTTACCACAGGGGTACCACTAGCAAGTTTCTTTGGGCCCATGGCAGCTTATTTCACAGTCCCACAAGCACTAAACACAACGAAATAATCGTAAAATGTGTGAATGAGAGCGCAGGTTAGTGTTCACTCAAGCATAAACAAAGCTAGACTGCTCACGGCGCCTGTGCGGGGACACGGACAGAGCGGGCGGCAGACAGGTCCCATACCCGGCGGTCCAAAAATAGGGGCTCGTTTGATTATAGGGACACAGTTTGTCCGAAAAATGGTCCTATTTTCGAAATGTTCGATATGTGATACGTTCGATTTTTGAGGTTTCACTGTATACCTTTTCTAAATTCATGAATGTAACAAAAACTTCTTTACCTTTATCTAAATATTGTTCACATATATACTTCAATGTAAACACTTGGTCTACACATTCCCTACTCTTCCTATAGCCTCCTTGTTCATCTGCAGTCTTGATGTCTTACCTTTAATTCTTTCAATAATACAGTGGAACCTCTACTTGCGAGTTTAATCCGTTCTGTGACCTTGCTTGCAACTGGATTTGCTTGTTTGCAGAGTCAATTTTCCTTGTTTAAATTAATTGAAATGCAATTAATTCGTTCCAGTGGAATTCTGTACTTAAATAATTTCCCTAAAATCAACTCTACAGCTTATTTATCTATCACAATTCATCTAATATGACATAATAAACAATATAAATAACATAGAAACCTTATATATACTCTATAATGAATAAAATGTATCATTCATGCAGTGGTGTCATCGGCAGACGAGAGTTTGTCTGGAGACCAGACAAAATACTTCTTGAATAATTTCGCTAATATCATCTATACGGCTTATTTATCTATCAAAATTTATCTAATATGACATAAACAATATAAATAACATAAAAATCTGATATATACCTTAAAATGAATAAAATATGTCGTTCATGTAGTGGTATCGTCGGCAGACGAGTTTATCTGGAGACCAGACAAAAAACTTCTTGAATAATTTCGCTAATATCATCTACACGGTTTATTTATCTATCAAAGTTCATCTAATATGGCATAATAAACAATATAAATAACAAAGAAACCTGATATATACTCTAGAATGAATAAAATATGTCATTATATATGTGGCGGCATTGGTGGCCGACGAGAGTTTGTCTGGAGACAGGACAAAATACTCCTTGAATATTTCATTATCATCAACTCTACTAGGGTTATAAACTATTCCACACTGATATTTTTTTTTTTTTTTTTTACCTTGAATATTTCATTATCATCAACTCTACTAGGGTTATAAACTATTCCACACTGATAGTTTTTTTTTTTTTTTTTACCTCTGTATGTATGCTCAAATTACTAAATAAATAAATAAATAAATAAATAAATAATTATTATTGTATAGTACATTATTATTATAGATGTATTATTATACGTATTATATTATTATTATATACTATTATTATTAATTATTACAGTGGATTCCCACCTTTCGATATTAATCCGTTCCTGAGAGCTCATCCTAAGCCAAAATTATCGTTAACCAAATTAATTTTCCCCATAAGAAATAATGGAAATCAAATTAATCCGTTCCTGATGCCCCAAAGTATGAAAAAAAATTTTTTTACCACATGAAGTACTAATTTTAATACACACAAACTGAAGAAGACATGCACAATTACTACTCTACTAAGAACAAAATACATGACACTTACCTTAATTGAAGATCTGGTGATGATTGATGGGATGGGAGGAGGGAAGTGTGTGGAAGTTATTGTTTAGATGGGGAATCCCCTTCATTAGGACTTGAGGTAGCTGAGGCCACACGTGGGACTTGTCCCAGATGAATCACATAAGGTGAGTTTTTTATCGTGAGGCGAGGCAAAATTATTGCATTCAAATGCTTCGTATGGCAGATTTAACATAACACGATGCGTTCGTAAGGCTGGGGTCCACTGTATACGTATATACGTATTATTATTTTTTTGTTTTTTTTTTCAACAAACCGGCCGTATCCCATCGAGGCAGGGTGGCCCAAAAAGAAAAACAAAAGTTTCTCTTTATTAAATTTAGTAATTTATACAGAAGGGGAGGTTACTAGCCCCTTGCTCCCATTACTATTATTATTTTTTTTTTTTTTCAACAAGTCGGCCGTCTCCCACCGAGGCAGGGTGACCCAAAAAAGAAAGAAAATCCCCAAAAAGAAAATACTTTCATCATCATTCAACACTTTCACCACACTCACACATTATCACTGCTTTTGCAGAGGTGCTCAGAATACAACAGTTCAGAAGCATATACAGTGGACCCCCGCATAGCGATTTTAATCCGTGCAAGAGGGCTCATTGTTATGCGAAATGATCGGTATGCGAATGAATTTTCCCCATAAGAAATAATGGAAATCAAATTAATCCGTGCAAGACACCCAAAAGTATGAAAAAAAAATTTTACCACATGAAATATACATTTTCCTACACACAAAGAGAAGGATACATGCACAATAGTAGAGTAGTACATGCACAATATATATTGTGCATGTACTACTCTACTAAATGAAGAATAAATGACACTTACCTTTATTGAAGATGCAGCAATGACTGATGAGACACTGTGTCCTGGGAGTGCCTTTTCCTCCTGAGTACTGTAGGTCCTGTTTGGCATTTTCTTCCAGAACAGGCCTTATCACACTGTGTATGCCACTACGATTCTTAAATCTCTCAAACCAACCTTTGCTGGCTTTAAATTCACCAATATGAGCACTAGTTCCAGGCATTTTTCCCTGTTCACCTGGGTGTTAGTCGACTGGTGTGGGTTGCATCCTGGGAGACAAGATTAAGGACCCCAATGGAAATAAGTTAGACAGTCTTCGATGACACTGACTTTTTTGGGTTATCCTGGGTGGCAAATCCTCTGGGGTTAATTGTTTCTTGGTATTCTCAATAAGCCACACCAACAATGGTGCTACAGCAGCAGCAGCAGCAGCTGACAGTGATACAGCAGCAGCAGACGATGCTACAGCAGCAGCAGACGGTACTACAGCAGCAGCAGACGGTACTACAGCAGCAGCAGCAGCAGCAGCAGCAGCTGATGGTGGTACAACAGCAGCAGCAGCTGACAGTGCTACAGCAGCAGCAGACGACGCTACAGCAGCAGCAGACGATGCTACAGCAGCAGCAGACGGTACTACAGCAGCAGCAAAACAGCTGACGGTGGTACAGCAGCAGCAGCAGCTGTACCACCAATAGTAGCGATGGTTGATTGGGGTTTATTATACAACCTGGCCAGCTCGGAGACACGCACTCCACTTTCATACTTATCAATGATCTTTTTCTTCATCTCTATAGTAATTCTCACCCTTATTGCTGTAGGGTTGGCACTAGAAGCTTTCTTGGGGCCCATGGTCACTTATTTTGCAGATAAAATCACCAAAAACACTGTAATAATACGAAATGTTCCGATTGTATGCTTGGATGTTACCGCGGAGGCTGGCTGGTAAACAATGCCACCGGCGGCACACGTGAGGCTGGCTAAGGGCGCACATTGGACGCGTCTCAGACGAACAGCGGTGAGCGGGTTTTTGAGCGGTATGCGAGGCAAAATTTTTGCGATAAAAGCGAGCGGTATGCGGATTAAACGTTATGTGATGCCGACGGTATGCGGGGGTCCACTGTACGTATAAAGATACACAACATATCCCTCAAAACTACCAATATCCCAAACCCCTCCTTTAAAGTGCAGGCATTGTACTTCCCATTTCCAGGACTCAAGTCCGACTATATGAAAATAACTGGTTTCCCTGAATCCCTTCACTAAATATTACCCTGCTCACACTCCAACAGATCGTCAGGTCCCAAGTATCATTCGCCTCCATTCACTCCTATCTAATACGCTCATGCACGCTTGCTGGAAGTCCAAGCCCCTAGCCCACAAAACCTCCTTTACCCCCTCTTTCCAACCCTTTCGAGGACGACCCCTACCCCTCCTTCCTTCCCCTATAGATTTATATGCTTTCCATGTCATTCTACTTTGATCCATTCTCTTTAAATGACCATACCACCTCAACAACCCCTCTTCTGCCCTCTGACTAATGCTTTTATTAACTCCACACCTTCTCCTAATTTCCACACTCCGAATTTTCTGCATAATATTTACACCACACATTGCCCTTAGACAGGACATCTCCACTGCCTCCAACCGTCTCCTCGCTGCTGCATTTACCACCCAAGCTTCACATCCATATAAGAGTGTTGGTACTACTATACTTTCATACATTCCCTTCTTTGCCTCCATAGATAACATTTTTTGACTCCACATATACCTCAACGCACCACTCACCTTTTTTCCCTCATCAATTCTATGATTAACCTCATCCTTCATAAATCCATCCGCTGACACGTCAACTCCCAAGTATCTGAAAACATTCACTTCTTCCATACTCCTCCTCCCCAATTTGATATCCAATTTTTCTTTATCTAAATCATTTGATACCCTCATCACCTTACTCTTTTCTATGTTCACTTTCAACTTTCTACCTTTACACACATTCTCAAACTCATCCACTAACCTTTGCAATTTTTCTTTAGAATCTCCCATAAGCACAGTATCATCAGCAAAAAGTAACTGTGTCAATTCCCATTTTGAATTTGATTCCCCATAATTTAATCCCACCCCTCTCCTGAACACCCTAGCATTTACTTCTTTTACAACCCCATCTATAAATATATTAAACAACCATGGTGACATCACACATCCCTGTCTAAGACCTACTTTTACCGGGAAGTATTCTCCCTCTCTTTTACACACCCTAACCTGAGCCTCACTATCCTCATAAAAACTCTTTACAGCATTTAGTAACTTACCACCTATTCCATATACTTGCAACATCTGCCACATTGCTCCTCTATCCACTCTATCATATGCCTTTTCTAAATCCATAAATGCAATAAAAACTTCCCTACCTTTATCTAAATATTTTTATTTTTTTTTTTATTATCACACCGGCCGATTCCCACCAAGGCAGGGTGGCCCGAAAAAGAAAAACTTTCACCATCATTCACTCCATCACTGTCTTGCCAGAAGGGTGCTTTACACTGCAGTTTTTAAACTGCAACATTAACACCCCTCCTTCAGAGTGCAGGCACTGTACTTCCCATCTCCAGGACTCAAGTCCGGCCTGCCGGTTTCCCTGAATCCCTTCATAAATGTTACTTTGCTCACACTCCAACAGCACGTCAAGTATTAAAAACCATTTGTCTCCATTCACTCCTATCAAACACGCTCACGCATGCCTGCTGGAAGTCCAAGCCCCTCGCACACAAAACCTCCTTTACCCCCTCCCTCCAACCCTTCCTAGGCCGACCCCTACCCCGCCTTCCTTCCACTACAGACTGATACACTCTTGAAGTCATTCTGTTTCGCTCCATTCTCTCTACATGTCCGAACCACCTCAACAACCCTTCCTCAGCCCTCTGGACAACAGTTTTGGTAATCCCGCACCTCCTCCTAACTTCCAAACTACGAATTCTCTGCATTATATTCACACCACACATTGCCCTCAGACATGACATCTCCACTGCCTCCAGCCTTCTCCTCGCTGCAACATTCATCACCCACGCTTCACACCCATATAAGAGTGTTGGTAAAACTATACTCTCATACATTCCCCTCTTTGCCTCCAAGGACAAAGTTCTTTGTCTCCACAGACTCCTAAGTGCACCACTCACTCTTTTTCCCTCATCAATTCTATGATTCACCTCATCTTTCATAGACCCATCCGCTGACACGTCCACTCCCAAATATCTGAATACGTTCACCTCCTCCATACTCTCTCCTTCCAATCTGATATTCAATCTTTCATCACCTAATCTTTTTGTTATCCTCATAACCTTACTCTTTCCTGTATTCACCTTTAATTTTCTTCTTTTGCACACCCTACCAAATTCATCCACCAATCTCTGCAACTTCTCTTCAGAAGCTCCCAAGAGCACAGTGTCATCAGCAAAGAGCAGCTGTGACAACTCCCACTTTGTGTGTGATTCTTTATCTTTTAACTCCACGCCTCTTGCCAAGACCCTCGCATTTACTTCTCTTACAACCCCATCTATAAATATATTAAACAACCACGGTGACATCACACATCCTTGTCTAAGGCCTACTTTTACTGGGAAAAAATTTCCCTCTTTCCTACATACTCTAACTTGAGCCTCACTATCCTCGTAAAAACTCTTCACTGCTTTCAGTAACCTACCTCCTACACCATACACTTGCAACATCTGCCACATTGCCCCCCTATCCACCCTGTCATACGCCTTTTCCAAATCCATAAATGCCACAAAGACCTCTTTAGCCTTATCTAAATACTGTTCACTTATATGTTTCACTGTAAACACCTGGTCCACACACCCCCTACCTTTCCTAAAGCCTCCTTGTTCATCTGCTATCCTATTCTCCGTCTTACTCTTAATTCTTTCAATTATAACTCTACCATACACTTTACCAGGTACACTCAACAGACTTATCCCCCTATAATTTTTGCACTCTCTTTTATCCCCTTTGCCTTTATACAAAGGAACTATGCATGCTCTCTGCCAATCCCTAGGTACCTTACCCTCTTCCATACATTTATTAAATAATTGCACCAACCACTCCAAAACTATATCCCCACCTGCTTTTAACATTTCTATCTTTATCCCATCAATCCCGGCTGCCTTACCCCCTTTCATTTTACCTACTGCCTCACGAACTTCCCCCACACTCACAACTGGCTCTTCCTCACTCCTACAAGATGTTATTCCTCCTTGCCCTATACACGAAATCACAGCTTCCCTATCTTCATCAACATTTAACAATTCCTCAAAATCTTCCTTCCATCTTCCCAATACCTCTAACTCTCCATTTAATAACTCTCCTCTCCTATTTTTAACTGACAAATCCATTTGTTCTCTAGGCTTTCTTAACTTGTTAATCTCACTCCAAAACTTTTTCTTATTTTCAACAAAATTTGTTGATAACATCTCACCCACTCTCTCATTTGCTCTCTTTTTACATTGCTTCACCACTCTCTTAACTTCTCTCTTTTTCTCCATATACTCTTCCCTCCTTGCATCACTTCTACTTTGTAAAAACTTCTCATATGCTAACTTTTTCTCCCTTACTACTCTCTTTACATCATCATTCCACCAATCGCTCCTCTTCCCTCCTGCACCCACTTTCCTGTAACCACAAACTTCTGCTGAACACTCTAACACTACATTTTTAAACCTACCCCATACCTCTTCGACCCCATTGCCTATGCTCTCATTAGCCCATCTATCCTCCAATAGCTGTTTATATCTTACCCTAACTGCCTCCTCTTTTAGTTTATAAACCTTCACCTCTCTCTTCCCTGATGCTTCTATTCTCCTTGTATCCCATCTACCTTTTACTCTCAGTGTAGCTACAACTAGAAAGTGATCTGATATATCTGTGGCCCCTCTATAAACATGTACATCCTGAAGTCTACTCAACAGTCTTTTATCTACCAATACATAATCCAACAAACTACTGTCATTTCGCCCTACATCATATCGTGTATACTTATTTATCCTCTTTTTCTTAAAATATGTATTACCTATAACTAAACCCCTTTCTATACAAAGTTCAATCAAAGGGCTCCCATTATCATTTACACCTGGCACCCCAAACTTACCTACCACACCCTCTCTAAAAGTTTCTCCTACTTTAGCATTCAAGTCCCCTACCACAATTACTCTCTCACTTGGTTCAAAGGCTCCTATACATTCACTTAACATCTCCCAAAATCTCTCTCTCTCCTCTGCATTCCTCTCTTCTCCAGGTGCATACACGCTTATTATGACCCACTTCTCGCATCCAACCTTTACTTTAATCCACATAATTCTTGAATTTACACATTCATATTCTCTTTTCTCCTTCCATAACTGATCATTTAACATTACTGTTCACATATATGCTTCAATGTAAACACTTGATCTACACATCCCCTACCCACTCTGAAGCCTCCTTGCTCATCCGCAATCCTACATTCTGCCTTACCTCTAATTCTTTCAATTATAACTCTACCGTATACTTTTCCTTGTATACTCAGTAAACTTATTCCTCTATAGTTTTTACAATCTCTTTTGTCCCCTTTCCCTTTATATAAAGGGACTATACATGCTCTCCGCCAATCCCTAGGTACCTTCCCCTCTTTCATACATTTATTAAACAAAAGTACCAACCACTCCAACACTATATCCCCCCCTGCTTTTAACATTTCTGTCATGATCCCATCAGTTCCAGCTGCTTTACCCCCTTTCATTCTACGTAATGCCTCACGTACCTCCACCACACTTACATTCTGCTCTTCTTCACTCCTAAAAGATGGTATACCTCCCTGGCCAGTGCATGAAATTACCACCTCCCTTTCTTCCTTAACATTTAAAAGTTCCTCAAAATATTCTCGCCATCTACCTAATACCTCCCTCTCCCCATCTACTAACTCCCCTACTCTGTTTTTAACTGACAAATCCATACTTTCCCTAGGCTTTCTTAACTTGTTTAACTCACACCAAAATTTTTTCTTATTTTCATTAAAATTTCTTGACAGTGCCTCTCCCACTCTTTCATCTGCTCTCCTTTTGCACTCTCTCACCACTCTCTTCACCTTTCTTTTACTCTCCATATACTCTGCTCTTCTTATAACACTTCTGCTTTGTAAAAACCTCTCGTAAGCTACCTTTTTCTCTTTTATCACACCCTTTACTTCATCATTCCACCAATCACTCCTCTTTCCTCCTGCCCCCACCCTCCTATAACCACAAACTTCTGCCCCACATTCTAATACTGCATTTTTAAAACTATTCCAACCCTCTTCAACCCCCCCACTACTCATCTTTGCACTAGCCCACCTTTCTGCCAATAGTCGCTTATATCTCGCCCGAACTTCCTCCTCCCTTAGTTTATACAGTGGACCCCCGCATAGCGATATTAATCCGTGCAAGAGAGCTCATTGTTATGCGAAATTATCGTTATGCGAATGAATTTTCCCCATAAGAAATAATGGAAATCAAATTAATCCGTGCAAGACACCCAAAAGTATGAAAAAATTTTTTACCACATGAAATATACATTTTCCTACACACAAAGAGAAGGATACATGCACAATAGTAGAGTAGTACATGCACAATATATATTGTGCATGTACTACTCTACTAAATGAAGAATAAATGACACTTACCTTTATTGAAGATGCAGCAATGACTGATGAGACACTGTGTCCTGGGAGTGCCTTTTCCTCCTGAGTACTGTAGGTCCTGTTTGGCATTTTCTTCCAGTACAGGCCTTATCACACTGTGTATGCCACTACGATTCTTAAATCTCTCAAACCAACCTTTGCTGGCTTTAAATTCACCAATATGAGCACTAGTTCCAGGCATTTTTCCCTGTTCACCTGGGTGTTAGTCGACTGGTGTGGGTTGCATCCTGGGAGACAAGATTAAGGACCCCAATGGAAATAAGTTAGTCTTCGATGACACTGACTTTTTTGGGTTATCCTGGGTGGCAAATCCTCTGGGGTTAATTGTTTCTTGGTATTCTCAATAAGCCACACCAACAACGGTGCTACAGCAGCAGCAGCAGCAGCAGCAGCTGACAGTGCTACAGCAGCAGCAGCAGCAGCAGACGATGCTACAGCAGCAGCAGACGGTACTACAGCAGCAGCAGCAGCTGACAGTGGTACAGCAGCAGCAGCAGCTGACAGTGCTACAGCAGCAGCAGACGATGCTACAGCAGCAGCAGACGATGCTACAGCAGCAGCAGACGGTACTACAGCAGCAGCAGACGGTACTACAGCAGCAGCAGCAGCAGCAGCTGATGGTGGTACAACAGCAGCAGCAGCTGACAGTGCTACAGCAGCAGCAGACGATGCTACAGCAGCAGCAGATGGTACTACAGCAGCAGCAGCAGCTGACGGTGGTACAGCAGCAGCAGCAGCTGACGGTGCTACAGCAGCAGCAGCAGCTGACAGTGCAGCAGCAGCAGCAGCTGACGGTGGTACAGCAGCAGCTGTACCACCAATAGTAGCGATGGTTGATCGAGGTTTATTATACAACCTGGCCAGCTCGGAGACACGCACTCCACTTTCATACTTATCAATGATCTTTTTCTTCATCTCTATAGTAATTCTCACCCTTATTGATGTAGGGTTGGCACTAGAAGCTTCTTGGGGCCCATGGTCACTTATTTTGCAGATAAAATCACCAGAAACACTGTAATAATACGAAATGTTCCGATTGTATGTTTGGATGTTACCGCGGAGGCTGGCTGGTAAACAATGCCACCGGCGGAACATGTGAGGCTGGCTAAGGGCACACATTTGACGCGTCTCGGACGAACAGCGTTGAGCGGGTTTTTTAGCGGTATGCGAGGCAAAATCTTGGCGATAAAATGTAGCGGTATGCGGATTTAACGTTATGCAAGGCCAACGGTATGCGGGGGTCCACTGTACACTTTCACCTCCCTCTTACTTGTTGTTGCCACCTTCCTCTTTTCCCATCTACCTCTTACTCTATAAATAATTTGTAACTTTTATTCACACAAATAATACAAGATTTACTGTTATGCAGACTACTGCCCTATTGCAATAATTGTATAAAGAATGTCAAACCTATTCACAAACCTATTCGAACATTTCTCCTACTTTGAGCTCAATTTCAAGGTACTTTTCATCGTGAAAGCAATCAAAATCATATCTACTTCTGTAATATATCTTCCATTCTATCAAATGAGATAAAAAACAAGAATACAACCATAAAAACCATACGAAAATGCCACTAAGGGGCGGCTAATTGCTGAGAACTGAACTCCATTATTTATGCTCTGATTTCTTTCATTTTTGGTGTACGTTAACCCTTTCAGGGTCTGTCTCGTAGATCTACGGCTTTGCTTTCAGGGTCCAAACCGTAGATCTACGCCATGAGCTCAGCTCACTCTGATAAGCTGTGAGTGGTAAATTTGGGCCAAGATATAAGAGAATACATCTATGTGGTATGTGTGCACCACATAAAACAAATCCTGCAGCACACAGTGTATAATGAGAGAAAAAAAACTGAGACCATGATTTTCGATTAAAACAGCGACTTTGCAGTGTTTTTTTCGTATGTTTGTTATAGTTGTATTTGCGATTCCTTGGTCTCGTATGATAGAATGAAAGACATATTATAGAAATAAAGATGATTTTGATTGGTTTTAGCACTGAAAATGGCTTGAAACTGAGCTCAAAGTACCGGAAATGTTAAATTTTTGCCGATGTTCAAGAGTAAACAAACGACCTCACACGTCTAATACACACCAGTTGGTGGATCTAATATACATTCACAAATGTGGTGATGATATTTATACAATTATTACAATATTGCATAACAGTAAATCTTCTATTTTTTTGGTCTGAATAAAAATTTATTATGTGAATAAAAAATCAAAATGGAATTCATTTGTAAAGCCTCAAAACGTAACTAATGAACAGAGGAAATGTTAGTTTAGTGCCAGGAATACTTACATTGTTTTTCTGGACCCTATTTTGAAATTGGAATATTTTGAACTTTGTGTTAAATTGACCAAATTACCAATTTCCGATCACTTTATTTTGTAGTTGAAACAGTTGACTTGGCTATTTCTTGTGCTCAATCGATAGAAGAGAAGTAATACTAGTGAAATAGCTAAGAATTTGGTCGACTGGAATAATGTAATTGGCCTACAATGGGAGTCAAAGTCGGCAAAATCGCAGATTCGTAAATATCGCTGACACATCAAAATTCACGAGAGCATAATTTCGTCAATTTTCCATCAAATTTCGTTCTTTTTGTTTTATTTCCTTCAGAAAAAGATTCTCTACCATTTCATAAGAAAAAATAACAACAAATTTTTTGGAAAATTCTTGGACCCTGGTATGCACTTCGAAATTTGGCCTCTGGACCCTGAAATGGTTAAGAAGCATCTTTCCATCATACATTGCCCAAGTTTCAATAAGATAGTCCAACAAACAAATGAGATCCAATTCCCTAGATCAAGAGCCCCTCACCAGCATCAAGGAACCTCCCTTGAGGTCCACTCACTTATGGAAATTTCCCTCACGTATGGAAGCAAAAAATCAACCCACTGATTGCTCATACTATTTGGAAAAACTTGCACGTGGATGCGCTCGCAAGTAGAGGTTCCACTGTAATACCATACACTTCACCTGGCTTATTCTCCTATAATTTTTACACTCTCTTTTGTGCCCCCTCCCCATGCACTCTCCTCTTTCAAACATTTATTTAACAAAAGTACCAACCACTCCAAAACTATATTCCCCACCTGCTTTTAACATTTCTGTCTTAATCCCATCACTCCCAGTTGCTTTACCCCAATTCATTTTGCTCACTGCCTCATACACCTCCACCACTCTCACATCTGTATCTTTCTCACTCCTAAAAGATATTATACCTCCCTGGCCAATGCACAAAATCACTGACTCCATTTCTTCATCAACATTTAACAGCTATTCAAAATATTCCCACAATACCCCCATCTCCCCATCTAATGACTTCCCTCTTCTGTTTTAATTGTCAAATTCATTCATTCCCTACACTTTCTCAACCTATTAATCTCACTCCAAAAACTAATAAGTAAATAACAAAAAAAGGCACAATACCATGAATTTGACAGTTAAAAACAGAAGAGGGAAGTTATTAGATGGGGAGTTGGAGGAATTGAGATATTAATGAAGTAAGTGAGGCAGTGATTTTATGCACTGGCCAGAGAAGTATAACATACATACATATATACATACATTTTTTTTTTAACAAACCGGCCGTATCCCACCAAGGCAGGGTGGCCCAAAAAGAAAAACAAAAGTTTCTCTTTTTACATTTAATAATATACACTGGAGAAGGGGTTACTAGCCCCTTGCTCCTGGCATTTTAGTCGCCTCTGACAACATGCATGGCTTACGGAGGAAGAATTCTGTTCCACTTCCCCATGGAGGTAAGAGGAAATAAACAAGAACAAGAACTAGTAAGAAAATAGAAGAAAACCCAGAGGGGTGCGTATATATATGCTTGTACATGTATGTATAGTGTGACCTAAATGTAAGTAGAAGTAGCAAGATGTACCTGAAACCTTGCATGTTTATGAGACAGAAAAATGGACACCAGCAATCCTACCATACATACATACATACAGTATATACATACATGCATATACATATAATATACATACATACGTGCACACACATGCACACATACACATTTTTTATTTATTTATTTTACATCCATTATGTTTCTTAAAAGACCAGAGTTATGGTGGTGTGGTTGCATCTACATCATTTAGCTATGAGCCTGCACTGAAAGAAAAAATTATTTTTAAAAGCAAACAGGAAACAGAAGTGTAGCAAATAAGCAGTGCTTACCAGCATGTTCTGAGCACTATCGGGAACAGCATTATTCTTGCACCACTGATATACATAGGATGAAATGTTTTGCCTGTCCTCTAAACCGTGTACACCAATCACAACTTCCGTAACCTTCACTCGATTTGTGCTCGTCTTGGTAAGCCTGAACTGGACTTGTTGACCTGCGGTTTAAAGTTGTAATACAGCCTTTCCAGCTATAACCATTTGTTCTTTTAAGCTTTGGATAGCCAGAATGTTTGTCATGATGAAAAATATCATATATTTGATAAAGCTGCACTAATGGCAAAAAATACATATATAGATTGCATTACCTGTAACATTAAGTGTAATATAGATGACCTTGAATAAATCACTACTTGTGCAAACAAAATATCTGTGCATGCCAGTACAGTACAAAGGCCAAGCAACCAATGTTTTAACCCCTAAACTGTCCAAACGTATATTTATGTAGCGCCCAAACATATATATATGTTTTATTTTTCCTGCCTCCAAATTTGGCACCATTGGCCTGAGATGCCTAGTCAGCATAGAATTGGTCTTAACACTTGGTGTGTGCAGTATTAAAAAAATCTGGGACCACTTAGTACCTTGTGGGAGCGCCAGTTAAATTGAGCGACAGCTAGAGGAAAACAGTGCGGCAAACACCAAGGATTCACTGATGTAATATCAAATTAACACTTCTCTTTTAAGAGAAAGTGATGTTAACCCCAAGTTTAGGGTCTGTCAATCTGTCTCTGTCTCTAACTGTCTCTGTCTATCTGTCTCTGGCTTTGTCTATCTGTCTCTGTCTTTGTCTATCTCTGTCTCTGTCTGTCTCTATGTCTCTATCTGTGTATCTGTGTCTGTCTGTCTCTGGCTTTGTCTATCTGTCTCTGTCTATCTCTTTCAATCTGTCTTTGTCTATCTGTCTCACAGGTACACATAAATACAAGTATGCGTAGTATAAATTACCTAGGATAACCCAAAATTCCAGACAAAGTGCTATACTCTGCTGGATGGATAGACAGACAGACAGACAGAAATGTTTGTGTACCAGCAAAAACAAAGCAGGGAGATGGTCATCTAATCTTTTATCAGCTGCACCCTTCCCTACCCTCATGTATGCTCATCAAAGGTCAGCTCTTATCAGATGTTATCTCACTTTATCATGCCACTGTCTGGGATGGACTTTGTTTTTCATGCTTCAGGGGAACTTATTATTATTACTATTATTATTATTATTATCCTCCTCCTCCTCCTCCTTCTCCTCCTCCTCCTCCTTCTCCTCCTCCTCCTCCTTCTCCTCCTCCTCCTCCTCCTCCTTCTCCTCCTACTCCTCCTCCTCCATCCATCCCATCCATCCATCCATTTCTCCCATCCATCCATCCTGTTTCATTGTCATCATCATATCCATGTTCGATTGTCCATCGTCATCATTTCTGCATCATCATCATCATCATCATCATCATTTGCTCATCATCATCATCATTTATCATCATCATCATGATCATTGTCATCTATCCATTTGCTCATCATTTTGCTCATCATCTATTTTGTTTGTCATCATTATCATTGTCATTGTCATCCATCCATCATCATCGCTTGCTCATCATCATCATCATTTGCTCATCATCATCATCATCATCATCATCATCATCATCATTATCATCATCATCATTGTCCAATCTATCATCATCATCATACATTTGTCAATCCATCATCATCATCGTTTCATCATCATTGATCATCATCATCATCATCACTCCATGCGGCATATCATCATTGCTCATCATCATCATCATTGTCATCATCATTATGTCATCATCTATTCTGTACGTATCCGCCCTGTTCATCATCATTGTCATCATCATCATCATCATGATCATTGTCTCATCATTGCATCATGATCATCATCATCGTCCATCATCATCATTTGCTGATCATCATCATCACATCATCATTTATCATCATCATCATCATCATATTGCTCATCATCATCATCTATCCATCATCATCTCATCATCATTGCTCATCCACATCATCGCATTGCTCATCATTGCATCATCATCATCATCCATTATCTTATCATCATTTGCTCATCATTTATCATGATCCATCATCATTGCTCATCATCATCATGATCATCATCATCATCATCATCATCATCCTGTCATCTATAATCCATCATTTTGTCATCATCATTTCTTGCTCATCATCAGTAGTCATCATTGCTCATCATGTTTGATCATTTTAATCATCATCATTTGTCATCATCATCATCATCATCATCATCATTGCTCATCATCATCATTGCTCATCATTTTATAATATCACATCATCATCATCATCTTAATCATCATCATCATCATGATTGCTCATTTGTCATCATCATCATCATCGTCATTTGTCATCATCATCATTTTATCATCATAACATATCATTGTCATCATCATTCTCCATCCATCATCCATCATGACTTCTGTCCATATCCATCCATTTCTCCATCCATCCATCATCCTCTTCTTCATTGTCCATGTTCTCCTGTCCCATCCATCCATCCATCCATTTTGCTCCATCCATCCATCCATTCTGTCCATCCATCCATTGCTCCATCCCATACCTTGTCCATCCATCCATCCCCATCCTGAAGTCCATCATCTTGCCTTGTCCTGAAGTCCATCCATCCATTTCTCCATCCATAACCTGTCCTCCTGAAGATCATCCATCCATCCATCCATTGTCCATCCATCCTCTTTGTCCATCCATCCATTACTCCATCCATCCATCCATCCATCCATCCCATTTCTCCATCCATTCTCCCCTCCATTCATTCCTCCATCCATCCATCCTCCCCCATCCCTTCATCCATTCCTCCATCCATCCTGCCAGTCCTTCATCCATCCTCCTCCTCCTCCATCCATTCATCCCTCCATCCATTCATCCATTCCTCCTTGTCCATTGCCCTTCATCCATCCATTTCTCCTCCTCCTTCCTCCTTCCTCCTGTTTCTCCATCCATCCATCCATCCTCCTCCATCATCATTCCTTCATCCATCCATCCATTCATCCATCCATTCATCCTCCTTCTTCATCATTGTCATCATTCTATCATTTGTCATCATCATCATTCATCATTTCCGTATCATCATCATTCATTCATCATACATTGCTCATGTCATTCGTCGATCATCATCATATCATCATCACTGTTCCTCCATCATCCTCCTTTATTCATCATCATTGCTCATCGCGCCATTATCATCATCGCATTTATCATCATCATGCTCATCATCATCATTGCTCATCATCGCATTGCTCATCATCATCATTTATCATCATCATTGCTCATCATCATCATTGTCATCATCGCGACTGCTCATCATCATCATTTGTCATCATCATTGCTCATCATCAAGCATCATCATGTCATCATCATCGTCATACATCATCATCATCATCATTGATTGCTCATCATCATCATTGCATTCATCAGTACCTTTATCATTACTGTTTCCATCATCATCATTGTCATCATCATCATCATTATCCATCCATCCATGTCATCATCATCATCATTGCTCATCATCATCTATCATTTTATCATCACGTATAATGGCTGCATCATCATTGTCATTGCCTCCTAAGATCATCATCATCACTTCGACTTATCTCAGTCATCGTCCATCATTGCTCATCGTCATCATCGTTTTGCTCATTTGTCATCATCATCATCATCATCATTTGTCATCATCTATCATCATTGTCATCATCATCGCCTTGCTCATCATCATCATCATCATTTATGTTTATTTATCATCATCATCGTGCCTCATCATCATCATCATCATTTATCATTGTCATCATCCATCATCATCATCATTGTCTGCATCATCATCATTGCTCATCATCGCATCGTATTGTCATCATCATCGTTGGTATCATCATCATCATTTATGATCATCGCATCATCATCATCGTGCCTCATGATAAATTTGCTCATTTGCTGCATCATCATCATTTATGTTTGTTTATCATCATCATCATCATTATCATCATCATCATCATCACATCATTTGTCTATCATCATCATCATCATCACTTCATTGTATCATCATCATTGTCATCATCATCATCATCATTTATCATCATCGGCTTATGTCATCATCATCATCATCATTTGTTCTCCATCCATCCATCCCTCCATTACTCCATCCTCCATCTCTTTCCTGTTCTCATCCCTCATCCATCCCATTGCCTTCATCCATCCTTCATCCATCCATCATCCGTTGTTCTCCATCATCCATGGTTTCCTCCATTCATCCATTGTCATTCATGTTCCTCCCATTCATCCCATCCATCCATGCCTCCATCCCATTCATCATCCATCCATCCATTCCTCCATCATCCATTCATCCATTGCTCCATCCCATCCATTGCTCCATCCCATCCATTCATCCATCCATCCATTGTCCATCCATCCATTCATTGCCTCATCATGCATTCATTGTCCCATCCATCCATTCTCCTCCATCCATCCATCCTACCATGTTCATCCATCCTCCTGTCCTTTCTGCATTCCATCCATGTCATTCCATCCTCCCCCATCCATCCATCCCTTCATGTCCTCCATTCTCCCCTCCTCCTCCATTCTTCCTCCATTCCTCCATTCATGCCTCCATGTTCCCTCCATCCATTCATCCATCCATCCATCCTTCATCCATCCATCCATCCTCCATCCATTCATCCATCCATCCATTACCTCCCTCCTCCTCCTCCTCCTCTTATTCTCCTTCCTCCTCCTCCTTCCTTCCCTTCCTCCCCTTCCTTCCTCCCTTCCATTCTCATCCTCCATCCATTGCCTCCATTCATCCATCATCCATCATTCCTCCATTCATCCATCCTCCCCTTACTCCATGTTTTCCCTCCATCCTTCTGTCCATCCATCCATCCCATCCCATCCATTCTTAGCCTCTTCTTCCTCCTCCTTCCTCCTCCCCATCCATCCATCATCCATTCTCATCATCCATTGCTCATCCATCATTCTCATCCATCCATTGCTCCATCCTCCTAGTCCATCCTCCTCCTTCTCCTCCTCCTTCCTTCCTTCCTCCTCCTCCTCCTCCCACCTTCCTTCCTCCTCCTGCCTACCTTCATTCCCTTCTCCTCCATCCATTCTCCTCCTCCATTCTCCATCCATCCATCCTCCCCTCTTCTCCTCCTCCATCCATCCATTCTCCTCCTCTAATCCTCCTCCTATTCCTCCTAAGTCCTCCTCCTTCTCCTCCATCCATCCATCATCCATTCTCCATCATCATCCATCATCCTCCATCCTCCTTCTGTCCATCCATCCACCTCCTCACTTGCTCCATCCATCCATTCATCCATCCATCATCCATCCATTTCCTCCATCATCCATTCCTTCCTCCTCCATTCCTTCCTCCTCCTCCATCCTCCATCCTCCATCCATTCTTGCCTCTCCCATCCATCCATCCATTCTCCATCCCCATCCATCATCCATCCATCCATGTCCCTCCATTCATCCTCCATCCATCCATCCATCCATCCATTCATTGCCCTCCATCCATCCATCCATTCATCATCCTCCATCATCATCCTGTCCATTCTATTCTCCTGTTATCATCCGTCCTCCATCATCATCCATTGCCTTCATGCATTCCTTCATCATTTCCTATTTGTCCATTATCATCCATCCGTCCTTCATCATCATCCTGCCTTGTCCTCCATCCATCCATCCATTCGCATTGTCCATCCTCAAGTCCATCCATCCATCCTGAAGTCCATCCATCCATTGCCTCCATCCATCCCATCCATTCTCATCCATCCATCCATCCATTGCTTCATCCCCATCCATCCCATCCATCCGTGCCATCCATCCATCCTCCTCCTCCATCCATCCATTCTCCATTGCTCCATCCATCCATCCATGCTCCTCCCTCCATCCCATCCATCCATCATCATTCTGGTTCATCCCATTGTCATCCATTCATCCATCCTCCATCCATCCCATTCATCCATTCT